>NC_088995.1:12963507-13288088 GCF_963932015.1 Anas acuta
CTGCAACCATCTTGGTTTGTGTACGTAAAACTGACAGAGTCGTATCGTTTGTTAGCTACAACTGCCACATTATGTATATTCTTCTTACTCCCTTGAAAATCACAACTGTTGTATATCCCAAAGAGACCCATTTGGGAAGCAACAATGACATTTATATTGTATGTTCATTTAAAAGTGTTGCATAGTGAACTACTTTTTTTTTTTTTCATTTTAATTGGGAAACTTTTTTTTTAAGCTGTAAAGTACCAAGATTCCAGAACTATAAAGCACACAAGAATGTCTGGAACCATGTTCCTATAAATGAATCAATGGCTGTAATCAAACCTTTTTACACTCTTATGCAGTATCTGCAGTATCTAAGTTTAAATTAGAAATAGCCAGGCATTCCTTCTTTCTTATTTTTATTTTTGTCAGAGATCAGCAATGGGGAATAAACTTCTATTTGAATCACCTATATTCCTTTGGTCATGGACTGGATTGTTCACAGCCATACTATGGGCATCATGGGTTTCCTGTCTGAGGGCTGGCACACACCTTAAGGAAATGGAGATGACAGGAGCTGTTCATTGCAGACTGGCATGCTGTTTCTACTTTTGTATTTGTATCTGCAGAACACTCTTCATTAGCCAAACAAGACATTTTTAGAGTTCAAATTTAGTAATATCTATAAGAGGAAAAGTCTTCCTATTTTTCACTGAAGTATGTATTGAAATGTAGCATTTTATTTGCAGCTGCTAGCTGTGCTGCATATCAATGCCTGTACAACACCTTTGTCTTCTGAAGGTTTGCTTCAGATTCCTGTTTAAAATATTTGTTTTATTTATTTTCTGAAACTGAAGTCTTCTAGATATGGGAGTAACAAGCCAGAAGAAACAAAGCTATCTAGTCTGGCCTATTCCAATGTAAGGCGTGGATTTTTCACTTGTAATTCATTGATTCATGGATGTCCACAAAACAAGTGACCTGGTATTGCTCAAATTCAACTTAAGATGGCCTCGGTGTATAATTTACCTATAAATGAAGGATTTCTTTGTGAAGATTAAAATTAACATTTGCAAAGGGAGGGGAGAGGCAATTGGAAAGGAGGAAGCAAAGCAGCCTTCATAGCATTCATATATAGTGACACATGCAGATATTTTCACTTATTGACAAGGGCCCCAACAGGTTTAGCGATCATCTGCAGACCTTTAGAAGTTGGAACCAGAGGGAATTCCTTTCCTTTTGAAGATCCAAATCCCTGTCGGCAATGGGAGAAGCAAGAAGAGAAGATCCATAAGGAATAAAGAACATCTCTCTTCTCTATATTGTCTTCCAGCTGGCAGGGATGCTGTTCCCTCCTCCAGAGACATTTTGCTCATATCTTTGGGTGAGGAATATGTGATTTTTATGCCAGCAGGAATGATACAGTCTGAAAGAGTACTGATAATAGCCCTGAGTGACCCAGCACATTAGCATCCCATCATAAAACTAAAGGAAGCAGTGCTGTGTAAAATAACAGCAGTAAGCTGCTTTACTGGGTAAATCTGAGTGTGAGAGAATACACAGTATAGATTTTTTTTTTTTTTTGAAGTGACAAGGATGGAAGGAAAGCAAGTGCTGTTATCCAACAACCATTTGATTTTAAGATTTACGTTTTACTTCATTCATGGCTAAGTAAGGTCAGCTCCAATGGTAACCACTAGTGGCTGCAAGCAGAGAAAAGCAGTGGTTTGGAATAAAGTTACCCATATGGTTTTATTATGATTTGTAGTCTCCTTTTTAGTTTGTTGGATAAAGAGCGTATAACCAATGCAATATAATGTGTATAATCTAGTTAGACTTAGGACGAAAATTACTCTTGATGTGTTAAAATGTCTATGGCATTTTAACCCTAAACGAAGCTTACTAGGCATAAAGGAGTATATGAGGAGTATATAACTTAACTGAGCAGAGTGGAATTGAAGATTTTCTGTTTTTTTTTTTTTTTTTTTTTAATTAATTAATTTTTATTTTTTTAGTGTCCTAATTTGGATTTCTCAAGGGTAAATATGGACTTGTCTCCTTGATTTGATACATATTAGAGTGTTTTGGAAAAGCCTACTTTTTTCACTGTGATCAGTTCTGTGTTTGTCTAAGGAGAGGTATTACATAACACATTCATGTAAAGAATCAAACTTTTTTTAGAGCTTTCACATAGGAGCGTAGAATCTCATGAAAGCCAATGCACCAGTATGACATAAATAGCTTTCCTATCTTTAAATGAACTTTTAATTAATAGAGAAAGTTCTGTTCAGGTAATTTGGGAGGCTTTCTATTTCTCTCATTAATGCTTACTGGAAGCTTTGCTTGCCTAAAGAGGATGTCACGTGTTCATTGTGTACTCCAGCACAGAAATAATGATGAAAAGCAGCCTTTTTTAATGGAATAAGAAAACTAAAGGGAAAAAAAAAAAGGGACTAGAACTCTGTGGAAAACAAGGATATACATGTATGTGGATCCTTTCATAACATGGAGAAAATTTGTAGAAGAAACAAGGTTAACAAGATTAGAAATCAATTTTTCTAATATAAAAAATACAATCTAAGCTTAATTTTAACCAAAGATTTGTTAAGCACTTGGCAAGCAAATATGGATTTTTACAAGCATTCTGTTTCAATTTTATGTGCAAATGACATTTGGCAGCAATAATTGAACTATGGAATGACTTTCTCATATATTTCTAATTTTGGTTGCTTGTCTCCAGCTTTTGGAACTTTCTCTAGCTCTGCTTGTGAACTTTCTTGAAGACGGATCAGCTCTGCAGTTGTCTCCAGTTGCTGCTTCTTATTTTTCTTATTTACAGAGATGGGTATCTTGTTGGATATGCGTTAATAAAATGTGAAACTTTAAGGGGGGTGGAGGAATGCTTTTGATCAGATTCCCATTTGGTGTAAGCAGAAAAACTTAAGATGGCTTCCTATGGGTTAGTTTTATGTGCAATTAAAATACTAAAAAATCCAAAATTTCATTCCATACTATTCCAAGTAACTGTATTTTTTCAGGAATGATATCTAAAGTAAAGAGGGGGACTGAAGAGTGCTGCACAAGAATGTTTTCGTAGGCAGAATTAGGCAGTGTGCCTTTGTATGGCACAGGAAAGCTGAAACTCTCTTAGACTCTTGTAACGTTCACACCATGATTCAGAGTTGCCAGAAGTGTGGCAGCTGAAATCACAGTATTACTAAATGCAGTGAAGTTCTTGGAGTTAATGATAATCCCATGACTTCATCCATTCTCTACATTGGTTAAAATCACCAAAATTACCTTCCAAACAAAAACATAGACAAAAGAGCGAAAAGTGATTATTTTGACACTTTCTTATTATTTTTTTCCTAGTTTATCTTTAGAAAGATGAGTGCTTAAGGGTACAGAGTCTAGGCACAAATAGTGAAGTTAAGTCATATAGTAGTGTATAATACAAAGCTCTTTCATAATGCATTGCCAGACTATAAAATAAATATATATTTTTTGCAACCCCCAAAAACTTGGTGTGATCTTTTGGGAGGGAGGGGGAGGCGGCTATGGAAAATTTCTAATGTGAAAGAAAAAAAATCTGATAAAATTTGAGAAGATAAATGACTGTTTGATTTTATTCATTTATAAAATAAGACATTCATAATCTAAGTTAATTGACTGAAACTTTATGGTGACCTAGTAATGAAGCTACATCTAATACATTCAGGTATGACTTTGATCATATTTTTCTACAAATATGCATTCCAATAAGAAAGCAGGAACACCTCACAATCTTGGTAATATATTTCCTTAGAAAAATATCTTAAAAATAGATTATGTGATCCACTTCAGAGATCACAGCCTAGAACACTAGCATAATCTGCAGTGTACAGAGGAAATGATTCAGATGCTTGCATATCCCAGACTTGTACACTGGTCTCTAGACTACCTTTTTTTTTTTTTCTTCCCTGAGTCATTTTTTGCCTCCTAGGTAAATCCATGTGAAAGTTCTAGCAGGCTGTTACCAGTGGTGAGTGCTTTTTAAAGTTTGAACTAACCATGCTCTTGAACAAGGACTGCCTTTTCCTCTGATGGCAAAATGTCAGTTGTAACAAAGCCCTAAATGTCTCTTTGGCCAAGCCTTAGGC
This sequence comes from Anas acuta, assembly GCF_963932015.1. Lineage (NCBI taxonomy): Eukaryota > Metazoa > Chordata > Aves > Anseriformes > Anatidae > Anas > Anas acuta. Next base: position 12,967,629 of record NC_088995.1, read on the forward strand.
ACCAATCCAACAAAAATAAATAAAATACAATTTATAAATTTGCATTACACTATTCCCTTAAACTTCTAATTTCGCTTTCTCAGCCAAATTTGAGTAAAATGACTAGTATTTATTTTTTCATTCATCAGAGCCAATTAATAACTATGATTATCATGAAATGATGAATGTTTCCTGGGTGAGGAACAGCAAGAGTAGACCAGCCTGCCTCTATCTCAGAGGGCAAGGAAATCCATTTTTTTTTATCACCAGTGATGCAGAAAAAAAAGAGGAAATTGAAGCCAGAATTTTGGTCTGGCAGACAGTCTAGGCAAGTTTCATGTATCAATAGAAAATAGAAAGATGAGATAAATATTTAAGAAATATTATTCAGCCTAAAACAAGATCCAGCTGCAGCTGTTGAAAGCGGTGATTTTATTCAGAAGCTTGTGTGGAAGAGTTGTGTGGTGAACAGCATGGAGCAGAAGATATATGATTCATTTCACTGTGAACCCCAACTATTTTATTACTTTACACAGGGAGTTACTTCCAGAGGTAGTAAATTTTTCATTTAAGCTTCCTTTGTTGGCTATAATCCCTTTGATTTCTTCCTTTAATTAAATCATACAAATTTTCTGGCTGTTTTTCCTTTGTTCTATTTAACCACTCACAATCTTTTTAACAGTGATGGGTAGAGGGAAAATAAATGCCTGACAAATATACCTTGGCTGCAAAGCCAAGTACGGTAAATCCTGTGACTGAAATACCAAGTTGTACTCTGAAAGATATTTATTGCATTTAGCCACCCCAGAAGACAGATATGAAAACTCTAATCTCCCCTAGAATCCCTGACTAGATACAATAATATGATAGGTACAGTGTTTGGGAATGGATTCTCTTCTACATATTGAACCTCTGCTCAGTAACCTTTCTGGCAGCTTATGCAATTTGAATGTGCCAATATTTGTGTAATCATGGTCTCTGGGTGGACACTTTATCTCTTGTTATATCTAGTGTACTTATCTATTGATAAAACATCTTTATTATTATTTCTCCTTTGATAACACAATGTATATTATTGCTGCTTCTGTTCTTATCCAGTCCAAGTCTCTCTGACTTTAACAGGCACAAGGAAAAAGGTAGTTAATGGTGAAATGATAACTGGTTTACAAGATAGGATGTTTTAAGATTTGTATTGGTAGGAGGCTTTTTTTTTTTTTTTGAGTTGCTATAAGCTAACTCTTCAATGAAAACTGAAATGTGCTTTTCATAACCAGTTCAAAAAGCTTTGCTTTAATGTTCCCAGATTAAGTTTTTCTGTGATACTCCGGGAATCCCCGATTTATAAAACTGAACTGAGCAGAAATTATTTGTTTATCTATTAGTGAGCCTAGGATTGTGATTCTTATTAGGCAAGCCCTAAGCAAGGACTTCTGTAATACATTGCTTGTGTTCTGGTTTGAGGAATATTGTAATTCATTAGCAACTCATTACAACTCTTGCAGCAATACCCTACAAGAACTTCCTTCAGTGACTAAGATACAGGTTAGAAAACTTTTTTTTTTTTTTTTTCCCCTGTCCCATTCTCTGCCATGAAAGTACACTGAAATGTAAAAGTAAGGAATAGCTGCAACCAAACAGTAATGGATTCACAAAACCTGTGTACTAAGAAGCAAGTCTTGTACTCAACTGCTGAAGGCAGTGTAGAGTAAATAGTGAATCATAACTGCATTGCTAAAACAAATGCTTCTTGAATGTTTGCTTGTTTTGATGTATGTGACTGAAAATTCGTTGGATATCAATACATACTTTGAATACAGCTGCATTGTAGACATCTTAGCATTCACAGTCTCAGAGGATCTCTGGAGATTTCTGAAGATACATCTGAAGTCTGTCAATCTATTTAAAGACTGAGATGAAATATTTAATTTGGCTTCATACCATAAAGAATTATTCAGTAGCATGAGCATAAACAGTTGATTGTGAGTTTTTTGGAAGAGCTTCTGGCTTTAGGTGCTCTTAGAAGCAAAGGTTCACAGGGAATATTTTCAGAATGTAACATGCCTCCTTGGAAGAAAGGGGACTGTAAAAACATAGTGCCTTTTTCAATTTTTTTTTTTTCACAAAACATATTACATCGAACCGTTTCTAAAACTATCCACAGATTTTAAACTGGCTTATATGATTTAAATTTATAACAGTGATTTCTATAATTTGGTAATTTAACCAATGATTATAATTAGAACCTCCTCTTTATTTAATAGTAAAGTAGTAGTGGCACTACTTTTATCATACATTGTTGTGGAACAACATGTACTTTTTAAAAAGAAAAGCTGGTGGAAAGGAGAACTTTAATGATGTAGCCATGTGGTGACCAGAGATTGTCTCAGTCCTACCCTACCTTAAGGTGGTGTAAGTACAAACATATGCAAACTTTCAAATGATTTCTCCTAATGATGTCTTCTTAAGGACTTCTGGGCTCTTGTGAATCTAAAGCTACAAGCACAATTCAGTTATTTAGAAGAGCTGTAGGATTGAAGGACATTTCTCCTTATAGCTTTGGTTTTCACTGCAGATTTTCTATAATGCAGTAACCCTAATTGCATTTTTGGTCTAGTCTTTAGATTCTTAGGTGCCTATGAGATGCATAGCATTATTTTTATCGTCAGTGTTAATTCTCAATTTAATTCCAAATTTACATCACATTGTTAAGCTATCTGCCCTCAGATTTCCAGACATTAGAACTTCCTGAGGATTTACCACTTGCATGTTAGAAAGGTACATTTTTCATTTAGGCTAATGTTGGTGTATCCTGAGGGATTTCTCTGAAACCAAGAGTGCAGGTTCCAATTTAAGATGGGATAGGGTGGTGACAGTTGGGGGGCGGGTAGGTGAAGACTGGTGAAAGGAAGCCTGCCCAAAATTTGTCTAAAAACCCTGTGCTCTCAACTGGCTTTGTGTAATTTCTTAGCTTATGAAGTTTTATCTTGAAACTTTCTCTTGTATTTGTCATTACAACAATGCAGCTCAGTTTAAGTAAATGAAGTGGAGGAAAAGCAGATTGCTCCTTCTGACAAGAAAGTAGCCATGAAAAGCAGTTGAGGTCTTATGTATATATCAAAATTTCTAGTAAAAAGCTGAGCTGGAGGGAGGCTTTTAGTTGAGATATTAAAATGTTTATAGTATATAACTTCCATTTTCATTCTATATAAAGTTTGACTTCCTGGGCCATTTAGTCTGTACCCTTATAATTCAAAGGGTTTTAATTTCAGTGTTTCAATGAAAACACTGGGGGAAAAAAAAAGATAAATATTTTTAATTAAAAAAAATGTCAAATCAAAACCTCAAGAAGCTTCTGAGGTTTTTACTTTATGCCTTAGATGCCTCATCTGTAACACACAGGTCAAATGATACTTGGTGTGATACTTTTTTCACCCAAACTTCTCAAAGCATTTACATGCTGATTGCTAGCAGTATTTAGCAGAAAATTCTCTTTATATTCAGCCCACAACGCAATTACTTTTGTTATTGGTTTAAGTGTTCTTATCATACAATGATCCTAATTGATCTTAAATTAATTCTGTCCTCTGGTTATGAGAGAGCAAAAATTTATGGATTATACATTTTAGACTTCTATCCTTGTTTGCTTCTGAAATTGTAATAAAGGATCCAGAGATGCTTTCTTGTCATGTTTGATAACACTACAAGAGAAATTATTTCCCCTTCCAAAACAGCCCAATGCTTTTATTATGTATATTAAGATGAATACCTTTAAATCAAACAGCTTTCAAGATTAATATCTGAGATTAAATAATTTCTAGTGACATCCCTTCACTAATAAGAAAACAGGCGGTACTGAAGAGACCAGACAGTGGAGACCAAATAGCCTCTATGACTTTTTATGCAAATCAATGTGTTTTGTATTGCAGTGAAAGGGTAGCTGGATGTTTTTGTTGCTCTTTCTCAGATAAGAGCCAGCAACATTTTAGAACTGCTTTACTACAAGTGCAAACACTTGTGTATTTATGGCCTTGTTCTTTTCTGCATTGGTTAAAAAATAAAAATAAATAAATAAGAAGGGTTGAAAAGGATAGCAATTTCTATATGTTCAATGGGTGAGGTCCTTAGGTTCACCTCTAGGTATAACCAGCTAAATATACACAAAAGTATGTAATGCCCTTCTTAAGGCCTTCTGGCCTTAAGCAGTACAAAGTCATCCTTGGTGGATAAAACTCTTCCTTCAAAATGGTTCCCTGCTGTCCAGCTTATTGCATCCAGCTTCTTGAGAGTAGCATTAAGATTTTGAAAAAGCAATATATTTAACAGAATACAAGGAATCTTATTTGTAAAAAAAAATACATTTTATAATGATGATAGAGCCTGTACAATATCAATTAAAGACAAGAAATGTAGAGAAAATTGAGACTATTTATTTGTGAGTCTGTTTAATGAGGGAATTGCTGCTCTTTGCAATTTCTAAAAGTAGGACATTGTTATACTGCTGAGCCAGTATCTTTATTGCAAATTACTGGAAACAAAATTCATTTGAAATTAGTGAGTAGTTTGAAATATCTTTATCATTTAACATAAAGAATACACTGAGCCTGTTTACCTGTATTGTGGTGGATGTGCAGTCCCCTGGATTGTTCTCTGTTGTATGTCTGCATCTGTGACTGACAACACATACGTGGTATGTTGTATTTCTATACGGAACATTTCTAAACCTTACAGTTAAAACAGCCAGGTTGAAAGCAGACTGTATGAAGGCCCTGGTGCTGTAATAGTAAGCCCTACATGTTTACACAGTGTCCTATTGTCTGGCATTCTGGTCCTGTTTTTATAGCTGTGGGTGATGCACCTTGTGGCAATATGGGACGCTGCCTGCTGTGGCTGCCCTGAAAACATGGATTCTTGTAGAGATGCAGTGATGGCATGTTAGCCCTGTAGTCTGCCTGTTGTTTTCCCTTTCCCTGTTTATCATTCATTTCAGCAGAAACATAAGAAAATAAAAGTGGAAAAATGCTGCACGTGCTCTGCATCTATCCAAATGAAAGGAGTAATAAATACAGTGATGGTCACTATTTTTATTAAAATAAAAAGTCTGAGTTATATATATATAACATATAGTTTTATCTTGGGCCATATTTTCATTTAGAATAAAAGCTCCCTAATGCTATTAACTTCTGGTCCATATGGAAAATCATAATGCATCACTTCTCTTGATGTGTTGGTTATGCTTTTGGTAATATTGCACGGTATATAGCTTGCTCCTTTTCATCTGTTGCAGTGTATTATGCTTATTTCATGATGGATCTGAAAGGATTTTTTTCCTAATTTGAGAATTTATAGGAGGAAAAATATGAAGTATTTTTATATGCTGCATCTCAAGTATCTCAGTTATTTGTTCAATGGAGGTTTACATGAACTGTAAAGACTTTTGCATCTAAGAAAACACTTATACAATAAACCACTTCTAATGAGTGAACAAATCGTCAACTCTCATATTTGATCCTATAACTCAATAGGAGCTATTCTGCAACTAGTTACAAAAAGTTACAGCTACTCTGTAACTAGTCTTTCTGCACCAAATAAGGTTTGTTGCAAAAATACCAAATCTTTATTTGTATAATTTCTTTAATTATATATATTTCTGAATTAAAAGTAATTAGAATTTAAAGAAAAAAGGTTACATTTCTCAGATAGCATTAGCTATATATTTTTAATATCCCCTGTATTTTTAGTGTCTTCTGCTGCCAGTGAGGTCTCTCCAGCCCATCATTCCAGCAGCAATTTTGAATTTCTCCTGGCTGCTTCCTATTATACTGAATTTTCTCTGCCTAAATCCCGGAAAAAGTTGTGGGAGAAATCTGTACTGGCTAGGTCATAGCAGAGCAGAAGCCCTCTAGACAAAAGAAGTAAAGGAAATCTTGCAGTTAAGTTCAAATATTGAAAAAGAGATTGTGTATAAATTTTTGCTTTCATGTCCACTTCTGAATGTTCTGGGAAGGTAAGAACTGCTTGTGCAAGAATGTCTCCTGCTGGTGCTAGTACCTTAAGATTTTGGTCAAAGAAATAAAACCTGCATGCTCTGAAGGCATAGTTTCTTTTCTTTCTGGGTTTTGTAACATTAAAGCTCTACAGAGACTCTAGTTTCTAGAGTAGAGTCATTTTGTTATCGAAAGGCATAGATTTTTATTTATTTATTTATTTATTTATTTTTTGGTGGAGGCTTTTTGTCGTCTCTCTGAGAGTAGGAGAGGAAACAAGATAATACTGACAACGTGTTTTTTCCCTTGAATGCTGTTACCCTAATCAGGACTGTGTGTGTGGGGAAAAAGGATTGGAAAGACTTTGAAAAAATTCCTAAAGAAATATTATTTAAGATGAAGAGAAGTTTTATAAATGAGTATGTTGTGAGGGAATGTAGTCAGTGATATTGTTTAAGTATATTTTCTATTCATGATGAAGGATGAACAATATGCTTTAAATTCAGTGAAGAGTGGGAATTCAAATGAAGTTCTTTTGATTAAACAATGCTTTTCCAAGGCATTTGAAGCAACGTAATTTGAAACAAGACATTCTGCATGGTCCTTTCAGTGCCTGCCCAAAGGGGCAAGAAAGACAATGGATGAAAGATGGCAAAAGAGTGGGAGGTTGTGAGAGGTGACCTTGACTGGCTGCCAGTCACTCTCCCACTCCTCAGTTGCATCCCTCCTTCCTCCTCACACCTTTCCCCTGAGCCTTTGTGGGCCCTTCCATGGGCAGCATCTCCTTCAGGGCACATCCCCTGCTCCACCATGGCCTTTCTGCATGGGCTGCAGGCACACATTTGTCCCAGTAGGTCCAGCACCTCATCTCCTTCCTCTTCCTCCTCTCGGCATGGTGCTGGCAGGGGCCGTTCCTCACACTTTTACCTCAGCCCTGGCTGCCCTGCAGCACGTGGCCCTTCCCTCATGCTGCCCCAGAGCCCTCTGGAAGTGGCCCCGGCCTCACCTCATGGGGCCCCATGGCCTGCACCTGGGCACAGGCACCTGGTACAGAGGTGGACAAAAATAAGCTATCGTTGTGGAAACCTTCTTAGCAGTTACTGCAGAAAATGCTGAAAAGACGTACAAGTAATTGTGTAGGTCATTTTGAGATAAGAACGGAGAGGAAGGGAATGACGAACTCCATATTCATTTGAGGTACGTGTTGCCTGGGGCTGCCCTGCTGGTTGCAAACACTTCCTCACGCTCGTGGATCAGAGCGTTAAGGCCCTTCTTCACTACAAACTGGAGCTGTTTAGTAGGCAGTCTCAGGGCTGATACAACTGTGGCAGGGGCCAACTCTTAAGTGTATTAGCATTAGCAACATGAATATATTCTTGGATCCAGTCTTAGCTCCTACATCATACCCGCGGCTATAAAGATAAATATACTGCTTAAATGTTGATAAAGTCGCTTTCTTTGAGATAAATGTCTTCCAGAAAACAGTCTGAGGAAGGATTAATTAAGATAATAAGCTCTGTTTACATCAAGTAAAACTGGAAATCAATTCTGTTTGCCTTCAGATTTGATAATGGAAATATACATTGTTTTATTTGTCAAATGGCACAATTAATTATAGGGAAGGCTTTTTTTTCCTCTAGGACTTCTTATTACTCTGCTTACACTGCTTACAATTAATCCTAATGGAGAGATCAGACTAAAAATTCATGGTCTCTTGTAAATTTTTATAATCTGATTATTGCTTTCATATGCCCAATGCAATGATACTTATTTCAGAAAATAACTTTCTAAATTTCACACAGTGGAGCATAGACTAAAATCTTTGTTTTCCAGTGTCATTTACCTATACCAGCCCTGTCAAGGTATTCCAAATTCTAGACTTCCTGCTTCCCAGTGCTTCTTCCTCAGTCTCACTTGCTCCCAAGGGAATATTGAGCTTTACACCCTTCAAGGTTAGACCACTGAAGTTTCAACTGCAGGACCAAGCTAATAGACACCAAACTTGTGTTAGGTGTCTATTATTGTGGTCAAAATGTGTATTGTTGCTGCTTAATCCATTATGTGTATTGCCATTCGTGTATTTGATTCATGTAGATGTAATATATGAGTTCTGTCTTTTAAAGTTGAGTTCAGGATGACTGAAATACTCTTGGAGACATTGCTTGCTTTTTGCATTCACTTAGCTTCTTGAAATGCAAACAGCTAATGGCAGGAGAAGTAACGGGGAAGAAATAGAAGACTAATAACATATTCTTTTCATCTTGTTGTTCTACAGACCTTGATATGTCCTTCCAGTTTATTGAAGTTGTGGTTACTTTTGCAGTTATGAAGGCTGACATTTTTTGGAATATCATAATTCAGCTGTGACACTGATGTGTTGCTAGCAAAAAGTCTTGCTATATATAGCAAAGCGCTTATATAGTACCTACCTCCTGTTCCCCTGAATGAGATGGGAGGACTTTTATGAATCTTCCAATATTTTGATTTCATTTCAGTAGAAAAGATATTCTTTATTATTTTAATGGGAAATGTAATGAATTGGGATGTCTTCTTTACTAGGATGTCTGCCAGAGAGCAGCTCTAGCTTAATGTGAGTGAACAGTAGTGACCATTGCTTACTGGGGACAATGTTAGCAAATGTTGTTAGTAGGGGTATCCTTAACCAGTGCCAAGAGTTACAGCAGTCATCAGCCAGACGTAAGGAGTCAAATTAGTCAAAAGAGAGGTTGTAAACTCAGACCTACTATTTTATATATATATATATATATATATATATATATATATATATATAATTAAATGCAGCAAATCTTCTCATATATTCACTATGATATTTTATTGTATGAAATCATGTAGGGGTTTCTCTGTTTTTGTAAAGTTCTTTCTAATGCTTTGATCCAAAAGGCTCCAATTAAGTGAATACCTAAATGATCGAAGGGATCAAGGTCAGGGCAAACTATATACTGAAGTTATTTTAAAAATGTTAGTAGTCTCCAAGTATTTCCTATGTCATTCTCAATTTTGACATAAGGTGTAATGAGATTCAACCCGGTAAATAAAATGGATTGTCATGGACTGAGCAAAGAACACAAACTGCTTTTTTTGTTTGTTTTTTGTTTTGTTTTTACTGAGCTCATAATTGTAATATATGTAATATATTCAGGCTGGTACAGTGATCATGCAGGTCAGGGCTGTCTATCAGGGTGAACCCAGACTAACTTGGTCTGTGTCAGCACATTTCCCTGCAACAGAAGTGATGGGGTGTATCCGTTGCTGGGCAGTGGGAGGAAGAGAGAGGGTCTTGCGGCTGAGGGTCTCAGCGTCTATCAGTGTTGATCCCAAACTAGAACTAAACCTTAAGAGTTTTTGTGTATCTAATTTACAGACTGAATTTGAAATAAATAAAGCTGCAATTTAAGAGCATAAAGAGATATGAAGACATAAGACACATTGTATGCAAAACTGTTGCTCCCTTTTGAACATAAGTTACAGAAAACTTCAAAAGCATGGACTAAATATGCATAGAAAAAACTCTGAAGGCTGCAGCTGCTCTTGACTGATTCTGAAAATGTAATATTTACAAAGGACATCGAAGTTGATTAAATTACCATTTTATTTTTCCTTAGTAAAGGTATTTTATATTACTATTAGTAATTTTCTGTATTGTGACAGTTAATAGCTACAGTATGAGTAAAGGTAACTTCTGTCATATTTCTTTTCACAACAATATACTTTGTAACTCAATATATTCATGTGAAAAGCAGACCTACACCCATTTCTTCTGCTCCCTCGAACTTCAGCCTCTTCTCCAGTAGAAAGATTTTGGTCTTAAAGCTAGAAAGTTTAAACTACTGATATCACAGAACTTTGAAAAAAATTGACGACCACCACTTTACTACTTAGTACTAGTGGAGAGTATTTATAAAGACATGAAAATCACGAAAAGTGTTCTTATAATTTTAGCTCTATATCTTTTAATGAAATCTATGTTATAAACTCACTAGGAGATGCATTAGAACACAGTATTACTGTGCTTAAATTTCTGCACTGTTACAGCATAATTCAATCATCAAAGACTTAAATAATGAGAATCTTGGGATATTGTGTCTCATCAAATAAATTATATCTGCCAGAAAGCTATACCAGCTTCAACTCAGTAAAAAACAAACAAAACCTGAAGTTTGGGGCTCACTATATTTTAGATTAATAACGTGAAAGAAAACATGTATTGATTTCTACCAGCCAAAGGAAGAGTTTAAACAGCATATCCTAGCAAGAATGCTAAAACTTAAATTTGCTTTTACAATAGTTCTGTAGAACAGATCTAGAGGGTGAAAAAAAAACCACAAACCTGCAAACAAGCTATAAATAACTATTTTGATGATGAAACCAGATCATTCACTCTGTGATCACATCTCCATTGTTATCTGATGTTTTTTGTTGGCTTTGTATTGTTTTTTTGGGAGGAAGTCTGGGATGAGGAGAGGAGGAGGGAGGCCTATGAGTCAGACACAGTGTTCTCATTTTTTCTTTTATAGCATAAGGAGATTTTAAACACTTTGCATACAGCATCCAGTTCACTAAGATTTATAGAGAGAAGCCATAGAGTGGTTACTGTGTATTTTGACAGAAGAAAGTGACTTCCTGCTCCCCCCTGCCTATCTTTTTCTGACTTTGCTAGCAAACAGGGACAAACATTTCTGACAATGAAGGAAATTGTATTTTTCACTGAGTTTTTGTTATTAATAGCTACTTTAAAAGAAAATCTGCAATGCAGGAGTGTCTGTGTATAGTAGCGATTTTGCACAAGGATAACTTTGCAAATTATACTACATAGAAATAGCAAGAAAATTCAATAGCTCTTTAATCTATTCTGTTGTAGAATTGGAAACTGAGAGGTTTTATAAAACCTTTAACAAAGAAAGCATATTCTGATTGGGTCTGCTGTGCTTACCCAGAAGGTAACACTGCCAAAGGTGACTTGATTCACATTTGCGTGTGCAGTGTTCTACATCTGTAGACTTGTGGAGTTTCTATATAAGTCTGAGATCAAATATGAAAAGCTATACTTTTGGGTCAAGAAAGACCACAATAAATACAGCTCCAAGCAGCTCTGTTCTGAGAGTAGTTATCCGGGAGGAATAAGTGGAAGACCATAGCTGCAGATTTTAGGAGTCAGTTACTGTATCTGTTTTCCTCTTTTGTATATAAAACATGGATTAGACTCAGCAGACTGCTCTGTGTTTCAGCCAGACACTTCTCAACTACGCAGCAGATTGGCCTCTTGTTTCCCTCTGTTGTGACTGTGGATTAGTGCTATCAGATGGGCACAGAGTGAAAGAGTTGCCAAGCTTGTGTATGAGGACTGAGCTGAAATGCCCAAATTCCTTCCTCATCCTGGCTTACAAAACTTGAGTCCCAAACCCTCCCTTCTGAATCCAAGAAGCATGTGTGTTGTGAAGACACTGAATTTTATTTTAACAGTGATGGTAAAACTGGATGTTGAGTAGTGGAATTTTGATACCCTTTTTTCTCTCCCTGTGATTTTTCTCTGTCCCAAAACTTGTGTTAAGAGAACAGGTTGGGTAAAGAGAAGCTGAGGTGTGTGGGGCAGAAGGGCAAGGATGTCAGCCTGGAGACACCAACAGAATGGGGCCCCATTCCTGGAGGGCTGACTGGAGGCCACCCACCAGACAGAAATGTCTGTATTTGAGCCAGTTCCTGAGGCAGGAGGCTCAGGTCTCTGGAGACCATTTCAAACAAGAAATGAGGGTGCTGGGCCGTGCAAAAGGGTCTCCAGGACCTTGTTCTTCTCAGTGTCACTTGCTCCTGTTGGGGCAGCTGAGAAGTCTTACAAGGCATTAGCAGTGGCAAAACTCAAGTGCATAGGATGTGTACTCCTCGGCCAGACAGTGACAGTCCTCATTTGTTCTGTGTCTGTGGAAGCTCAGGTACTGCAGCCTCTGACCTGAAATACTGGTATGATTTATGGCCATCTTCAGTTCTGGTGCTTATTACAGTGCAGGCATGAGACAAATCAGTCATCCTTAAGGTTTTGTTACCTGACATTGTTTCTTCATCCTGGCATGGAAGAGGCTCAGTAATACTGAGCTGTCTTAAGGCGTGAAATGATGTAAATAAATAAATATATTTGTTAAACTAGTGAAGCAGGAGACATGGGAGGAAAGAGAGCTCTCTTGAAATGGCAGATGCATCTGTGTCTGGTATTCATGCCCAGTTATTACTGTTCTTATGATCTTAAATAGGATAATACCATATAAAAAAGCCAAAGATTAGAAGAATCATTAGTGCTCAGTTGCAATTACAGTGAATTAGCTAGATCTTGCATACTGAGAGAGCTATCATTTGTAATGAGTGTAGCTATTAAAGGAAAAATGAAAGTCATAACTGAGGGTATCTTTTCAAAGAATACAGATATCTACAAATACTTTATAGAATAGTACTTTTCAATACCTTCCCAGCTATTTGGAGGTGGATATGTGCAAATCCTCTGTATAACCTGCAGCAATAACAGCTGCTAGTGTGATTCTGAGAAATACCACCAAAAAAAAAAAAAAAAAGCCAGAAGGATAATAAGAGAACTTTTAAGAAAGATGGCAGTGATCCAGTAGTACCGTCCCTCCAGGACAACATCTACCAATACTATGTATAGTACTTAGCTGAAAATACTGTGTTGAGATGGAATTTTATGCTGAATCCCAAATGCTTGTGTGTGTGACTTCAAAGGCACAGATAGCTTTCTTATTCTGAGCATCAGCTGCTCCCTGATATTCTGACTAGGCTCCAGCAAATTGCCACCTCAGTGCCTAACTCTTCCTTCTCACTATTTTGTTGCAAAATAATACTGCAGTATTATTTTGCATTTGTAATTAGCTTCTTGTGTCAGGCAGAAAAGATTATCTCTTTAGTATTTTTAATCAGGTTTCCTTATGTTTCTTTAGCAAGGGACAGCCGAGTGAAATTGCTACTGTTTTGTGTGCAGAAAGGTGCCCTGTGGCCTTCCAGTAAATTAAATCACACTACGATTAATGCTCCCAGTCAACAAAAATCCAGTTCATCTAGCTGTGAATGTGCAGTGTGGAGTTAAAGGGCACCTTGTCCCTGCAGCGCTCGTTGCTTTTCTTGAGGAGAAAAAACTCCTGGTTCTCTGAAGTCATCAATAGAGCCATAGACCCACATATAGAAATGAAGAGATTATTTTGATGAGTTATCATTTTTATGAGCTTAAATATTGGCGAGAATTACTTATAATTCAGAAACTTCAATCAGTGCTTTAAATAAATAGTAGAAAAATCCCCTAGACGTATTTTATTGTCAGGGTAAATGGGAAAGATTTATAGCATCTAAGAACGTATCAAACAGGAAACAATTTGGTAGAAGTGCCCAAAGGACTGTGTGCAGGCAGCAACGTGTGTTAATGGGCATCACCTTCAACTTTCAAAGGAACTATATAGCTGGTCGCATAGTAGGTTAGAGAAGGTTCTGCTGACTTCTTTCAAAACATCTGTGGGTGAACTAGCATGATGACTGAACTCTGGGAGAGAAAACAGATCTTACTAATTAATCAACAAACAAAAACAAAACAGAAAACCCAATAAGCAGCAATTCACTTAAAAATGGCTCAAAATTGTCGTCTGAAACATTATCCAGAATTGTCCTTTTGCCAATACAACAAAAAAGTATCTATTGGAATTCACATAAATATGGTAGAAATTGTCCAAAAACTTTTGTCAAAAACTGACCCTGAACATGTATGTTAACAGTCTATTGACCTTTACCACACTTCACATGGCATGATTAGCAATCAAGTACAGCACAAAAATACACAGAGGAAGGTAAATTTCAGGTTTAATCAGTTTAAGGTGTTGTACATTGCATTAACATTTGAATTCCTTTTCCCAAGCTTGATTATCAAATGGAGAAGTACTGGTGGGCCTTGTTAACTTGGTGAGCTTCCTTGTACTTACATGCCAGGTCCTATGACAGGTCTGTTTTGTAAGAGCCTTTAAAATAAACAAGAACAACAAAATACTCACTGGAAATTGGCAGAGATGCTATGTAAACCTAAACGAAGGTTTTTTGTGTGTGTGTTTGTTGTAGGAGGTGGCTCTTGAGAGATGTCTTAAAGCCTTCTGTCAATAAGGAATTTGTTGCTTATTATTGAGGAAGCTCCTGAGGAATAGGCTGACTTGCTTTGCCACAGGTAGTAGGTAAAAAGTCTTCAGTGATGTAAATCAGATTAGTTCTGTAAGTCTGTCCTTGCTTATTTAAAGCTTAACATGCATTTATCTTCTGTTGGGAATTAGTTTGCACATGGAAATAGTCAAATAAGAAGGATGATATACTCTAATATGCACACTACAACCAGGATTTTGGCATTTCAATCCTTTGGATTTACTTGAAAATGTCAGCTTTAACTCCTGTGCATTAGTTTCCCATGTATTATATATTTTTCTCTTGAATGCTTAGCCTATACATAAAATTATCCGATTTATGCATGCTCAATATTTGTGACTTTAGTGCTTTAGTGAGTCCGTTCACATGTGCAAACTCAAGCTTATATAGGACCAGAAGAAACAGAGCTTGAGATGTGTATCGGGGAGGAGGGGTGGGAATGCCAAGTATTTATTTTCAGTACTGCCTGATGAGACTGACTGTCTTGAGAACAAGATATGCAATGGTACTCAAGTTAATCTGTAAACAGCTGCTCAAGCAGAAGTGCATGCTTAAAAAAAAAAAAATACAAAAATAAAAAGCAAAAAACATTGTGAACTATGAATTCTATAGAGCTAAGGTACAATGGAATACATTACATAAATTTAAAAAAAAAACAAACAAAAAAACGACTTGATTCATTAGGTTATGGTATGATAGTTTCACAAATTATTAGAGAAGGATATTTCTTCTCCTAAAATAAATAAATAAAAATGGAAGGCTCTGAAGATGCTTGCAAATCCGGAGCACTGAGTGGAACTCTAAGCAAAGGGTAAAGGACAGCCTGTTGCATCTTTTCCACCCAAAAGTCAACAGATTATGCCTGCTGTGAGAATGCCATGTTCATCTTCTTTTGTCTTCCCTCATATCCAAGTCATACTTAATATAGATGGTTTACTGGATCTCTAAACTTAATTGACAAGCTTGTAAATTTATGATGCAAGTTGTCCAAGAACCTAACACTGAAGAGTACTACGATTGTCTGCTTGGCTTTTGCCTGATATATTTGGCTGGTCCAAGGTTATAATGGAGTTGGAACAGTGTTTTGAAAAATAGTAAGAATTAAATGCTCTGAAGGGCAGAAATGTAAGAAACAAAGTGATGGAATAAAAAGGTTCTGCTCAGTGTTTTTCTGGTATTCCTGAAATAGTAGGCATTGTACTGGAGAGACCATAGAGTTTTGTTACAATTCTTTTCAGAGAAACAAAAGCAAGTGTTCTTGTAGCTTTGTGGTTGTATTGCAGTCACAAATTTTGCACCTTGGGAACTTCTCTGGTAGATGAGTGGAGACTCCAAGCATCTTCTAGAACAGAGCAGACTTTTCTTTTTGATATCCTGTCTGTTTCATCATCTTAACTTTAATCAAGATGTATTTAGACAATCTGGAAAAAAAGGGAGTTTAAAAAGTAGGTGGCTTTTTACACACCATGCTGTATATCAAGTCCAACAGACATAAGTTCAGCTACTCGAGGAATTAACTGCATGAAGTTCAACAAGGCCAAGTGCCGGGTCCTGCACCTGGGGCGCAATAACCCCAGGCAGAGCTACAGGCTGGGAAATGAGTGGTTGGAGAGCTGCCAGGCAGAGAAGGACCTGGGAGTGATGGTGGACAGTCGGCTGAATATGAGCCAGCAGTGTGCTCAGGTGGCCAAGAAGACCAACAGCATCCTGGCTTGTATCAGAACCAGTGTGACCAGCAGGGCTAGGGAGGTGATCGTCCCCCTGTACTCGGCTCTGGTGAGGCCGCACCTCGAGTACTGTGTTCAGTTTTGGGCCCCTCGCTACAAGAAGGACATCGAGGTAGTCGAGATAGTCCAGAGAAAGACAACGAAGCTGGTGAGGGGCCTGGAGAACAAGTTCTACCAGGAGCGGCTGAAGGAGCTGGGCTTGTTCAGCCTGGAGAAAAGGAGGCTCAGGGGTGACCTTATTGCTCTCTACAGATACCTCAAAGGAGGCTGTAGAGAGGTGGGGGTTGGTCTGTTCTCCCACGTGCCTGGTGACAGGACGAGGGGGAATGGGCTTAAGTTGCGCTAGGGGAGTTTTAGGTTGGATGATAGGAAGAACTTTCCTGAAAGGGTTGTTAGGCACTGGAACAGGCTGCCCAGGGAAGTGGTGGACTCACCATCCCTGGAAGTCTTTAAAAGACGTTTAGATGTAGAGCTTAGGGATATGGTTTAGTGGGGACTGTTAGTGTTAGGTCAGAGGTTGGACTCGATGATCTTGAGGTCTCTTCCAACCTAGAAATTCTGTGATTCTGTGAATTATTTTGGCAGCCCGAATTACTATACAATATATGTTCTCTGTCAGGTCACTGCTAATTTCCTAAATGCAGTGAACTTAAGACCATTGTATGTTGGAGTAGATGTTGCCAGACTTCTAGTGTTTTTTTGTTTGTTTGTTTGTTTGTTTTTTCTGGGGTCTAGGTATTTTGAAACCCCAAATTCTCTTGGGTATCAGGTATAAACTAGTTCTAAACTATAAAATACTAGATTGGCTGTTATAATGATGATGTCTGAAGAATATAAAATTGACATAGAAGGTGGATGTAAGGAGCTGAGGGGGACGTTTACTGATTGACTGAGAATGTAGTATTTAAATCTCTTTTTATTATAGTAGTCAAAAGCAGTATTTTCATGGGTAGCATACTGTCCTCTAGAGAGTTTGGATCCCCGTTCTCTAATCAGGTTGATGAGCACATTAAAATGCAAATAAATGAAAACTCATGGAAGAGTTGATTATTTTGTGTGAAGCAGCTGATAGAGGAACATTACTGGAGCTCTTCTACAAAAGCTTTTTTGGGCCAATAGGAAGGAGTATCATATTTAAAGGTATGGTAAAGATAAAGATATGGTAAAGGAAAAACTATAGCATAAATAAAGTACAGCAGGTATTTTGAGAAAATTGGTTGACTGGCCTTGTCATGACATTTTGTTGCAGAACATAGGTGGGAGCTTCTTTAGAAACCTCTGTGGTGTTCGCACCAGTTTTGGAATGGGAGACAAAAAATCATATGCCTTAAGCTTCATTTTTCACTATGATAGGTGAGATACTATCCTGTTTCTTTCACCTTTTTCCATTCTCCTCAAATCGTGAAAATAGGTTTGAATGTGCTGTTTAAATGCACAAAAAAACGTTTTCCAAGTGATACAGGATTCACATAAAGAAAACAAAGTTATTCTGAGGAAGGGCTTAAAAACTTATGAAAAGAAGTGCTCTAGCTCACACTGATTTATTTTTAAGTTCAGAGACTTAAATTAAAAACAGCCAATTTTTAATGTAGCTCACTCAGCTGAAGCATTTTGTTCAGATCACACACATTCTAGCAATCTACCAGCAAGTACTGCTGATGTGTCCAGAGTTCCCAGTGATTACTGGAAAGACTACCTTTATTTCCTGCTAAAAAAACAACAGCTTAGCTACAGGTAGGAAAATGGAACATCCTGCATTTGTTTTGTTTAGCTGGCAGTAAAGCTGTTCCTGCAAATGAGAGCTGAGAGTGCTCACACGTGATGCTTGCATTTGGTTGGGAATGATGAAACATAACATTCTCAGGAAATAGTTTGACCCTTTGTAATATGGTGAGAAAATCCAATCTATTCTTCTGAAACAAGCTATTTTGCTGTCTGTGCTAGTCTTGCTGCAGCTCCTAGCAGCAATTAGATCACCTGGTGAATGTGGAGATCTCAGGATAGTGCACTTCATACAGTAGTTCCCGCATTGAGTCCAGGAGCTCATGTATGACCAGTGACTACGGAGCGTTATCCATGGAAGCATGCCAGGATCCTCGTTCCAATCCTTTGATCACTTTCCACTTTGTACAAGTCCTGCAGATTTGTAAATCAGGAACAAATGAATGGTTGTGAGGAAAGCGCGAGCTGAAGTCTGATCCTTGTCCTTCGTACATCAGATCTGCGCAGGGCCCTTCCCAGCCAGATTTGAGCCCCCTGCCAGGCACAACAAAAGGCTGAGGGGCCACAGCCAGTGCTAAGCTGAGTCAGACCAAAGAAAGCCTGCAGAGGAGCAGCACGCTGCCAGATAGAACGAGCACCTCACTGGTACATTCACATGGCTTCCAGCCAGCTCAGTCCTGTAGCAACAGGCTGCATGTGGCATAGGCTCTTGTACCCGCAGAAATTTTCTTAGCTTTCCTTATACTCTGAGCTAAGCTTACAGAGAGAGCCTCTTGAGGGACCACCCTTGGATTTTCCAAGTTGGCCTATACATATGTGAAAAGTATGCTAGGCTTGAGCAGTGGTTCTAATTAAATATCTGATTAAATCTTTAACATTATGATATTAAAATTTGCCATCATGATGATTGGCTCATTTATGTAACCTGTCTGAAAGCAAATATGACTTACAATTTGCTGTGTGTGTACCAGTAACCAGCTATTTTTAATCACTCATGCATTGAAAAGGGCATTGCACAAAAATTACTGAATACTTTCCAGTATCTAAGAAATTTGAAATAAACAGAAGACATTTAAAAAGTACAGAGACTTGGTGAGTAAATCATTGTTGTTAAAAATAGAACAAATAATGACTGAAGAGCGAGATTGAACTGTCAGCATTTTGTGGAATTTCCTGACTAATGTAAGCTACAAAAAAACTTTTCTTAAAACCGAGAAAGCTGGGATAGTTATCTTGAGTAATGAGCTCAAAGAGTGAGGTAAGAGAGCAGGGATTTATTGTGGGTTGATTAAACAGAATATATTCATCCTGATCTTCTTGAATCATGAAAGTCTTGTGACAGTTTGCATTTCACTTCTTATCTAACTTGTTACTTTTCATCAGCTGCTCATATGCTGTGTATAGGGGGTGCGGAATGGAGGAAATGCTGTAGAAATTATTAGAGTCATCAACTTCTTTAAATGGTAAAGACTTAAACAACTTGGAAGTGGATGCTAGAGGATTTCAGACTATCTTTCCATCTTTCTAGTGGAATGCTTTTACTTTGATGCAAACTCCCAATTTCCCCTAGAAAGGCTTCGTGGCAAAATCTCCTCCTTCCCTTGTGCAATTATCTATCTGCAATTGCCATGTAGGCTGCTAGGTTTTGTTTAAAATATTTGGCACGTTCCAACCATAGCATCCATTTTCACTGTTAGACTTGGTTTTTGACCGAGTCCTTTTGTAAAAAAAAAAAAAAAAAAATAATAATAATCTTAAGGAAGGTTCAGTTCCCCTTTATTTTTCCTTCCTGCTCTGAGTATGGAATGCCTGTTAAATGCCTCTTTAAAGCTCCTTTTCACTGGCACAAATGTCTGCTGGACTGATTTATAGCTGTATAAATGTGGATTTAAACAAAACCCACAAAACAATGATGACTTGACAGCAAAAATATAGAGCTCGATTCACAGAACCACTGAAATTTAAACTGTTTAAAATTTTATTGTTTGGAAGTCAGAATATGCATAATTGCTGTTCTGGATAAAAGGATTTCCTCAATTTGTTTTGCTTGCTGAAGGAAAATTCACATGTGGCCATCCCTCAGTGCAATGTCTCTACAGGTGACTGGCTGACATACTGTGTGTTGGCCAGCTTACTCACTCTGGAAGTGGAGCCTGTTCTTGCAACTGACTCAAAGCTAGAAATAAGACACCACCCTAAATGTCTCATGCTAATTTAGTAGTTGATGGGGAGAAAGGAGGGAGGGAAGTGTATGTGGTTTTGGAGCAAAGCTCCATTGGACTCCAAAAACTGTTTGCACCAAACCTATGTCATTTATGTTGTAGTACAAACTGGATATATGAACAAAGGATACAGACACATCCGTTAATGTTTTGCAAAACAAACACCCCCAAACAACCATGATAGCAGTAGTCAGTCCCTGCCTCAAATAATTTAGTGATAATCATGTCAGCTGTGATGACTAAAACTCAGCTTTCTTTAGATCAGTCAGCTTAGAGCTGCCAGGAATGCAACAGGATGTGCTACAGAGCAAATCCAGGAATACTGGTAGATATTTGGCTTTGGCTGTGATGACCGAGTTTAACAATATTAGGAACTGGGTCTTCAATAAGTACAAGTACTGAGAAATGATAAAACTATGAAAGTTTATGCCACGCAGCACTGGGGAGAAAGAAATGCAGTTATCCCTGCTTTATAGAATAGCAATGGATACACAGAAATTGTTCTTGCTGCAGATGACTCAAAGAGCTGCTGCAGACCTTCAGGAAAACTTCTCTTGCTACATTTGCTTTGTGGCCACAGATTGAAAGGGCAGCTTAGGTCCCACTGAAGGTCACAGCACACACCTAAAATATTCAAAGCTTTTGAACACAATTTTTTCACTTAGCTCCTGTGGTAGCAAAATCTCAGTTGTAACAAGGTTAGGGATTTGGCTGCTCGGTGTTTGCTGTCAGGGTGAAACAATTATTGCTATCACAATGCTAAATGAATCAGATAGAGATGGAGATCAATTGCTGAACTAATTAGCAACAGTATTATCAAGAGAATAGAAAAGTCTGTGATGGTACGCTTTGTTATCAGACAGCCCTAGAACAGAAGACACAGAACACATAGATCAAAATATAATTTAGATCTCAATCAAGAGCATCATTGTCATTTAGCTACGTTCAGTGAGAGAAGAGAGTAGAGAATTCATCCATATTTCTTTAAGCCGAAATTGTTTTCTTCCAGTATGTGACTGGAAAGTTAGTCAAGTATATTGCTTTATTGACATATAATTCATGTGCTGACATTGTTTCTATTCTAAAAAAGTTAGTAAGCAAAAATCATTCCATAAATTATTTTTTTCCTAGTAACTTTTCAGCATGGGTTATTAAAAAAACTTGGATTAATCGTCCAACAAATTGGAACCTAAATGTTCATAAACATTGATAAATGAGAGTTTATATATTTAAGTGCGGTTCCTAGAAGTATTCTTAACTACTCACACTGTTAATGTAACTGTAAATGTTCACGATACGTTGACATGCAGAGATCCATTTAGCATCTCAGGAAACATGAAGAAGCTGAGGCCATCCTGTCTGTGCTTCGAACTTGACAGGTGAGGCAGGCAGTCCAAAAGTAATTAATATCCGAAGCTTCTTTCAGGGTCTTTGGGGTACAAAGGATATCTCTCCCTGAGGGAGCGAGTGATGAACTGAAGTGTCTATAGGTAAGTTTGGTAGGTCTTGAGAAGTGTGTTTTTTGTGTGTTTTAATATAGAAAAAAATGTTACAGATAGTGAACTGACAACAAACTTTCCATCCCCTGGTGTACACCCAAAGCCAGCAAACACACTGCAAAGATTGCCTTCCTTTTATGACTGGTAATGACAAAGAAGTACAAGCTTATTACTATTTATTCACCTTTTACCACCTCAGCTGAAATGCGTTTCACTTAAAAAATTTTGATCTGTATTCGCAAGTCACTTCAAAATTCAATGCTATGTTGGGAAATTTTTAGGGAAGTGCAAGTTACTTGTATCTCTCCTAAATGAAAGGCCACATTCTTCAGTTTTCACAATTCCTCTCACATTCTGCATTTTGGAGTCATAACCACAAAGCCAGTCCGTCTTCCATACCCAAAGTACTCAAGGTTGTTTGTAAACTGAAAGTTTACAAAGACATTGCACAACACTGCAGGGTGTTTGGCAGGAGTTTGGAGAAACTCCAGTGGAAACAATGGCAACTCTTGTGTTAAGTTTTGCTCCTTCTTTAACTTAAGATAGTTATGTAAATAACTTGTATCATTGCTTGGTGCTAAGGAAGAACTACAACGCAATAGAAAAGATATTCTAATCACTACATCTAATTACACTGAAATGAGAACTACTGAAAATTTGAAGTGGTAATTCTTTTTATTATATTTAATCCAATCAAAGCCAAAACTGCCATATTCATAGTTTAATATAAAGAAGTCTGATGTAGGGAACATCTAAGAACATGGAACTTTCTGGAGCTTTGGTGCTCTAATATTTCTGTCATCTTTATTTCACCCCAAAATATGTTGGGCAAGCATTTTAACTTAATCAGTGGTTAATGTTTAAAAGCTCACGACTTTGTACAAGGCTTCCATATCTTGTTAAATTGGTTCTGTATTTTCTCAACTTAGCTTTATGTGACTTCATGCTAGCTGGCTTTATGCTATACACAGTCTAGGTAATTGCTTACTTGGTGCTAATATGGTTGTAAGCCAGAAAATTTGCATGTTGCTCTTACAGAAAAGGTCCTGTCTGAAATGAGGACTCAGTTGAGCTAAACATTCGTGCACACAGTTATATGCAATCATTGCCTGAAAAAGCCATCTAATTATAGTTAGTGCCTTTGCCAAACATTGTTCTAAACTATTAAAACTACTATAAAACCACACTATAATCCAAGCTAAGCACCCCACATACTGATAGAAAACTGTTGTGCTGGATTCTAAAGTAAAACTCTAAAGGGATTAGTTTCTCTGCACAATTGAAGCAGATAAACTGCTGAAGTTTAAACCCTCCATGGGACAACCCTCCCTATGGTACAGATTTTTTTCAGAAGAGACCTTTTGCAACAGCTTTTCTCTGTCATTTGATTTTATGGAAAGAAACATGCTGGAGGAATTTGAGAGCCTTTGAAAGTAGGCATTGAGTCAGCTGATGCTCTAGCCTTGACTGAATCCATAGAATCCATAGACTTTTTCTTTGTGAAGAGTACAGTGCCTGCTACAAGGCACATATATATAATTCTGTTGAAATCTGAAAGCTGTTCTCTACAAGCGTCTTCAGAAATGTTACTGAGTGAGGGATGGGGTGAAGACAGTATTCCAGTACTGTCATGGGGAAACATCTTTAAGTCTGCAACTCCTCTCATGTGGCATGGTTGCTGTTCCCAAAATTCCTGAATACTTGTCAGACCATAGTTTTTGATTTTTTTCATCCTATTAGCCCAGAATTTCATGTTTTTTCTTCTTGTTTTTCCTTCCTACAGTATCTGAAAGCCTTAGAAGGAAAAATTCCCAAAGAACTTTCCCAGCCTTACCTCTGTAGCCCTCGTCTCATCAAGTGTGAGAATAAGTAAAAAAATATTTGTGTAAAAAAAATATTTGTCCCTCGGGTTGTATCTGGATGTGAACACCTTGGAAGAGTCACAACTCTAATGGAAATATGTTCCTCAGAATACTGATTTATCTTACACTTCTTGTCAGATGTCTTTGAAGCACAACACTGAAAGACATGTTTCTTATTATCTTGTAAATTGTCATATGGAAGACAAATTTTGTTGCTCAGCTTTATAATAAATGTCATATTTCTTTTTTTGGCCAGATTTTGATAGAGCCAGGCATGTAGCTCATTTTGGCTTTCACTGATTAAAATCTGAAAGCACCACCACACTTTGTCCTCTCTTTTCCATGGTTTTCCTGCTACAGTTTGAGTTCTTTCCTCTTGGTAGCTGATGTTGCTTGCTTTAGTCATTATCAGATTTGTTTCAAAGACAATAAAGCTGAAGCATTTGCATTCACACTTCCACCTGTTGTTAAATTCCCTTCCCCATATAGTTAATTTCTGCAGGGATAGCCTGATCCTAAGGCTGTTCTGGGATGTTTGAATATGTGTGTTGAAAGAGTTCCTACTCTTAAAACCACTGAGGAAAACAAAGGGATAATAAAGATTCCTTATTCTGTGGTTGTGAAATGGCTACAACTTATTTGCTCCGGTAATAAAATCTAATTCTATAAATTTGACTTACTCTGGGATAGCCGGTAAGTGCAGCTCAGCACTACTGGGCCCTGTTGGAAAAAGGGTGGTTTCCTTTCTGTCCTTTCAAGGAGAGAAGTTCTCTTTCCTTGCCTTAGCTCTAGGACAGCTTTTTCTCTGGGCTATTTCAGAATTCAGTGTCAGAAGAAAACAATGTCCTTTGGTTAGACTGCAGTGGAGTTCCTCTGAACTTCCTGCTGATTTGTATGCTTTGCAACACTTGGCTTTTCAGATTTATCATGCTTAGTACTTTTCTGTTAATTTCCTTTATAATAGGATTTTAATACATAGAAAGCAAAGAATCTCTTTGGAATGTTTAAAGTCCTAATCTGTCTGTATAAATCTCTTATTATCTACGCATTTTCTAATGTTGATAGTAATTTTCAAAGCATTTTTTATGGCTTTCACGGGAGTTTTGATTTGCATTTGGTGTCTAGGCCTGTAGCCATTTAAGTCCATTATAATATATTATTTAAGTACATGCTTATTAACATGAGCAGTCTTTTAGTCTGGAAGATAACACTGTTGAAGCTCATAAAATGTGGATAGGTATGAAGAAGACTAGAGATTTTACCAACTGCAAAACTGACCACCATGAACATAATGGTGACATGGTATGGAAATACTGGTAGGAATATTTCTTGTAATTTTAGTGGAAGAAAGGTGAGCAAATAAAAGACCAAAGTCAACTTCGGTAGAGTAATAACTTCAGCAACATAATTTGAACTTGTTTAAATCTATTTTTCAAGGACTTTAATCCTTGTCTTTATGGGGGACTTCAACTTGCCAGACGTTAACTGGGAGTGCCACACGGCTGACACGAGCAAGTCCAGGAGGTTCATGAAGCACCTAGATGATAACTTCTTGGTGCAGGTGCTAACGGAGCCAACTTGGAAAGGTGCCCTCCTAGACCTGTTGCTAGAAAACAGAGAGGGTCTGGTGGGAGATGTGGTGATTGGTGGCCGCCTCGGTCATAGCGACCATGAAGTGGTTGAGTTCAAAATTTACGGTGACAGAAGGAAAAGTGCCACCAAAACCTCATCCCTAGATATGGGGAAGGCGGACTTCAGGCTGCTCGGGGAACTAGTCAGCAAGGTCCCCTGGGAAACTGCTCTTGAAGGCCTCGATGTCCACCAGTGCTGGTCATTCTTTAAGCGATGCCTCCTAGAAGCATAAGATCAGGCAATTCCTAAATATCGCAAGTCAGGCAGGCGGGGCAGGAGGCCGGCGTGGCTGACCAGGAACATTCTTATGGAGATTAGGCGGAAACAGAGAGTGTTTCGTTACTGGAAGGAGGGCCAGGTGTCATGGAAAGAATACAGGGATGCTGTTCGTGTTTGTAGGGAGAAAATTCGTGTGGCTAAAGCACACCTAGAGTTGAAGCTGGCTGTGTCTGTGAGAGAAAATAAAAAGTTTTTTTTTTAGATATGTGAATGGAAAAAGGAGAACTAAAGAATACATAGGCCGCTCCTTGATAGGGAAGGTCTCCTCACAGACAATGACATAGGCAAAGCAGAGACGCTTAACGCCTTCTTTGCCTCTGTCTTCAATGCCGATGATGGGCTTTGGGACCCAGGGTGCCCTGAGCTGGAGGACTGGGACGGTGGGGATGACAAACTCCCAACCGACCCTGAATGTGTGCGGGATTTGCTACTCCACCTGGATCCCTACAAGTCCATGGGTCTGGATGGGATTCATCCCTGCGTGCTGAAAGGGCTGGCGGACGTCATCGCGGAACCTCTCTCAATTATTTTTCAACAATCCTGGGAATTTGGAGAGGTCCCAGTAGACTGGAAGCTGGCAAATGTTGTGCCGATTTTCAAGAAGGGTCAGAAAGAAGACCCTAGCAATTACAGGCCTGTCAGTCTCACGTCAGTGCCTGGTAAAATCATGGAGAAGATGGTTCTCGAACTTATTGAGGCGCACCTGGGGGACAAAGCAGTCATTGGTCCCAGCCAGCATGGGTTTGTGAAGGGTAGGTCCTGCCTAACTAACCTGATTTCCTTTTATGATAAGATCACCCGTATGGTGGACCAAGGGAAACCAGCTGATGTGATTTTTTTGGACTTCAGCAAGGCTTTTGACACGGTTTCCCATAGGATCCTACTGGACAAAATGTCCACCATACAGCTAAATAAAAACATCATACGACGGGTGAACAATTGGCTAGCAGGCAGGGCCCAAAGGGTTATGGTGAATGGGGCTGCGTCAGGCTGGCGGGCAGTCACCAGTGGGGTCCCTCAAGGCTCCATTTTAGGGCCAGTACTTTTCAGTATTTTTATAAACGATCTGGATGTAGGAATAGAAGGTATTTTGAGCAAGTTTGCTGATGACACCAAACTTGGAGGAGTTGTGGACTCGAATGAGGGTGGAAAGGCCTTGCAGAGGGATCTGGATAGGTT
This sequence comes from Anas acuta, assembly GCF_963932015.1. Taxonomy (NCBI): domain Eukaryota; kingdom Metazoa; phylum Chordata; class Aves; order Anseriformes; family Anatidae; genus Anas; species Anas acuta. The sequence goes on from NC_088995.1 coordinate 12,993,907, forward strand.
GGAGAGCTGGGCGATCGCCAACCGCATGAAGTTCAATAAGAGCAAGTGCCGGGTCCTGCACCTGGGACGGGGAAACCCTGGCTGCACGTACAGACTGGGCGATGAGACGCTGGAGAGCAGCCTAGAAGAGAGGGATCTGGGGGTCGTGGTAGACAGCAAGTTGAATATGAGCCGGCAGTGTGCCCTGGCAGCCAGGAGGGCCAACCGTGTCCTGGGGTGCATCAAGCACAGCATCGCTAGTAGGTCAAGGGAGGTGATTGTCCCGCTCTACTCTGCGCTGGTGCGGCCTCACCTCGAGTACTGTGTGCAGTTCTGGGCACCACAGTATAAAAAGGACATGAAACTGTTGGAGGGTGTCCAGAGGAGGGCTACGAAGATGGTGAAAGGCCTGGAGGGGAAGACGTACAAGGAACGGCTGAGGGCACTGGGCCTGTTCAGCCTGGAGAAGAGGAGGCTGAGGGGAGACCACATCGCAGTCTACAACTTCCTCGTAAGGGGGTGTCGAGAGGCAGGAGACCTTTTCTCCATTAACACCAGTGACAGGACCCGTGGGAATGGGGTTAAGCTGAGGCAGGGGAAATTTAGGCTTGACATCAGGAGGGGGTTCTTCACAGAGAGGGTGGTTGCACACTGGAACAGGCTCCCCAGGGAAGTGGTCACTGCACCGAGCCTGTCTGAATTTAAGAAGAGATTGGACTGTGCACTTAGTCACATGGTCTGAACTTTTGGGTAGACCTGTGTGGTGTCAAGAGTTGGACTTGATGATCCTTAAGGGTCCCTTCCAACTCAGGATATTCTATGATTCTATGATTCTATTTTTCAAGGACTTTAATCAGAAATTATCACTAATGAAATCAATATTTTCCCCTATGCTTTTTGTTGTGTTGCATTTCTCTCTTCTGCTTTCTGGACAGTGCAGGTGTCATTTTCTGTTGACTTCAACAAAATAACTTCTGATATTTATAGAAATGTTCTGGTCTCTATTTTACTCCTATGTTAAATGCATATAAAAAGTCTTGCTTTTTTCATGCATGTGCATGCTTTAAGCACAATTGTCCCTTACACAGAATGAGTTTCAAGAGTTCAAAATTTAAAGACATTTTGAAAGATTATCTCAGGCACTGATCCGGGAGCTGACACATCACTACTTGGACCATACAATCTCTTCTGATTTCCTAAAACACCAAAAAACTCTTAGAGAATTAGCATGTTTGTTTCAGCATGTTCTCTTCTGCAGAGATGTCTGACAGAATTGAATAGAAATTTAGATTTTAAAGCCTTTGTGAACTTAAACTTTGTTACTAACAAGCAATTTAAACAATACAGGGATTTCTGTATAGCATTTTTCCTCAATTATTTAATAGCCCATAAGTGCTTTTTACTTTGCTCTTTCCATACTGAATAATAACAGCCAAATGAATTTAAAGGACCTGCAAATAAATGAAAAATATTCTTATGCAAAGCTCGATGGCAAGAACTCATTGTTGAGTTCTTGCATATGACTGCATCTCGTTACTTAAGCAGTAGAAATTACTTTATCTAACTGTAGAGAAGGTTTTGTCTAATAACGTATAACTATTCTGTCTTTGACGTAGAGCCATGATAATGATCTTAAAGGATTATGGGCATTGTGTTAAGCAGAGGAGAAAGCTACTTTAATACCACAGTATGAAGCGACCACAGTGAACTCTGCAACAGCGCAACTTATCTTAACACATTTAGATTTAATTAGGCCTAACAACCCGAATTTGTCCTATTTTAACAGGATTTAAAATCATCTATCCAGAGGTTACCAGTTGTGGTTTGAATTTGTCTAGAGCCTGCACCAATGGCTATGTAAGTCACAGAACAGATTACAGTGGGCTTTGGATCAGGCTGATCTGCAGACAGATGCGCACCCTGACACCAGTGTAACAAATAGCAAAATACATATTTCTGCAGCCCTCCTGTTATCTGGCAGCTGTTCTGTTAACATCTTTCTGAACCTACGAGACTACTACCCAGTTAATGGCTCAAAATGCAGATACATAATTGTTGACCGCTTCCTGCTAAGTAATCTCTATGCTCTACTCGGTTATTTAACTCTTCACTTTGCATTTCTGGAATACAGATCAGAGTCCAAAAAGGAGGGTTCAGCATCTTCCTTTTATTCAGCGTTAAATCTGCTGGCTGCTGAAATGCATGTTCATAATCCCTCTAAAATATTTTAGAGATAATTGTTTTGGACTTGTCCTAAATGTTTTTTTACTGTGTCTTAATTTGTGATGTTGCTCTGTTGATCTAATGTTCCTTTTTCTTTTTTAAATTAGTGTAAAAACTGGGATATATATTGATGCTTGTAATGTGAGAGAAACTGTCTACTAAAAGGGAAGGTTCTGAAGGAAAAGTGTCAAATAGCTATGGATAACAAGATCTAGAATAGAGCAGAATTGGCAAAGAGGTTCACAAAGGAAACACAGAACATACTGTGTGCCCCAAAATTTTCATAAGCTGTGAAACTTCCCTTGCAAATTAATCTGGTTTCCTGTTAGACTGTAGGTCACAACCATCTTTTTGTTTTGTTTTATTTCTCCAAGATAAATTATGTTAAAAACAAAACAAAACAAAAAACAAAAACAAACGAACCAAACAAAAAACAACAAAAAACACCACAATGCTATAACCCTGCTTCTGAAGCTAAATTGTCTCCATTATTTTGGAAAAGAAAATACTGTAGTCCCTAAATAAGCTGGAGTACAGATGAGTGCAGGTACTGTTCAGCTCCCTACTGCCTTCGTTTGGTCTCCTTCGCTCTGCAGCTTGTAACTCTGTGCCTTGAACTTCTCTGTCAAGAGAGGCTCTCTGTCAGGAGGAACTTCAGAAATTAAAATCTAGAGAGAGAACGGCATACTAAGCAAAATAGTTCACTGATATACTGGTACAGAGCATAATGATCAGAAATACAGAACACTCCTGGTAATCTTTAGTGGAATTTACTATTTATATAAGCTGAAGTTTAATCATTAATGGATGGAAGTGTGGGGATTGAATGTAAAAGATACAATAGCTGTCCTAGTTTTTCCTCACTTTTCCTTTGTTTGTGTGTTACATTTTAATATAATTGGAAGTACATTCTGCAGAACTTGCACGCGCGCACACAAAAAAACATGCATGCACATTTTCTTCTCAGGAATAAAACTATTCAACAATTTCAAAACCTGATATTTTTGTCTGGATTTTGTGCATTGTCCTTTTCAATACAGCCCAGCAGAAAACTTGTGTTTTAAATTTGCTATTAAAAAAGACAGTTATTGGAAGTAAGGGATGACATACAACTTATCTACCTGCTTAAACCTCCTCTATTTGGACTTGTTTAATCAGTGGCTAATTTAAAAATAAAATAATTACTGCTATATCAGCCTTCTATACTGAAAGAGTATGCATTCAGTCAACACTTGTGAACTGTTGGATTCAAAATTGAAACAGTTGTTGTCTTTGCAATTCATGTAGCTTCTTTGAATAATTTTCCATACAGCCATTCAGAAATCCCTGAAGGTTTCTGTAACAGCAGGGGTTAGTGCAGTGCTCAGAAAGTAAATGTGCTTTGAAATGATTGAAAGAAGTTTATTTCATTTGATATATTTCCATAGTGATAAAAGTCCACAAAGTATACAAATTAAATTAAATTATTCTAATCACCTCAGGCAATGCCAACCATGCTAAAGTAAATGCCCAAGTTTGGCTTCCAAAAGCTCCAACTCACAGAAACGCTTGTATAGCGCATGCAGTTAGGTGTCTCCCTAACATCCATAGCATTTATCATATTATGATGTGCATTCTTTGCAGTGATCTCCTGACTTCTTTAGATGCTTTGTAGTAAGAAATGATGTGATAAGGTGCAAATGCTGTAATGTTAGGAGATGGTGATGAGGAGGGAAAAATTAACTACCTATTTGTGCTGTGTCAGCTCTCTACTTCAGAATTCAATTTAATATATCACTATTCTTGTTGCTATGTATTACAAAAATAAAAATTAAGCAATTGTCCTCAATTTCCAGGAATGCTGATTTAGGTTTTAAATCAGTAGAATGATTCTATATTCAGCAGAGCATGTGCTTACATCCTCTTGACATTTACGATGGAGAGAAAAAAAAACTTGATCCAGAGATAAAGGCACAGATTTCCTTGTTCTGTCGCAACATTTTTGTGTGGCCTTGTACAAATCAGACTGTTCTGAAGAGCATTTTGGTATCCCAGCTTCACCTGCTGAACGTGTGCTTCTAAGAGCATGATCTTTGTGTACCAGCACTCTTATCTTCACTTATCTTTCATTTGTTGTAGATGTGGTCGTAACTATAAGCTACTGAAGTACTAGGGGAATGAGGGCTTGAGATATCTTCATATCTTAGACTTAAGTATGTTTTAAGTACATGCTTAGGTACTTTTACCAAAAGGGCATCAAAAGCTAGAAAATCTGTAAAATCAGTACCTCCAAATTTTCAGGATAACTACTTTAAAGTAAAATGTTCATTCCTTAAAAGCCATTTATATTCAGATTTTGTCTTTTTCTGAATTCAAGCTTCTGTGGACATCTAGAGCTCCGTTAGTTATCTTGTGGGGCCTGCTTTGGGGAAACAAAACCAGTTGTCTTAAATTTACTGAACAAGCTCAATAGTGTTGTTTTATATATAGTACTTAAACTGGCCTGCTGGTGAAAATGAGAAGCACGTGTATTATACATAATTTTTTCCTGTTATATGAATTCATTTAAAGCCACTAATATTATTGCTGACTTCTTTATGTTGCAGCATGTGTGTAAAAAGTGTCAACTTCAGATAGGAATGAGTAGGGAAAAAAGCTATGTACTTGATGAGTATAAATTTAGGGCAAAGTAAAAAATTATTAAGAATTTAGGGCAAAGTAAAAAATTGAGAATTTGGGCTAAACTTGGTAAATAGTACGTGCTAGAAAAAAGGCAGATAGAAGCGTGATAATGTAAAGCACTTTGATTTGGTATTTTGTTAATGTTTCACCTCAAAAACACCAAAAAATTACCTTTCAAAAATTTCTGAAGTGCCCTGTTCACTCAAAGAGTTGCATTTGATGTTTTTTGATGAATTTGAAACATATGCTCTGCACTGATGCGTTCGTAAAATGTTCTGGCACAAATGGTCTGATAATCCTGCTATTCCCTTATTTCAGCATTTAAACAATATATATATTTTTTTTTTCCTAAGGGTTGAAGCACTTGAGACATTAAAACAGTCTTTGCTTTGAAAAGTAGATTTGAAGTAACCTTCACTGGTGGTTTAAAATCTGCGGTGGAAGCTGAGCTCCATCTCTCCAGCTGCAGGAAGCCCGTAGCACCCAGTTTGGATGCAGGCTGTATGGTGGTGCTGAGCACTCTGTCAGGCTTGTTGGCTATCATATATGCTGAACATTATGTAAAGCCAGATGATGCCCTCAGGGACACAAGAGCATGTAGTACATCACTGGCAATACAAGAGAGAGCTTTATTAATCGCAGAACTCCAGTTCTATTTTAAGCAGTAAATTAAAGCTACCCATTAAAAATATTGTGAAATAGGATGTTATCTTCAGGTTAGAACAGCTTTCTGATAACATGATTTTAGTTAGGTTGGAGAATTTCAGCCTATTGTTAATACTCATCATCCAGTAATTGAAGATGGATATATCATTAGATTTTAACAGTTTTTCAATAAAAATATATTTAATTCAATGTACAGTAATCAAATCCCTTCTCACTTTGAATTAAAATGATTGGTAAAGCCTTGGTTTGCAATTAAATGTGAAAAGGCTTCTGATTTCACAAAAGGCTGATATGGAAGATACTAGCTGTTTGTCTAGGTGTTTTTCAACACTTAAAAACAAACAAACAAAAAAACAAACAGTGGTTACAAGACTTCATTTCTGCATCCAGAAATGTATGTACTACATATGTTCTTCCCACAGAAAAACTGCAATGTGATGCTGTATATACAATGCTATGGTAGTTCTGTTTTCCATGTATAATTGGATGACTGATTTAAATAGCATCTCTCTGACAGGAGAAATGAATAGGCAAACACACAATTTTCTTCTTTACTCTTGATAAGTGGATCCGTCATTGAAATGATGAGGTTTTTCTAGTGCAAAGAGAAGCAAATATTCTATTTGAGAATACAATGTAGTGATTGTGTGAGTTTTTGGTAAATATTTGAATTGGATTACTAGTCAACTGTGACTGTACTGTGAAGAACAAGACAATATTTGAAGTGCACTCATCTTGGAGTTAATGTTGCGTTAGTCAGAATCTTTCAGGATGGTAAACTGGCACTTTGTTGCTCTTACCTTACAAGTTTGGATCGAGAACCTTCCTACATACCAGTGGCCTAGCTCTGGAGGCATGTTATGTACTTTCACCACATAGAAGAAGCTGCAGTTTTCTTTGGGCTTGATTGTTGTTGACCTACCTTCAGAGGTGATTTGAGAAGTGTCTCCTGCAGGAATGCGTGTTGCATTTTCTAGGTTTATAATCACTGATTTGATGAATCTCTAAACACAATGACTGACCTTTCTCCTCTCACAGTGTAGTGGGTTTACGTGGCAAGTTCCTCCAGTAGTAAATTTTTCAGGCTGCTAGCCTGCCATGCACATCACTTTGTTTTATCATTAAACATATGCTAAACTGGAAGGTAAGACATATGTTTATGTGTGAGCTGGATATATGGCAAAGATACTGGCAGAGTTGTTCTCCCTGGGCATTCTTGTACTGTTCCACCACAAGAGAGCTCTTAGGAAGCTTCTATATCGTCACCATGATCAATAGCACTGGTTCAAGCCCAAGGATCTGATACTACTTCCAAATGACAGCAGCTCTGATGTACGTCACAATTTCAGTCATTAACTCTGGGATGAATCTTAATCTAACTCCTGTGGTATTCAATTCTGTGGCTAACTAAAGCCTCAAAGAAAGAAAGAAAAGCTGTGGAGTAAATATGTAAAACAATTCAACAGGTGCTCCACTATCTTTTCAGCTAAATTGTTTTGTAAATGTTAGTTATATAACTGCAGCAGGCATAGCTGAAGAAGCAACACTCTAAATTCCTCCTTAGCTAAACTTGTCTAGGAGGCACTGGTGCCTGAGACATAAAACCATTTCTAATTAAATTGGAAAAATTCTTCCTCTTTCTTCCTTTGTACTTGTCTGCTGAGCAACAAATCTCACTCGTGCGGCTTCTTTCTATGTGGCTACAGTAAATCTAAACTTTTTTAGAAGCAAAAGTTTATCTTGTTTGCCTTTAAAGATTACAACATTTAAAAAGTAATTTAGTTCCAGCAGGAGCTGGGCTGGATTTGTCTTTTATTTTATTTTTTTAAATATCTATTGATTGTTGTGATGTTTATGACTTGGGAAATGTGAGAAGGAAGAAATGTGATGATTATTGTTTAAGTGATGATGAAGAGGAGAAAAATGCTTGCGTTGTTGACCAAAGATGTTTGAGAACAAAAAATTTCAGTTTGGTATTTCAATATGCACATTTATAAAGCATAAATCGGTTATTAAAAATCAGATCTAGGTTTTGTGAGTTAAAAGGATTCATAAGTTAATGTTTTAACTGATACCAGCTTTATCCACCTCTCTGACTTACAATTTTCAAAGTGGTTGCACTTGCCTTTTTGAGCTAAGGTCGTGCCTCTTTTGTGTGCTTTGACTGAATCAGTGTCCTAGAAAAGCATTAAAGGGATGCTGCATAGCTGGAGGATCACTATTTGAGGAAGATGCATGTTGAGATCATTATAAAACACCCATGGCTTTTCACAAGAATAGGAGACATTTGGAGCTCTAGTTCCATCTTGTATATTGCTTTTAGCCGATGGATATTTTTCACAGCCTGTCAGTAGTACACAAAATGTGCAGTACAGTAGCAAATTACTGCTGCGTCCCACTTTATCTTGATGCTTTCAAGGATATGAAGTGTCCATTCTCACTATCTTTCTTTCAAGCCTTTTGCTTTCTAATAATAAAGGACCGCGTTCCCTTTATTTTTCAGAGATGTCTATGCTCTGTTCTTGCTTGAATCATTCCTCGAGGTTTCAGCAGACCTTAAGTAGACCTCTCCTAGACCACAGATATTCTGACCCCTAAACACATTTGAAGGGTCCAGGCATACAGTGCACAGAAATCAATCCAAACTACTTTTGCATGGCCAACAAAACTTCCCCAGTCTCAGAGTAAGCAAGAGAGACATGTAATGTTAAAAATAAAATGCAAATGTTTGAATTATTTGAATATAATCACTTTATTAATTTAACTGTCTAACAGATACTGATGACAGTCTAATAATAAGGTCCAAAATGTTCTTTCTCATTAAAGGGATTAATGAACTCACATCTTAAGAATTTCATTTTAATTAATTAGGAATAACTTATACAAGAGAGAGAAGTGCCAGAAAAAAAAAAAAAATCCTATTGAGGAGTGGAAAATTAGTAAATCTGTTAATGAGGGATGCCAAATGCCAAGGCTTTCATGAAAGGATGCCTACAGTTTTCTGTTTCATGTGTAGAAAGCTACTGGGTGGCTGGATACTTGGAAAATTTCAACACCAAAGGCGTTCCCACTCATTGCTATCATATATGCTGAATATTATGTAATCTTGATAGCAAGCACAACAGGCACTTGCTTCAAGACAAAAATATGTTATCCCTGCATATAAGTAATGTATTAAATAATGCATTAAAATGTGATATTGCAGTTGTCAGTTGATTTTTTTTATCAGTGAAGTGATAAGGGTTAATTAGTAATATAGCTTTAAACTTCTCCATAGTTTCAGAAAGTTGAAAAACCGAACAAAAATATTTTCCTTGAATTGTGAAGTATGGATTCCTCTCTTGAACTCTAGATCGTTCAAAGATTAAAATTCTAAAGCTGCACTTCCAAAGCGCTCATTTTATAACTAATTATGCTCTCAATTTCTGAAAAACAAAAAACGCTTGCTGCCACTACATTCTTTTTTTTTTCAGATGTTAACAAATAGTACAATGGAAACAGTAAGCATATTGCTCTAAGGAAGCAATTTCAGTTATGAGAGTTTTCTGATCTCTTACATCCAAACTGAACATTCATGACTGACTGAAAATGAGCAAACTATATCATTTTGTTTTATGCTTCATTGGTTTAACTTCCTTCAGCTGTCATACCTGGATTTCAGTATGTGTTGGCTTCAGAATCTTGTTAATGTCAAAAATAACTAACTTGGAACTGCCGAAACAATGATTGATATGTAAACAGATAAGTCTTAAATCTTCAGGAAATGCTGAGAGAAGTAAGTTAGGAGCGAGTGGTTTGTAAACAGATTATTTCTTGAATTAAGATCAGTCTGCAATGTTGTTACAGAGTTAGTATAGTGCCTAAGGAGTCTTTACTGGTACTACTTTTTTTTTTTTTCCTTTTCTTTTTTTTAATATCCCATGCTGTAGGTGCACTTAAGGAAAGATGCTTCCGGCTGGAACCTGGACAGGAGAGCAGCAGGCTAACCTGAGAGAAAAGGGCAGTGACTTTCCTGAAATTAAACAGCAGCTTGATGACACAAGTAGGAACAGTGTTTAAACCATCTGTTTCATATTCTTGTGCCGTGAGAGATGCCACGCACCTTTCAGACAGTATTTCATCTTGGATAGTAGCTGTTTCAACATTGTTTTTGGCTTCTGTCTGATTTTCTAGACCTGGAAATTGTGCAGTAACCAATATGTTGTGCAGGTGATACATGCAAGTCAGGCTGAACATGCATTTGATAAGAATAGGCTGTCCTTCTTGGAGATGTTGCCTTTATACATCAGGACTGAATCCTATTTGGGCTGAAAATTTTGTCAAAACACTTCAGGTGAAATCAAAAAAGAAAACTTATTCCACATAAATTATCGGTTGGGGTAAACTTCATTTATAATTATTTTTACACCCTCTCTAGCATATGTATGTATGTATAGCATAACTATACATATATATTTTTAGAGACTAAAGAATTCTTTGAAATATTTACAGATCACTATAGATTTCAAAGGCTTGTAATGTCATGTTAAGGTAATATACAAGTGTGCAAGCAAAGAGAAGTTAAAATCAGACACATCTCAGACTGATAGGATATGGTTACAAAAGTTCTGTTATGGTAAATTTGTATGTGGTCAAGAGGATAAAATAGTAGGCTGGAAACTGGGAGGCCTGTTTTTTCCTTCTAATCAGCTTGCTTCATAGTTCAGAAAACTGTTTTATGGATTAAAGGCTCTTCTGAGCGAAACCTCCTTTGTACTGTGTATTTGTCTGCATAAATACACATTATGTGCTCATCACCTTCTTCTTATGGCCTGTTGGTCTGACCGTTATAATAACAACAAAAGACAGGAAGGACTGTGTAAGCTTTTAGGCAGATGCTGTATAGTGTGGGTGAAAGCAAGTAACTAAAAGTGCAGATTTACAGCTCTAACATTCATTCCTATATTGTAATAACATTTCTGGTACAGCCTTAGAAGAAAGAAGTGCCAACAAGCCTTTGTGTAGGGCTGAGGTATTTGTGCTTTCTTTTGTTGTAATGCTGAGTAATCAGCATTACACTATATATTTTTTCTTGTCCATTCTAAATGCCAACTAGAGGAAAACTGTGCTTTTTAGGCAGGCAAATGTAAGTTTGAATATGTTGTTGAGTTCAATAACACTGGCCATTTTGACAAATAAAAGAAAATTAGAGATGGGCAGCAAAGTATAATGATAGGTGCTGAAGAAACTTTCACTAACATTCATGCAGTGTTTGGGAAGAGAACATAAAAACTGCCCAGGTTTCACCAATTTAGCAAATTGAGGGTGAGCAAAAGACAGAGCACAGTGCCACCTAGTGCCTTCGGCAAAATCACAGAGTATCGTCAACTTTCAGGTGGATAGGAATTTAAAATTAATTCCACTTTCATATATTTTTATTTATTTATGTGTTAGAGTAAAAATCAAGGGGTGGGACTCTCCATCGGGGGCAGATCTATTTTGACTTCCAGGGAGAACTGCCTGGGTGTAAGAAACGTTGTCAGTTTGAGTAGATCCCTCCCACATCCCTTCTTACTGCTAAAATCTGGGGTGTCACCTGGGCAAAGAGAATAGTGGTATGCATCAAATCTCAGTAAAAATTTAATTTCCCAAGGAATGTTAGAAACCATGCTTACGTTAAGGCAACCCACAGCACAGAGTTAGCCTCCTGCTGAGAGGCCAGGTCTGCAGATCCACCTGAAAGCCACATGGCAGTCAAAACTTTGCATCCTATTTTATCTGTCTTTTTTCATGAACGTGATGGAGCATACATAAGAAATTATGTGAAGAGAGGATAAATATTATATAAAAGTATACTGCGGTATTGTTAGTAGTGTGGTATTTGTACTGGGAAACACAGATCAAATCTGCTCTTTGGTTGAATTGCTCGCTGGACCTCTTCCTCCCTTGACTGTGGAAGGAAGTGGAAGTGACTGTCTCCTTTTGTTTCTCAGGTGAGTGGAATGAATTCCAAACAGAACATATCTGGTTTTGTATATATATGTATGCATGTTTTATGTTAGACTGCTTTAAATTTTCAAATTTCACATGTATTTTTGCATGTCCAAGGCAGAGGAAGCAGTAGCTAGGTGACTGCATATAGAGCAAATACAATAGCTCAGCCCCGTGTGTTATTGTGGGGTGATAATATTCATGTGGTATTATAATAAGACTGGCAGAATGACGATCTCTACACTTTTCAAATTCAAAGGAAATGAGACAAGCTTGAAGCATCCCATAAAATGCAATTCTGTTTCACTAGCAACAAAGGAGTATCTTTGTCATCTTGGCAATGCTTAAGGATTAGGAGTTACCTCTCATATTATTGGATCTCATCTCCCCAGAAATGAGCTAGTTAGAACTGAAGTAGTGAAAGATCTCTGAATATAGTACTGAGGAGTGAATTTACTTAGAGGTGAAATTAGAAGTGAGATCTTGGCCAAAGACATCTTAGTTTGGATATTTACTCTTAGAATCTTTATAGTCAACTCCCCTTGGACTGTCTGCATTTCAGTGCTCTGAAACTTGGGAAAATAAAAAGTCATAACTCATCTTTTTTGTAGATAGATCTGGTTCAAGTAAGGGAGACCATGAAATTGTAAGCTGTGTGTAGTATAGTACTAAAAGAAGTGAAATTTCTCTTTCTGAGGAATCTAAAGTGGTTGTGTGTTAACCACTCTGCCAAAGGTTTAATTTTAACTTTATCACTTATCGGAACAACATAAAGAAAAAAAAGTTTACTTTCTACAAGTTGCACACTAAGTTAATTCTGTTGTTATTTGTAGAGTCCTGCTATTTGATACCTGCTATATGTATTATTCATCCAAACTACTGTAAAACTCCAAAACTTCATAATCTTAGCAGTGAATGTTATTGCTTAAAAAACAACAAAACAAAACATGACTCCTAGCTATTTGTTATCCTCTCACTCCTCCTGTACCTTCTGGTACCTTCTGTACAAGGGCAGAAACAGTATGATGCTGGATGATCTGTCAGATGATATGGCTAATGTACAGTCCAAGGGAACAATGAATGACTAATAAAATTATTCATTACAATTGTTCGGTAAATGTTTAAAAGCAATCAAAAAATCTAGGAAAAAATACAATAAAGTCATAAAATGAAAGTGTACACCCTTAGCATCAGTCCCCTCAGCTACTTCATTTAAAATAAGCAGCTTTGAAAAAGAAAAGAATAAGAGGAAAACTGCTTAAGAGATTTCAGTTTCCTAAATTCCCTTCCTGCCTTGGTTGGTTGGACCAGTAGTGAGATCAGAAGAACTTAAAAGATATTAATTAATATATTTTTTTCTTATTACTTGATTTATAAAATTAAATTTTTGTTCTTGTGACCTTTGTCATTCACTTTTCACCCCCATTTACATTTATCAGAGTTCTTTAGTCAAAGTACAAAGTGAAAACTGCAGCACTAATTAAAAATGATCAGATAAAATAGATGTGCATTAAATAGGATGGATGAGTCTTTCATTCGTTCTGACTTGAGTGCCAGAGCCCTGAAGCACTCCAAGAGTCCTCTTCGTTTCTTGTTCAGTCAGCCCACTGGATGCTCAGACAGCCCTTGCTCACAACATAGCTTGTGGCTTTAATTGAATCACAGATGGTAGGTGGTTGTCCCTTTAAAGAATCAATTTGACTTTTCATCTATTAGTTGGTTTATATTTGAGGGCTTTGATATATCCTGGAGACTCACATCTACCTTATTACGAAGTTCTCTTGGAATAGTTCTGTTAATAGATGGGTGGTATTGCTGAAAATGATCTTGACTTTATGTAATTGAAAGTTGTAATGTGTCATTGGAGATGGTTTGAGGTTTGGCAAATTAAGGGCTTTGTTGATATCACTTGTACCTCCATGCTTCACAGAAAAATAAGCATTAAGTATGCTACTAAAGTTACCCATTACATATTCTGTTACTACAATCTTTAAAAAAGTGAAATCAAGAATTCTAGAGTCTAAAACTGTGGATGGTATCAGTAAACCACTTCAGTTGAACTGGTGCCCTGAACTCCTGCTCCAAGGCATGTTTTATAACAGTTAAATGCTAATGAGAGTGGGCTTGTTACTTGATGGGGATTCACCTTCTTTTGTACTCTGCTACGCCGTTGCCTGACTCTGAGCCCTTACATTTGTGTTTTATATGGATTAAAGCTATTGCATTTATTCCTTAGGAAATACCTGGAGCATGAAAGCTGTTATATTAAATTAGTTCATTACAATATTACATGCATAACTGCATAAACATCCATTCAGTCCTTTCTTTGATCACCTCTGATCTTGGCTTTTACTGCCACTGACTTCTACAAGCCTTTTTTTTTTTTTTTTCTTCCCCAGCATGTTTTTTAATTCTAATTTGAAGTTGTCAAGAGCAGATTCTTTTATTTCCCATGATAATGGCTTGCCTATTTTTTTAATAGTTTTGAACTTAAATCAGTTATACTGGGGGCGTTTTTACATCAATGTTGAAAAGGCATTGATGTGCTGGCAGTGTTTTGCTGCTGCTGTGTGTGATTCACCTGGTAAAGCACTTTGCCTGTCACTGAAGGGCACTGCATAAACGTAATATAGTATTATTTATTATCATAGCACCACATTGCAAGCTACCTCCTGAATACATCAGTTACCAACCTACCTTGGCAGTTTTATCATCCCAATTTTCTTTCCCTTTTCTCCTTGTGTGTTTTCTTTACTTATGACTCCTTGTAGCATTGCTGTGGTCTTACTCCATAATTAAGTGCTAGCATCTTGTACTGAATCTACCTGTTTTATCACCTTGGGTCATTCATTTATTAGTTTATACTTCTTTAATGGATGTTTAGAGCAAGCAGAAACACTTTAGTCCTGCATTTGCTAATGTCAAGATTGTGCTTCTAATCTTAAAGATTTATTGTACTTGCTGTTGAATCCCAGTGATATATCACATTGTATTATATTTCACTTATGGTATGCATGATTAAAGCAGATAATAGGCTACAGCAGACAGCAAGCATATTTCCCTAGTTAATATCTGAAAACACTGTCTAGAAAACTAGTTGTTAGTAGCATCAGACTAAATAAATGTTAGATGCCTGAGGATTGAAAGCCAAGAGCAAACATGGTGGGGAAAAATGTAGACCTTGAGCTTGATTGACATGGTGCCGGTATTGCTTGAAGCTGCAGGAAACACTTAAGAGGTTTTCTGATATCTTACATATGGTAGTGAAAATGTGGCTTTTTCCATGACCAGTCCTAGGATTGTCCTTAAAATAAGCTACAGGTCTATGGAATAAGTCGACATGTCAAACCTATTAAAAATGTGCTGGGAACGCTCGTTCATCCTAGCTGTAAGAGTGATTGTGCAGAAGACAGTAACACTGTTCCAACATCACTCCTATCAAAGGGATCAGCAGACAATGTGGTAGGGCCTCTGAAGGGGAAGAGCATACACTTAAGTTTGAACATGTTAAACCAGTTTCAAATGTTTACATAGGCACCACTTCAGGTGGAGGTTAAATAGGGTTGTCATCACTTCTGTTCTTCTGGATGGTTACTGCTGTGAAGGCAGATGTCCCTGATGGAGGGAGATAGTTCTAAGAGCCTAACTCTTTAAACTAAATGATGAGATAATCTCATTGGTTTTATTTTGATATCTGTTCACCTACTGAAGTGACTCATTTTGACAATACAATGTGCAATGAGTTTAAAACATTTCTTAAACGAGCAAGGATTCCTGCTGATATAAGCTCAGAATGTAAATATCAAAGATTTCTTGTTGTGGCACTTCTACTAGTGAGATAAAGCATGCAGTCTTAAGCTATGGTATTACATCTAAACAATATAATTAAGTACTTCGTGCAACGTTGTAGAGATTTTACTCTGCATCGTAATATTATTTTATCTATATTCATTATTAGTCTGGTTAAGTTCAAAGAACAATATATTTTGCTCCATGGATTTTTATTTATTTTTTTTTTCTAACAGTGTGAACCCTGAAGGAGGTTTCTTGTTTCATGTAGCATTTTCCTTTTAAATGGTAGGGAAAGGTGCCATTGCAGTAGATGACAGAGTTAATGCAGTATGGACTGAACTGTGTTACTGCGAACAAAAACATCTCATGCAGTATAATATGATGTGTAGTTTTAGATAATTTCCTCTGGCTTTCATAACTGCTGTGCTACAGTGCTGAAAGTATGAGTACAAATTTCCAATGGATATTGTCTGGCAAAGCTGAGACTACGGAGTAGGAAAAGAAACCTCAAACATGAAAAAAGCTGGAGAGATGAATGGCTTTAATACTTCTGTGAACCACTCTAAATCTGCTCATACTAGAAATGCATGCAATTATCCATAAAATAAATTGTCTTTGTCTCATAATTGTCTTAGCTAATTACCTTTTTAGCAAATTAAAAGGTGAGAAGACTGAATACTTATGTCTACATTTCTTCAGCAGTGCTTGCTTATATTGTTCCTTTGTTCATTGATGTGAATCTCCAGTTTAAAAGTGTTAGATTTCCATTTCTTCCTGGTACCCCAAGCAAAGCCAGGCAGTGCAATCTGCTGCCTGTAAATAGGAGTGTTCTATAATTGATGAGATCCACAGGTCTCTCTTTCTACAGTACTCTTTCCAAATGGGAGAAAATACTCTAAATAAAAGCTGCTTGCAATTAAAAATCATATCACACCTTTACAATGCTTGCAGTGCCCTCAGGGCTGTTTTTTTTTTTTTTTTTGAAGGGCTGTTTTTTTGTTGTTTTTTTTTTTGAAGACTGACTGGACTGAAAAGAAAATGTGTATTATGGGAGTGGAAAGAAGCACAGAGAAAGCTTGTTTTATCACTAAGTGAAACATATGAGAATGCCTGTAGAATTAACTTGGTTATCCTGCCTTAACATTAAACCTTTTATGTTCCAGAATTTGCACAAGTCCTGATCTATGAATAGGAAGAAATTTAACAGCTAGAAAGATAGAGATCTAAGCTGCTTAGAATTGGTTCATCTTGTTTGGATAAGATTTATCATAACAGCATCCCAGCCGGGAGGCAGAACCATAGCAGCACTACCAATGTTCTTGCTATTTTCCATTTCTCTGGCAAAACATCCAGATAGATAACAAAGGAGTTAGAAAATGACATGAATTTAAAAATGTGAGTCTCTATTGTATGCCTGTGGAATGATACAGTGTGCCAAGTAGTATTCAAAAACTTATAATTGTGTATATCTGACTGTCAGCAACTGTTTTGTAATCATCTTGGGAACAAAAACATATAGGGGCACAGTCTGCCCAAGTCTTGTTCCAATAATTAGCAATGCCTCAGAGGTTCATTTCATCAAAAGAACCCCAAATTTTATCACCCTTGAAAAAGGTCTGCACTCCAGATGAATTAGGGAGCTTTTTCTATGTAGTCTGTTCAGTTTAAAACTTGAACAGAAGAAATATTACGTGAGTGTTTTCAGAGCACTCTCCTGTTGTTCTGGCAATCCATGTGGGAAACAGGGCTCTCTACTATTCGCTGCCTGAAATAATATTCCTTGAAAAAGAAATCAGCATCCCAGTTAATTTACCTTTGTTGTTATTATTCCTACTTCAAAGCTGTATCAGAATTATTGTGTGATCATTTGCTCTGTGCTATCTGCACAGATACATCTGACTTCCAGAAGCAAATGCAATAAGGCAGAAAGAATCATCTTTGATCCTTTCCCACTGGATTACAGGATAATTTGTTTGGCCTTTGAACATGCGTTGAATTATAGGAAGGCACGTGACAAGTAATTGCACTGAGAAAACCCCTATAAGCTACTCCCTAGAAGGAAAGCAGTACTCTGGTTTTCATTTATATCCCCATATCACCCAGATTAACCCAGCAGTAAATGCCCCCTGTATTCAGTTAAGAGGTTTTTGTGCCTGGATGGGAGAGGAGTTAGAAGTTACCTGGCTGGGAGCCTGGGTCAGTGCTGCAATATAGATTACCTAGGTCAGCGTTGGTGCAATATAGCTTGTATAATATGTCATAAAGATTGAGTACTGCTGTTCCACAGATAGCGCTTGTATGGTCCTTTCTCTCTTTGTGTAACTTCAGGTAGAGTTCTGCCCAGGGGATTTTGTACTAGATTGGCACTTTTTTTCTTCCCCTGTTGTGTTTGAAACTGAAAACTTGGTCAATCCAAGGAAGGATTGAGATAAGGCAACAGAATACCCATATGGAACATTATCCACTACAGAATCCTGATAATAAAACCAACCACATAACAGTATTGAAAATACTCAGTGCCCTGGAACTCCCCTTTAGCTAGAATTGTTAAAGCTGTTTGAGCTTGGAGGAAAAAAATCTGCCTCCTCTGTGAGTCTCTGTTCCTACTCCTTATTTAAAGAGCTTTGAGCCAGTGCGCCTAGAGGGGACAAATTAATTAAAATCAGTAGAGGTTTTAAAACATGAAGGTGATGCAAAACAATGTTAGAGGCCAGATTCTCAGGTGGTCTGAACTAATACATGTCAGTGACTTCAATTAAGCTATGCTAGTTCCCTTAACATCAAAGAATTTGGCTCTAAGACTTTGTGATCTGTCCAGAGACTTTCTGCTTAAGAAGCCGTTGAGTCAGAGAACTACTGAAGACAGAGTGAAGGTTTCTGAATTGGTATGTCAAGATTAGAGGTTTGCCAAATGTTTTTTTTCTTTTTCTTTTTTTTTTTTTTTGTTTTTTTCCTCCAGACCAAAACCTTTATTTATTTATTTATTTTTTCAAGGGGGGAAAAAAGACCATTTTGAGCTAAAGTGATGCTTTTTTGCATTTCTTGTTTGGCTTATCTTGCAAGTTTAGCCATCTTCATTGGCCCTATTAAAAGAAAAATTGGAAACTTTTTTTTTTTAAAAAAAAAAAAAAAATCAGAATAATTTAGTAGCTTTTTTTTCTTTTTTTTTTTTTTTCATATTCAGATTGTGAGCCCTTACTTCATCCATCCTGGCTTGCTTGACAGGGCCTTATAGGAAATCTGTTTCAGAGATCTCCCTTATGCTGGAGTTTCCTGCCCTGGACTTCCTTTGGCTGATATTTGCAACTTTTCTCAGACTCTGTCTGTATCTGCATTGCAGGAGCAGTAGCTCTGTCTAAGGGTCTCTTTCTCACCCCAATAATGCCACGTTCATCATGTTGTTTAGTGTGGGTTAATACTGCAGTTCCAGCTGCATGCTTGGGTGGAAGGCAGAGCTGGGTGGAAGCTGCAAACTAGGTGATGTGTTAGATTTGATGCATGTGGGATCATAAGGTACATAGGATATCCTGGTGCTTTGAGCATGTGATATGTTTTCTAGGAGGTATTCCTAACGAGTGCATTTCTTTGCTTTGCTTCTTTACTCTGCTGTACAGTTCAGAAGACAGAGAGGAATTGTTGGATATGAAAGACCAAAGGGGACAATCAAAGGAGCTTTCCTTTGTTTGTTAGACTTCTATTCTTTCACTCATTGGCCTCCTTGTTAGCTAAGTGCTGTAATAAAGCAATGATAAACTATAACTGAAGAAGCGAGAGGTCCTAGGTAACACTTTAGTATGTAAAAACATGTGCTTCTTCCAGCTCAGTGTCACTTTCATGAGAATATCTGCAATAAAGAAACAACAGTACATCTCTTTTGTCAGTTAGCTGTCTGCTTCAAGATGTGAGTCCAGATGTCTACCAGGAAACAGATGTATAAACTACAAAAAAGATACATCAGCTACATTATTCGGTGAGTAACAACATAAATTCTGCTACATCCCTCTATGCATTAAAACATGTCTGCTTTTTTTCACTCAAGAAAGCTCTTCTGTTCAGAACGATGACATACCACTTTCTATTTTTGAAATCTCCATGATTTCCTTGGCTAATAAATATCCTAATACTTATTTGTGGAGAGTTATAATATACTCCTGTTCAGAAGCCATCTGTTTGTTTATACACAGATATTCTGTGCTATCACTTCTTGTCAGTTTTATTTCTTTTTCTTTCACTATTTAGTCATGAGAGACATATTACTCCTAACATAATTACTTCTTGTCTTGCTGACCTAATGTTAATACTACATGAAGATTTTGAACCTTTAAATTTGACAAATATGAAGGCACTGTGTCTCTTAAAGGTCTTAAAAGAAAGAAATCCAGAAAGTGACAGAAATGCAGTGACAAATACTATCTGTCTTAGAGATGCCAACAAGAAGTTATGAAGGATAATGAAAATTCCGTAACATCAAATAAATTTGCATAGTACAAACAAGTAAAAAAAACAGTAACGGTAATCTCTTGGATAGCAAAGGATGAAGAGGGGCATAAAGTTGGTGGTCCAGGCCTCACATTCATTCTAGAGAGCCTTGGATGGCCAGAAGGCCTCTACACTTCCACTGGCATATCTAAGTGGTGGGAATAGAGAGAAATGATATGAAGTCATGCTGTCTATCTTCCCCAAAATACCCAGCCTTGGGTGCCCAAGATGCATGGAAGCTGTAGATCCAACTGAGAGAAGGGGAGAACCAATACTAACAAGACTATATTGTGTAGCTTATTTACACTTATGGGTTTCCTTCTTCAAGCTAAAACCAAGGTCAGGAAAACAGTGTTAAGCAAGTCAAATAACTTAAACACTGTGACTGGTAGTAAGAAGCTACAGTGTTGGTTAGTAAGGTAAGACTGAAGTTATTAGGGACCAGTGCCATTAATTGGCTTTTATTACACAGTTGGTTCTTTTCTTTCTTGTTGAGACTAATGTGAGGACTGCAGTCAAGACTAACTGTTGACAAACAAAGCATAAAGTTTTCAGGTGAGCACTGGATCATTCCGTTTTCCAGAAAAAAAAAAAAAAAAGATGTGATTTTATGAAGAGGTTTTGTATTAGCAAGGTTTGGTATTGTCAAGTTATTTTGTGATGATGAGTCTTCCAATTTATAAAAAGACTAGAGTTGGGTTTGGTGATCAATTTATGGTTAGGCAATATATGATCTTGCATGCTTGGATTTGGGAAAGATGTGGCTTGCTGCCTTTGGCAGATACATTTATCTTGTTTTTTAGCATTTAGGTTATGTCTATGTGAGTATTTCATCATAGCATTTCATACATTACATCTGTCTCTGTGCCATTATCATTGTTACCTAAGTAGCCCAGCTTTCTTGCTGCACACCTTTTTAGATCATGAATGCTACCAGAGTTCTGCAGTAAATGTTTCTCCAAGTTCCTTAACTCCCTCATTACCTTTTCAGTAAATAAGACTGGTAAACTTATTATGGATCACAGTCAAAATTTGCATGCCCTTATTTTACTGTCCTTTACCATCTGTGCCAGTACTTGATTGATTAGCAACAGATCCATTTGGGAGCATGAATGTAGAAAGTAAAAGTACCTTTTAGAATGGTAACGAAACCTTGTCTTTCTATGGTTAAAATAATCAAGCTCTTATTTATTTTTGGCTAGTCAGGGCTGCTTCTTGTTCTACTGCCTGACAAAGTTGAGAAAAGTGTATTTCCTGCCTTTGACAACTAATACTGTTTTGTTTCTAAGAAAAAAGTATCTCATGAAAATGTTGAATGAAATTGTTGGGTAGTAAAGGTAGAAAAAATATTTTCTGTTCCCCCTCCTGCCCTACCTCCTCTCAGTTCTTTGTATCCAAAAGAGAATGTCACACTTAATACTGGAAGATTACAAAGATACAATTACCTGTCACTAGCATATTATTAGCTTATGCAGATATACTCAACAACATGGTCAAAATTTCATATACTCTGTCACCGCCTGATGGCATTGTAGCCGTGTCATGCTCTTTCAGGAACTTTTTTTGTTGCTGTTACTTTTAGTACACCCTGACTTTGAGGCTTGAAGTCCTTTATTTCCCAGTAGATGGTCAGGTGTATAATTCAAATACAGAATTTATTTGAAAGGTCCACCAAGACAGAAAGCTTATCTTCCTAAAATACTTTGTTGTATCACTTCCGACTTCTTTATATAGTACATTGCTAGATTTTGCAAAACATTAATATTTCCCAGTGAAATCCTTGTGGAAATTTCATGACATCTGAGGATGAGATAGAAAGCCAAAATTGCTCTCATTTAGTAATGAGAAATTGAGGTACAATAAGATCACGGAATCCCTTTAATTTGGAATGTATAAGACTGTTAGGGAATTTTCAAGGGGGGAACATTCATTGACATGTGGTTTGACAACACCTTGCAGTTTATTAACTGGGAAGTGATATATGGGAAGTGGAGCTCCAAAATAAATTTAATCGAGGGGAACTGGAATAGCTAATGGTAGTGTATCTTTCCCTGTCATACCTGCAAATACTGATTAGATGTTGTTTATTGCCAGTGAAAGGCAAAGATGCAAGTTCAGCTAGATATTAGACAATGGGTTTTAAAGAATGATGGATTTGTCTATATTTTGAATTTCAGGAACAATTATCTGGTAAAATCTTGAAGTCTGGAAAAACAAACAAACAAAAACCACACAAAACAAAAAATTCAGTAGTTCCAATAGCTTTCCACAATGTGAAGGGCTAAAAGAAAATGCAGAGAGGAGCTAATATGGCTTCATCTTTAGTGATATACCTTGTCCCTGTGATCTAGACTGCTTGTCTAGATTTGCTAGAGAAACTGAGAAGTTCTAATACTAGTAATTTTAAGAAGTCTGGGAAGTTTCTGAAAATGTAACTCTCAGTAATAAAGATGGTGATGAAACTGGAACATCAAATGAGAAGCATGAGATTGATTTTTATACAACCTTATAATATTTTGACTTTCTAAAAAGGTTTCTATATTGATTTCTAAATAGAGAAGAGATGTATTTTTATCACAGGGACAGCTCAAAATTTATGGTTTGGAATAGAAAAATTTTGTTGTTTCCTATCCTTCCTGTAGAACTGAAAATGTTTAATAATGCTAGTGCTTGAGTATTGATCAATGTCTGGGATTATCTGTCTGTGCCAGCATTTTCTGATCATCCTCATTTTCATGGAGTGCTGTTCTGCCTGAGTTTTCCCTCAGAATTTAATATTTCCGCGTTTTTCAAATATAAAGCGTGTGATGAGATCTACAGTCATAAGATGTTGTGTTGTCAAAGAGCTCTTTGCTCCTGGAGCCATCAGCATGTGTGGTTCTATTACAGAAAGCAAACAAGCAGCTGCTGAAGGCAAGGAACAGTAGGGTAGCAACAGGGGGCTTAATTATGCTCAAACTGCACAATATTTAGGTGCACCTGGCATCCTTTGTTAGGGTATGAAAGTTTTTATTACAAAGATGTCTGTGGAAAAAAGCCATTTACGATTCAGCAAACTCTCTGAAAAGGCATTTTATCACTCTAAATTCTAATTCAGTGAGTCTTTTTTTTTAAGTGCACCCAATAGTTGTCAGGTGGTGCTTCTGGAAATAACAGACCTGACACACTGGAACTTTAGGTAAAAAACAAGGTTACCTAATTACCTGCAGGAATTATATTCAGCTATGGTGTGTTGCCCATGTGGAAAGTATCTCAGGCAGAATGTGTGAGGTGAGTATACAGCACCAGACAGGGAAAGTGGGAAGGAAAAACCCATCAGTTTGGTGCCAATAGCATTCCTGGAGAGTCACGGTGATCTCCACCCTCTTCTGATTTGTTTGGAGCTGTGCATCCTCTACTGGAACATCTCTCTTCTGCATCTGACGTAACTGTCCTATTTGAGGACACGTGTGTGGTTGGTTTGCCTTTTTGTTTGCTTCTTTCTGAAGCAAACAGTTTAATCTGACTTCTGTTCCCTCTTATTGCAAGCAGCCGTGCCCTTGTTAGCCTCTAGTGCCCTGAAAAAGCTCAGTGTTTGGACTAAGCAGATCTTATGTGCTCCTCCTGGTGCTGTTATTTCCTGATCCTAAACCTCTGAGTCAATGGAAGGATTGCATTCGTTGACTTTTGGTAGTTCTGTCAGGAAGCTGGACAGCTGAAGAATGAGTGTTACAGGATTGCGTTCAGTCTTCTGTCAGTTTAGGATTAAACAAGACAGCAATATTTCAATGTGTATGTGTACAGGCTCATTGATATCTTCATGTTTTTTTTTACTGTCCCATTTTAAAAATGAGTAAAATAAAAAAAAAAAAATCAAAA
This sequence comes from Anas acuta, assembly GCF_963932015.1. Classification (NCBI taxonomy): domain Eukaryota; kingdom Metazoa; phylum Chordata; class Aves; order Anseriformes; family Anatidae; genus Anas; species Anas acuta. Next base: position 13,017,535 of record NC_088995.1, read on the forward strand.
ACAAACAAAAACCTCGAATAATCTCCTTAGCTCTGTCCATCATATTTCAGATTGTTTCAAGAAAATTTGGGCATTCTGAGCAATATGTAATTTTTTTTTTTAAGTTTACATAGTATTATTGAAGCTTATCTGAAAAATCATTTCCTATTTGATTACAAAACAAAACAAAACAAAAAAAAAAAACAAAAAACAAACACAATAGAATGCAAATTTAAGCCAGAAAACATGGTCAGGGTGACAAGCAAATGCTTATTTCCTTTTGTTGCAGTCTTACCATATCTAAGAAGAATTTCTAAAACTGTCAGTCATCACTGAGAGGGATATTAGTATTCATAAATGATCTTTAGCATTTTTATGTTATTCTGTGAAGGTGAACTTTATTTTGGATTTTTGTTCATTAACATCAAGAGTTTCCCCCAAGCCTGATATGTCTTTTACTTACTCAGCACATTAAAATGCCTGGCTTTGAGTCTACATGTGTTAAAACTCTGCTTTATATTTTTCCAGGGCATAAGGTATAAGTTTTTTAAGAAGGTATAAAAGTTCACTTAAACTTAGTGCATTCTTACCTTCCAAACCCTTGAGGAGAAAATAGTCTGTATGTGTAAATGAATTTAAGCTTTCCTAACTCTTATTTTGAGAAAGCAATAATATTCTGAGAAGTTCTCACAATAGCAGACAATCTTGAGTAACATCAAGAGAAAATGTGACCTACCAATAACATCTGAGGGGTGTGTGTGTGTGTCTATATATCTATATAAATATAAAATATAAAGAACTTTTTCACAGAAATGGGAGGAGAACAATCTTACATTAACCAAACACTTCTTAATTTCTTCAAATCGTCTCAGTTTTGAGCTGCTAAAGTTGATCCAGTACTCTATACCATCCTACCATTTCCCTGGAGCGTTATAGTACTTAAAGATGACTGTAGTAGAATTCTAACACGATAAAATGTATTAAGCTTTAAAGGTAAGAGCTCTTCCTTTTATTTATTTATTTATTTATTTAATGAATTTTAAAGTCAGTAATGAAAAACCTCATTCCTACACAGGTCCTTATTTTACATATGAAGTTCTCAACACCTGAATGGCTTGATTTATCAACCTAGTGGAAAGAGATTTTGTTCAACATCAGACTTTTATATTCCAAATTTGTTGGTGGAACAATATCTAAGTCCCTAAAACCTCAGAAAAAAACAACTCAGAATTTTAACTTTTTTTGTGCTTTTTTAATAGCCTGGCATACTTTCCATAGCATAAAACTAAATATCTTACTAGGGTATTGTTAAATGACATCTCCAATTATTTTTTTCCTTTCATTTCAAACTGAAAGACATAAATTTTACTCTGATAGTCCACGTAATCTTGCTCTACCTTGCATAATTTTGAGTCTATCCAGTTGTATTACACTTTAAATGGAGCTTGAAACATGTCTAATTTAGAAAATATTTACATATAATCAAGGAAACATGACAGGGAAATCTATTTAGTAGAAATGCAATCAGCACTGTAATTGATATTGGAAATCTTTCTAGGAGGACACAGTTAGTTTAGCAAAACAGTTATGGCTTCGTATATTGCACACAGAGGAAACCAGCAAATTGCGCTTCTCATTTATTTACCACCTTCATTATTATAAATAATATTATTGTGTGGATGCCGTTTTTATCCATTTAGCAAATTTGCTTTGTCATGACTCAGTAGAACAAGCTGGATTTCTGCATTTTCTGTGTGATATTCTTTTCATCATTCAGGTGGTGTGGGGGGTGGCATGAGATGTAATCAAAAGGAAAAACAAACAAACAAACAAAACCAAACAAATAAAAAAAAACACCACCAAAACCAGAAAAAGTAACTGTTTTGCTTTACAATTGAGTGTGCACAAAGAGAACTCATGCAAAGAACAAGTCGCACTTGAGATCCTCACAGTATCACCCTTGATTCAAAATTTTATACTATCCTGGATTTTGCCAATGATTGAAATGTTATAAGTGTTTAGAATATGGAGTCAACCTTTAGCCTGCCAATTATTGGGAAAACACTCTGGTTTCTTACTATGATCCTCAATACCCTATAATACTTTGAAATAACTGGATAGAAATGATCTATTTTTGCACGCTGTGTTTTGCTGGCAATGTTGGGAGCTAACTAGTTGAGGGGCACAGCTCAGCTGATAAGAAGGATGACAAAGAAGAGCTTTAGAGTTGGTTGCTTCTAGGGTCTTCCTACTGAAGGAATTTCTTTCTTCCCTTTCCACTTTCCTCAGAGACATTCATCAGTATTGTGTGAGTACAACTTTGCCTACACTTTTCACTTAATTCCTCAGTGTTACATTTGTAGTTGGTTATATGTCAAGTATAATTTTCTTCTCACTTTCTATAGTTTCATTGATGTACAAATATTGATGAAGGTAATTTATGTGTAGGTGATGTTTTATTAAATACTTTTATATCACTCGTGTATCTAGCAGTACACTGATTCTTGGAAAACAGCCATGTTTTTAAAAGCTAGCACTAAGCTGATGCATTATGTGATTTGTGAATCAGTGACCAAGAGATGAGGGTTGTCACTTATTGAAACTATCTGTGAAAATAATAGATATGGCTCCAGGCTTGTGAAGGATACTGTTTATTTCCATTTGTATTTTAGATAATTCAGTTCACTTCTTAAGCACATGAGTATCCATTGTCTACTAAAGGAAATAGGATATAAATCAAATCATTCTGGCTCCTGGGTTCAGCAAGAACTCATAACTCTTCTTTTCATTTCATTGTTTTTCACTTTAAATATTGACATGTGCAGCACTTGAGCCAGCTGCTTAAAAGTTTCTTTCATGTAACTTAGTGACAGGCTAAGTAGCTGTACCAGCGTAGAAAAATACATCTTCCCTTTAATTTTCATTGCTATGGTTGTGTGAATTTAATATAAAGTTACAAATATGTTGGAGGTGAAAGCAGTCGGTGTTAGATTTTAAAAGTAATGAATCTTTATACTGGTCCAAACAGAAAATATAATATGCAATACTCACTCTCTCCATTGAGACATTGAGCAAAACACAAAATGACGATATAGGCATAAAGGGGAGGCTTAATTCTGCCAGGAAAAAAAAAAAAAAAAAAGGTGGGATCCTACTTGTCTAGCAGTACTTCAGGAGCTGGTGAATCAAGTTAGAAAAGATTCTTTTTCACCATTAGTTAATGAGCTCTCTTACTGTGACGAGAGTTAGGGTGTTGAAAACACAGATAGTTTGAGAGAAGTGATCTGTACTACTAAAGCAAGGTGTAATGTATTTCTGCAGAAATTGCTACAAAGATTTTAAAATATTTAGCATTAAATATTCTAGGAAAAAAGTTCTAACTTTGATAGGATAGTTCTGAACCAATTATAATAGCGTCATTTTCTAGGAAGATTATTTTCATACAAAGGTGAAAATTATTTTAAAATAACTAAAAATCTTCTTTCCAGAGTCATGACACAATAACTAAATTAAAAAACAAAATCATTGGATTCGATCAGAAATGTGTGAGTCAAGTCTAGAATAACACATGGAGTAAGCAAGAATAATATGCATGAAAAAAAACGGGTATGTTAGTTCACTCTTTAGTCATGGTTATTTTCATGTTTTTCATTTACTCTATACATGGAAGGTTACTGTTAGAGTTTCAGAATTATTTAAAAATGATTTAATGATTTCTTTGGACCCATATTGGAAACTTTTTTGGTTCACAGAAACTGGAAATTTGATCCAGTCTGCATTGTTGTGGTGGTTGTTATAATACTGTATACTTCTGTGGGAATGAAAAAACACTTCCAGCATCTTAAATGCCCACATGATTTATGTGTCCAACTCCCAAGATTGTGTGTGCTTTTTGGTTTTTCTTTTTTTTGTCTTTTTCTACTGGTAGACACATTATATGCAAGCTTTCCTCACAGACGTTTCCATACGGAAAGTATATTGAGTTTTATGTAGCAGTGAGGTCATAATTCAAGTTGCACCCTTGTACTCAGAATCCTCAGCCCATATCTTTTGAGTTTATCTCAGCATCTCACTTAGAACAATCATGCTCTTAGCCAGGATGTCAAAGCTAAGAAGGAAGCATTTTCCTTTTTATTGTGTAGATCTCATTTAGATGAATTACAGAAGGGTCACAGCTTTTCATTACAGATAATCACTTTTATTAAATTGCAGACACTGTTGTTTCTTCCTTCATATGTATTGAGAGCCAGACTGGAAATAATCCAAGCAGCTTCATTTTTGCCTGAAGTAGCAAAAGAAGTAAGAAATTGCCTCTTTTAAACTGTATTTCAAGCTTCTATTGTTTAAGATTCCTAAGAAAAGTACAGAGGGTAAAGGCAGTTAGTAAATTATTTTAAGAATCTAAGAGATACAACTTTAAAGAAATCTTTAAAGATGCTTCCTTACAGCCTGTTTCAACATCATAAAACCACTTACGCATTCTGGGTGTTTTATCTTCTCCTGCTCCGGAACTGCAAGTTGATGCATCAGTTCTCGCCAGAAGACAATATTGCATCAGTTCTACCAACTGTTTCTTATATCACTCAAGGTAAAATACATATACTGTACTGCAACAGACCTTTCAGGAGCTCTCTAGCAATGGTACAGTAGGGTTCCTCATACCCTTTTGTATTGGGTCTGGCTGGAATGTTAACTTTCCCAGCAGCAGCCCATACAGTGCTGTACGCTGTACTTGTAGCTGGAACAGCAGTGTTATCACACCAGTGTTGTGTCTGCTGCTGAGCAGCAGTGGCACAGTATTAGGCCTTTCTCTAACCCTCCTAGGGGGTGGGCAAAAGTTGAGGAGAGAAACATCACTAGGGCAGCTGGCCTAAACCAATCAAAGGGATATTCCATACCATGTGATGTCACACTCAGCAATAAAAGGGGAAAACAGGAAGAAGAGAGGAGGGGTGGGCTCTCGTTTGGAAGACGTCGGTCCTCCTCTCGAACACCGGCTGCGTGCGTTGAGGCCTTGCTTCAAGGACGTGGTCAATCATCGCTCATTTGTGGGAAGTAGAGAGTAATTTCTTTCCTCTGCACTTCCATATAGCCTTCATTTATTTTGTTTGTTTGTTTTCCTCCCTTCTTTTTATTTTCCTTTTTTCCCCTCCCTTTCCCCTTTCCCTTTTTATTTCCCCTTAGTTAAATTGTTAGTTCGGTAGTCTTTATTTTATTATTATAATTATTTTCCCTTTAATTAAATTATCCTTATCTCAACCCGTGAGTTGTTCTTTGCTTTACTTCTCCCCCTCCTCATCTAAAGGAGGGGGAGTGAGAGAGCGGTTGTGGGGTTTAGCTGCCCAGTACGGTAAAACCACCACACCTTTCATCTCCTTCATACCTCATTTAATAACTACAGTTTTTCCAAATTTTTCATCCTTTTTTTTTCATCCTTTCTTTGGAAATATATTTCTCCAGTTAACTCAATAACAAAAGAAATCTATTTCCATTATCGTCCTGACTGAGAAAACAGGTTTATGGTATTTTATTGAAGGGTTTTATTTAATGCTTGTATACCCAACAGAAGTAACTGATCAAAAACTTCCTTAAAATGCTTCAGGAAAAAAAAATAATCATGCAGAAAGAGCACCATTACCAAAGTCCCATGACTTCTAGTTTTTACATATAAAAAAAAAAAAAAAAAAAGGTCTTCCTTTAGCATATAATGGATTGTGAAGTATGAGCAACCAAACACAAAGATTATAGTACCAGAAAGTCAATATGAGTATTTTATGAATCCAGGTGGATATGAAACAAGAATTGATCTAAATCTATAAAGTCCCTTTCTGACCATGTTACTTGCCATAACTCAAACTTCTGTTTATTCTGTTTGAACTCAACATGGAAAAAAAAAATCCATAAAATGAAATGCAATAGTAAATAAAGGATGTTAGTGTTTGGACGTAACATCAAAACTGTCAGCACCTGTAGAAGAGTTACTTTGGGAAAACTGTTTATGTCTCTTTTTATCTTTCTGCCTCCAATTGTCAATTCTGAGTGTATGGAAGCTGCAAAAACTTCAGTTAGTTTCTGTTCAATGTAATGCATGTTATTTTCTGCTCATATACAGTCAATGTTTCAGTAATAGCTCACCACCTGCAAAAAAGGTGATTTCTGTAGTATATTACTGCAAAATTATATAGCCATAGGGAGAAACAGTAGTGGCTGCAGCAGCAAGCATTCTTTAAAGTGTTTTTAGTACTTGATGTCATTAAAAATGATGTTGGTAGTGTACATAAAAGAATTGTACTTTGTTTTTTGAAAGTGAGCAACAAATTATTGTTTATTCACTGAACTTCTGCAGTTCCTATACACCTCAAAAATACAGCCTTATGTTTTGATAGTGTTGAGAAAATGTAGGCATAAAGGCCTATGCTGTCCAGGAGTGTAAAGTGGTTTTGCTTCACACTTTTCAACTGAATTGTGCCAGGCTTATAAGTTAAAAATAAAAGCCAGAGCTGAAACAGAAAGATGGCTCAGCAACCGAGAGTCATGGATTAAGTGCCACGAATTACCTTTAACAAATTGCACTCAGATTTTTAAAAGCATTTAACTTTATTTTTATTAACTATATGCTTATAAATAGATATAGCAAGATTGAGAGTGCCAGAGCCCTAGAGAAACCACATATATACTGAATTTGTTACACTAGCCACAGTTTACTTCATCATAATCCCACACCCAACAACACAATATTTTAAAATGTTATAATTACTCATAGGAATCCCATTGTTGGCAAGTTTGTTCAGTTTTATTACTGCAATGTAAGAGCCATTTCTAAAGATATCAGGTAACTTTCCTTTTTGGTTTGGGTGCTAGATTAGGTAGGTTCTGTAACTTCAAATTTAAATTAAAAAATGAGTTTAGGAGAGGTCAGTTCCTGGTGGAAATTGAGGAGTGCGACTTGGAAGGAGGGAAATGAAGTTCACTATCAAATTCTTAGGATACATGAATGAATATATTTGGATCAAATCTGCATTGCATGTGCTCTGGTAGAAAGTAATTTCTAGTTCTGGATCAAGTTTTTTTAAATGGCTTGATTAGACAATTAATAATCGTCCTTAATCATTTTACTGTTTTAGCTGTGAATGGTAAGTTCTTATGGTATGAACTATTTCTGCAGGGTTTTATCAAAAGTCCTTTGAGTACATTTAGTATTTCGGTTGTCTCAACATGCATGTTATACAGCTGTATAGTCATACGAGCATTGCAACACTGATCCCTGAAAACCTGCAAGGTGTGAAAGTCTCACGACTTCAGTGCCCTGTCCCGTTACACGTACTTGAGCAAAGCAGGGGCATGCATGACCTTGCAAACCTCTTAAAGACAAAGATTTCATGCACACAAGAAGGTCAGTGTTTCCCTGTGGGAGCAGAATGACTTCCTGCTGTTTATCAACTGACGGTGTCTGAATTATAACCTGTTCTTAGTTAGCAGGCTTCAGCTTCTTTACCTTGATGATAGATGAATTATTGTTTCTTTTTGTTTCTCAGAAAATATATGAAGTATTACAGATACAAGTTCTTTTTTAAAGAGCTATTGAGAACCAGATGTGCAATGAGGTGCTCATTAAACGTAGGAATGTGTGCGCCTACATGAAGACTTCACAACCATGATTCTCCTGCTGTTCTTAACAGATAGCTATAGGCGAGAACTAGTTACTGCTGTACTTTCTGTTAATTATATGCATTTTTCTTCCTTTGTCTCCTAATGAATAAAAAGTAATTTACATATTCCTTCATATGAAATCTTTCTCTCAGTGGAGGTGTTTGTTAGTATAATTGATGCGTCGTTTATCCAAGGTAGTATCACTGCTGCTCAGTGACTGTTATGTGCGTATATTTCTTTTTGCAGGATGGTAGAATAAACCAAAGAACACTGGTAATTTTGCAAAATGAAAGAGAAGCCCTCTTTCTCTGATGGGAATTTGTCAAGATATTGCAATTACTAATGAGCACAGGGATCAGCCATAGTAGAACAAACCCTTCCCAGAGAAAGGGATTTGAATGACAGCATAGTCAGGTTTCTATCAGGAACAAGCTCCAATGTATGAGTAGTGTACCTCATTGCTTGTAGAAATATTTCATGCTGTATCTGCAGGGATGATGGCTAAATAGGCACTGGAAAGAATATATTTTCACAATATGAATTCACAGTGATAGTTTCTGTTTTTCTTTAGTGTGTCAGTGACATGAGCAGCACGTTTGCTGACGGCTTTCTCCTAGCTAGTCCACAAAGTAATGAAATTACAAAGCCAATTATTAAAATTAACAGATCTTTCTGTGTCACTTCAATAGCTTACTGTAATTTTCAACAACAGAGAAGAAATTTCTGTGCTTCTCTCTTTCCTCTGTGTTTCTCATTAAATATCCTTCTAGGCTAGCAGACCAAGAGAAAATAACTATCTGATATATTATACACAGATCTGACAGCTATACAACAAATTGCCTCAGTGCCTGTGTTACTTGAGTAGTAGCTCAATTCCTTGGAATTAACCTCAACTTTAAAAATCCCTGAGCATCTCCAAATGGCTGTTGCTAAAAATCCAGAACAGCAGCAAGATAACCATTAAGGAGATGATCTTCCTCCCCTTCTCCAAAGCTTTGCATTGCTGTCCTGGAGATCCCTAATGTAACTATGTATGAGGTGATGATTCTAAGGTAAAATCCAAATAAATTGTGTTTTGGATGGCTCTATAGGTATTCTATACTGGATGTTCAGCTGCAGATGGTGGGGAGGCAGGAGAAAAAGTGGGTGGCATTATTGGAGCTCTTTCTTTCCATGCTCATTCTGAAGTTTCTGAAACATAACCTAGATTATTTTTGTCTACAAAAAAAAAAATAAATCTTCATTAAACTTCTTTTTCCAGTTTATTGATGCTCTTAAACAGGTGTGTTACATTCTCTTCCTAATACAAAATGTTTGATGAAGATTTTCCATTCCTGGAGATTGTGGGGGGCTGGAACCAATTCTGTCCAGCCACCGATTTTCATGTTTAGGAAGCATCTTTTGTGTAAGATATCTATTTCTCTGTCAGATTCAGCTGAATTCAGCCAATTATCAATAAAAAATTCTCTTAATGAGAAACAGATAGCATATGCTGTAATTTAGACCTTATTTTCTTAGGATAAGTGGGTCAGTAGTGGCTTAATCCTTTCTTTAATTTTCCAAATAAACTATTACAGGACTTACAAAGAGGCAAGATGCAAATAAAACTTCTGTTTCCCTGCATATACTTTGTAATGGATAGTGATTGGCATTGCAAAGTTCTTTTTTTTTTTTTTTTTTTTTTTTTTGTGGGGCTGTAGACTTTTATCCAAATATATATATAGATAAATATAAAACTTCTTGACTTGAGCTGCTATTCTCCTGTTTACTGCACAGTATGAATCACTTTGGAGTATATTAAAATGTATGAGTCCAGACACATGGAAACTGAAATGCTAGCAAAAGCATGTTAAAGTACTGCAAATACCGAACACTTGACCCAGAACAGTCAGGTTGGGAGTCCTTTCTGCACATATTGTTCCCTTCAAAATCTGGATTGAAATAAATTTTTCCTCAGCTATGCAATAAATGGAATTCTGTGTATTATGCACACAAACGAATTTGTAGCTGATCAGCAGGTAACATTATTCTGGGGCACCTGTAACAGATACATGGCCTTTGTTCTTGAACAAATAGATTTTCTATGTGTAAATTTTATTTTAGGTAGTGGATTACTCTCCTAATGAAACCTAATATTCTACTGCTGATACTCATAAATCCAGGACTGTTCAGTTGTACGTGGTAGCCAAAGTTACTGTTTTGTGGGGTTCCTGTTAAAGTAGTTCTCATGGTTTTGGTCTAGTACACAATTGTTTTTAAAGTAGTAATGAATATTAATAAATATTTATTAAGAAAGAAATGCCACCTTTTCCTCAGTTTGGGGTCTATAGGGTCAGGGTCCTGTTTTTGTGTTTGTTTTGTTTTTAAAATTACATCTCTGAAATGTTGGACACATGCTCTCTGAATAGTCATGAGTATTAGTTTATACAAAGCACAAAAGTACATTTCTGTAATCCAGATCACTTTGGTTCAAATTTAAATAAATGTTTTGCACAAAGCTTCCATAAACTTAAACTGCTGGTCTTGACAGAGGTTCAGTTAAGGTTATAGAAATGAGAGCTGGAGGCTCAAAAGTCTCTAGCGTATAGTCCATCAGTTAGTCCATATGCATCTCTGTGCTATGTCCTTAGATTGCATAATTGTGAAATAAAAAATACAGAACATATAACCTGTACAAGAAACAGTAATGGGGCAAGAGAGTTTCTAGTCATCCCAGCACGCCTCTTTCTTCTCTAAAAGAGATTTAAAACCTCTCTTAAAATGGAGGGTGTACGGGTCAAACAGGGAGCATCTCTATAGGAAAGAAATGTGTTCCACTATGAGATATTCTGTTCTCAAGTTTAAAAGAGGGTAGAGTGTTTTGCAGTTTTTTTGTGGTTGTCCCCCTTCCCCCCCCCCCCCTTTTTTTTTTGTGTGTGTACAGCCTTTCCTGAGCTTCTCTATTTGATTTTGATGGGAAACAAAAGATGTTTTGGAATTCTGAAAATAAACTTTTGTAGGATTTGCTGAGTTGCCTGGCAGCATGTGTAGCTGTTGTTTGGGCTACTGGAGGCTGCCCTCGAGATTTTCTGAATATCTCAAGCTGTTTTATGCCAATGAAGCTCAACTGCTGTTAGTGTAGCTGTACAATAATTATCATGAGATATAAAGCTTAGCCCAGTTTGACTTTATTTTTCTTCCATCTTTGTTTGAGGTGCAACACAGTAGCACTGCAGGAGAAATCTAAGAAACTTAGATTGGGAAACTGAAGTTGGAAATTTCCAATTTCATGCATATGACAGTGATTAAAATTGCAGCCAGCAGAAAGCCGTTAATTATGACATCCTTCTGAAAGCCATATTTAATTGCAGCTTTTTTTTCTTAAATATATATGGTGATTGGGACCAATACAGATTTTGTTACTTTTGCTATAAAGCAGAAAATTAAACTATTCTAAATTGCTTTGTTTAAATGTCAGGTTGACCACAAAACAACTAGCTTTATGTATATAATATAGAATAAATGTAGTTTATATGTGATGTATTCCCTGCTGAATTCCTGTGTTTGTACAAGGGAATGATCTGTTCAAGGCTGTGTTGTATTTTGATGCATCTTCATGTGTTAATATGATCAAAGATCCGAAGGTAATCTTAAATGAACATTACGACTCTCAAATTCTATTGAATGTTAAGTATTTATGGACCAGGGCAATTACCTTTGCAGTTTAATCCGACTGCTTGTTAATGAGAGAATATTGTAAATCATGCAAGACACCTTTGAGATTACGAATGTTACAGCGTAGTAGAGAATACAACTACTATAAATGAAAAAGGACACTCACACTTTTGAAGAGTTATGACTACACATAAACACTTTCAGAATATGTAGTATACTTGCTGGCACTCTTCCTAAACTGCAATTCTGTATGTTCACGAAATGCTGCTGAGGAGGGTAGGCCTGTGTTGCAAGAGGTTGCAGTTAGGAGGTTTTCTGGAGTCAGTTAAACAAAGCTGTGGCTCTCCCCGGTCTTGGCAATAGTATTGTATCAAGCAGGAGCTTGGGCTACAGATATCCAGACTGTACTCAGTGCTAACATTTCTGCAATTCATCACTCTGTAGGGATGATGCTTTTCTGTACTTTCTTTCCTTAAATTAAATATTTCCTTGCATTGAGACAAAACTGAAAGAAAATTTCAGTAAAATTCTGTGTATTAGAAGGGCATTCTTATTAAATAATCAATTACTACAGTGAAAAAGTCAGAGTCCATGATCCCCAACCTGTGCATTCAGAATCTATTGAAATTCAGAAGTAAAAGCTGCACTAGACTTTTATTTAAATTCTTTTCGGAATGAAGAATTCATCTTTTCCCTTGCAGAGTCTCAGAATAAGATAAGGGGATTTTGATAATTTTCTTGTTTTTATAACTCTCCCAAGAAAATTAATCCAAAGAAAGAATAATGGACAGCATGACAAATTAAATTATCCACAGATGATATGTCTGACAAGTGTGTGAACACTGTCACAATATGCTAATAATGGTAAAATATTAGCACCCAACCAAAGACAGAGTGACCTGTGCTCTTTTTTTTTGGCTACAGACTGCATTTGAAGTTGGATAGTCTTCTGCATAGCTTATTTTATCAGACAATAATTGAACAGACCACTTATGAAATTATTATTTTGAAAACACCTTTTTCACAGACACTACAGATTCAGAAAAATTTAATATATGAGAAGTACCCTATGTGTTTTTTAAATAGTATTTCTCTACCTCATTAAAAAGTGGAAAGAAGGTGGATAGTGCCATGTAACATGGTCTACCACCTTGCTATAGCCTGTGCGATTACACAGTATTTAGTTTCAAGAGCTTTGACCTTTGATATTGAGGGAAGTTTTTATGCTCTTATGTTGCCTTCTATTTTACTAGATTTTCATAAACATGTACTCTGTGACATGTATATTTTTAGCTCTAACGATCAACTTCTGAAATTTAGAGACATTTTGATTTATATCCACATTTCACTTCATAAGATGGAAGGAGATAAGTTAACAAATGTAGGTTGGAAGTACAAGGTGGTAGTTCGGAAACTAGGTTTTGGGTGATGCTCGTAGATCTGTACAAATAAGAGGAACACAAGCAATACATGTACAAGGATAAAAGCAACAATATAACAACTATTTAATTTATCAACACAGACCGAATTTTAGTTCAGTTAAAAACTTCTGTACAAATTATGATTCCAACTTTTTTGAAAGCAGTTTAGTCCATACAGCTAAGCCTCGTATGTGCTGTTCAAAGTCTGTAAATATGACAGATTAAGATTTTTTTTGGTAGCCTTTATAGAAATCATGAAAATGTGCTTAATCTAAAATGCAGAAAGATCCAGGAAAGGAATTTGGGTAAATTAATTCAACCCTCATCAGATTTTAGGATTTTTTTCTTAACCTTCCACTGTATGAAGCTATAAATAAATAAATAATTTCTTTTCTTGTCTGTGTTAAAATCTACACTTGCTTTTTTTTTTGAGTTTACTGCAAGGTGCATGTGAATTTGTTGAAAACAAGGAAGTGAAAGTTATTTCTTTGCCATGTAGAAGTAGCAAGACAAAGGGAAATCTTGAGATAAGACCTACCGCTTTACATAACTCAAAAGTAACATATCTTCGCCACAAGTCTGTTTCTTATCTCACACCTAACAAGTCATCTGTTGATTGTGTCAATATAATTAATTGGAAAACAAGCTTTCATTAACTTGATAGCAGTCCTATTTCACATCTTAATGTTCGTTTCTAAAGTGATCCTGTATGTCCTGAAACTTACTTGAAAGAATTGAATTACTTTTAGTATTATAAAGGCAAAAGTCCAAAACTACCATGCCAGCTACTCTTTATTATCAGACAGAAAAATCAGTCATTAATCATTGTTATAGAAAAATCACGCTTTAAATATAGTGTGCACATTAATCTAAGCATCAAATTACAAAGCCTGTATTGCCAAGTGAAAACCAAGAATTTAATCTTCAGTTCTTTATATAGCAAACAGATCTACTATATCAGAGAAATTCCTGTGTATGAACTAGCTGATGAGAAAAGAACCTACAAAACCCCCGTGTTTAATGGGGCAGACTGCAGATTAAGAAATTAATGACTTCAGGTTGCTTAAATGAGGACGATACTATTTGGCTCCAGTTTTCTCAATGCTTATTTTAACTTTCCTGTGCTATCACAGGATTGCTTGCTTTAAACAATAAGCAGTATTTCATTTCATTTCAGCAGCATAGAGGAAAAGAAGACAAACGGTCCATGCTGCAGAGCTGTCCTGAACATCACTAACCCATAATTACTTGGAAGTCCTTGGCAGATTGGCATTCTTTCTCCTTTTCTCCTCTTTTCTCTTCTCCTCTTTTCTTTTCCTTCTTTCCTCCCCTTTTCCTCCCCTCCCCTTTTCCTCCTCTTTTCTTTGAAAGTTATGTTTCTCTACATGAATAGCAAAGAAGCTACTCTAACTAGAAGTGCAAAAAGTATATTATAAGTCTTTTTGTCTACCTAGAATCGTTTGCTATTTTCCCATCCAGTTTTCCATTCATTTTGTTTTGCACTAATTTGGCCAGTTATTTTTCTGATAATATTTTGGGCTGAATTTCTATGGAACAAACTCAAACATCTTTGTCTCTCCTTTTCCTTCTCTTATGGACAAAAAACATCTGAAAGCTTTGGGTCTATAAGCTACTGAATTTCTTAAGTTTTTCCAATCATATGACAACAGAAACATCCATGGTGTTAGACCCCAGCTTCTCAGTTCAGTTGCATTTTGATACAGGTCATTTATGCTGCCAAAGCTCATCTCTATTTGGTCAGGTCAGGAGAATATTACGTTACTGTTGACTTTGTCCTCAAGGTGCTGAAGGTGTTGAGGTGTCCTTCCAAATGGTGTAGCAACACTTCAGCATGCCTGAAAATCTAGTCCTAGTGTTTGCCTATCTTCTTTGAACAGGTAGGTGGGTGGTATACTATGTAAGAAAGGATGAGAATTGATGACAAGGATGGCATCTTGACAGAGGAACTAGCCTTTCTTCCAGAGAGATGAAGGACATCTATTTCTAAGCTTTTACTAGATATGTTTCTTTCAACTGCATGAGTTTGTATTCAGTGAAAGGTTTATTGTACTACTAGTTCATTATGTTCTGATTTTATCATACAGTATGATGATGACTAAGGTGATGAAAGGCAGGTAAATTCAATGTAAACTTTTGTTGGATATTATGTCTATAGGCATTTCTTTTCTACTGACTGAAGACCATGCTAATAAACTGATATACAACATAGATAAGAGTACAATGTGCAGCATAATGGTACTGACTATGATTGAAACATAAGCAAGATCACTAGCTACGTCAGTGTCACATTGAATTATCATGCTGTTTTAGGTTTTAATATTTGCTAAATTTGATGGATGTAGATAGTACTTTGTGAGGCAGTAATTTGGAGTTTTTTATATACATGTTTAACAGTACAGATAAAAACAATAAGCAGGCACAAGTGAAAAATATTTTCTTTCTTTTTTTTAGTCGTTACACAAGAATATTTTTGACTCTTCATAGATGCTACGTTTTAGGTGTATGAACATCACATTTTTCTTAGCTTTGAAAACAATTGAATGTTCCTGCATTGTGAACATTTTCTGGATTCTGGAATAGGCAACATTAAAAAAAAAATCTGAATAATAATGAAAGGTAACTTATGTATTTATAAATGTAGTTAAATTAACCTTTTTCAAAATACATACACCAGAGTTTAGAATAGTTTTATATCTACAAACCTGCACTATTTTTAATTGAGGTTAAAAATAGCTATAATAGCTTCCTCCTTGTTGCTTTTGGACAATGTAGAGGTAGTTGGACTGACCAGTCCACCACACAAACACATGCACCTCCAAATGGGAAATGTATCAGATTTAAAACCTTTTTTTTTTTTTTTTCTGGCCAAAAAGAAGTGAGAGTTCAAAAGGTAATTTCCTTTTAAATTGCAAGAAGAAAGAAAAGGACATCAAAAAACAGGTCAAAAAAAAAAAAGGAGATTACTACAAAAATATGTCCTGATAAATATGAATCACTGGCAAAGTTGTATTGATTTTTCTCTGTCAGAACTAGCTGCCTCTGATGCCTAATAATGAGTAATATATAACCTTAAAAACAAAATATTTATACATTGTATGACTATTAAGGGATAAATCACACACATTTAATACACACATTTAATGAACTTCTGTTTTTACATAGTACAGTTTTCGTCTTTTTAATGTCCAGTCTCTGACTTGAGACTTTCTTTTATGAGTAACTTTTAACTCCTAGACCCTTTCATTTTTTGTTTGGTTATTATGGGAGTTCATATTGCCTTTTTTTTTTTTTTTGCCAGTTGTTTCACCATGGGAATGATTTATAGTGGGCAGATTTCTTTTCCTTATAGTATTATTAAGAATATAAATCAATAGTGTTATTAAGGATATAAGTCTTTGGATGTGCTTTCCAGAACTATTCATTAAAAAAAAAATAAAATAAAATAAAAAAAGTCATAGACAATCCTAGCACAACTGCAAGCAGTTTTCAGACTCAGTAAATTATACCAGAGAGGTATGTTGCAACTAGTTGACAACAAGTGCTAATAAGCACGGTAATTTACTTGGATTAGGTGATTTAACTAAATGAAGCATATGCACACTAAAAACATTCTACCAGTGTTTCTACCACTGTGTGTTTGCTTTTAGCATATATGAATATGTGTTAGTAAACTGATTTTTAGTCTTTGTACTGTTAGTAGACTTTTCTTGTCATGCAAGCCAGGTCATAGGGGCGGATCTTCTCTTGGCAATGGCACAAAGGAAATCTGGGTGTTGTACTAGATCACAATTGTTATGGTACACCACTGCAGAACAATGGCAAATGCCATGCCCTGTCTCACAACAGACTTCTGGAGTCAGTCAAGAGACATTACATGACTCCATCCTCATCTGCTAGTTATAGTCATTAGCTTCAAGTAATCTAGTTTGGAAATCAGTATGGGTGTGGATCACTAGAATGATCAAAAGAAAAAAAATAAATCATATTTTACAAGGAAGATGGTAAATTTTATATCCTGGATAAAATAAACCTAGCAAACCTTGTTTGCTACTTGAACATGCATCAGAGGCTTCATGCCATGGAGGAAGAAGGCTATTGAAGTTGAAAGACAGTGCTGGCACAATAACAACTGGTCATAAATCAGTAATGAAGATATTTGGATAGGAAGTAGCAAGATATTTGTCCTCTAAATGTATACAATTGCATAACATTCTCCAATGAATCAGAGAAGCCCTTATCAGTCAAAATTTGATTCTAAAACTTGCAAGAATTCTCCAGTTACTGAGCAGAACCCCCAGCTTTCCATCTCCCTTCCTTTTGAGATAATAAATATCTCTTTTGATTGCTGTGTGAGCCAATCATGTTACTTGATCACAATTTGATTTTATGTTGATAGAGAATATGTTAAACGTGTACTTTTTCATTATGATCCTGAAGAAACTTTCTAGTAACTGACTTTGTTGCATGGCCTGAACATTTTACGTTTTACTTCTATCAGCAGGCAACGCTGAAACAGGGCTGACAGAAAACCTTGAAGGTGGTAGAAGCTACACAAAAGATCATCTTGGTATTTTTTTATTTTCTCCCAGTAATAATGACAGACAAATGATGAATCCCTGTACCTACTGCTCTGTGGAATTCTAAAACCTTTTGCTGAGAATATGTTTGAGAAAATGTGACTATTTTAAAGCTGATCCTGAGATTTTGTAGGTACCTCAGGAGCTCCTTATACAAAATCAAATCCTTAGAAGGGATTTGTCCAGGAATACAAAGAAAGGTGATAACCTGTTTATAAACAGTATCACAAACCCTGAGAAAGAGCTCCAAGAGTTGTGCAGCTTTGTTTTTCCACTGAAATGCCAGAAAACTCCTAAAGCACTGATGAGGACTTATCTAACTGCCAGGGAGTAAAGCCCATGGACAAACAAAGCAGAGCAAAATAATAATTGGTTTGAGTGGTAGATAAATTGCATTATTATACTGTACTTGTGGCACAGAAAAACATATCAAAAATACAATTGTAAACAGCTATTTTATATTTCAAGGGTTTCCATGATGATGTTACCAACAACTGAAACATGATGTGTAAAGACTGACAGCATTGTTCCTTCTATTTCATAAATAACTTTAGTGTATGACTTCAGTACTTAAAGAATTGGTACAAGTTCATTCTATATTTTAATGTTGAACACAGGAGTTTGCTTTTGAAGCATAAGTTCTCCTAAGATTTTTTTTTTTTTCTTTTTAATAAAACAGAAAGCTCAATAAGCTGTTGCAAATCCTTCAGTTTTAGGAGACCAGGGTGACATATCTGTACTAATTCTTGAGAGAGGCTTCTTAATCTCTGCGGCATTATTCCTTGAGAACAGACTGCCCTGATAAAATAAATTATAATTTTCCCTTAGAAATCTAAGCAGCAGAACATTCTGTTCCCTTAGTTCTGTACGCTGAAAGGGCAACATTTATCAGAAAACTAGTTTTCCTGAGCACAGACCAGATTTTTCCATAGGCAAGGTTATTTTCAGGCCTGTGCTGTGTGGTGACTCTGATCTGCTCTAAAGCAGATGTTGCAGAACTAGCATTAAGTACTCAAACACAGCATCAGATTGTGAAATACAAGGACACCTTTAGTCATTGCGGATTTGAAAAAAGCCAAATAATTATTGCAAGAATCTCAATTTTGTCATAGATGTTTACAGACTTTACTACTAAAGGATCAGCATTAAAAAATAGATATTTTGGTACAGTACAGCATTGGATTAAATGGGGTTGACTAAGCTCATCATACAGGACATGTGGAGTGCTTTGAGTTTCAGCCTTCCTATATCTGTTTCCAGAAAAAGGACTGGTGTTAACATGCATCCCTTGAGTTACATATTCTCCATTAAAATTTCCTGATGGTCAAGCCTCCCTCGTAACTTCATGTTTTATATACAGTAGTCTGTAAATTCAACTTTTCACAACTGTCTTATCTCAAAGGTAGAATTGACTGGAAAGTGCCAGATAGATAGAAATTATCACAGAATCACAGAATTGTCTAGGTTGGAAGAGACCTCCAAGAACATTGAGTCCAACCTCTGACCTAACACTAACAAGTCCTTCGCTAAACCATATCGCTAAATTCAACATCTAAACGTCTTTTAAAGACCTCCAGGGATGGTGACTCAACCACTATCCTGGGCAGCCCATTCCAATGCCTCACAACACTCTCAGGAAAGAAGTTCTTCCTAATATCCAAACTAAAACACCCCTGGAGCAAGTTTAGCCCATTCCTCCTCGTCCTGTCACCAGGCACATGGGAGAATAGACCAACCCACCTCGCTACAGCCTCCTTTAAGGTACCTGTAGAGAGCGATAAGGTCACTCCTGAGCCTCCTTTTCTCCAGGCTGAATAAGCCCAGCTCCCTCAGCTGCTCCTTGTGAGACTTGTTCTCCAGAGCCCTCACCAGCTTTGTTGCCCTTCTCTGGACTCTCTCAAGCACCTCCATGTCCTTCTTGTAGTGAGGGGCCCAAAACTGAACACAGTACTCGAGGTGCGGCCTCACCAGAGCCGAGTACAGGGGGACAATCACTTCCCTGGACCTGCTGGCCACACTGCTTCTTATACAAGCCAGGATGCTGTTGGCCTTCTTGGCCACCTGAGCACACTGCTGGCTCATATTCAGCCAGCCATCCACCAATACTCCCAGGTCTTTCTCTGCTGGGCAGCTTTCCAACCACTCATCTCCCAGCCTGTAGCTCTGCTTGGGGTTATTGCGCCCCAGGTGCAGGACCCGGCACTTGGCCTTGTTAAACTTCATGCAGTTGGCCTCAGCCCATCGGTGCAGCCTATCCAGATCCTCCTGCGGAGCCTTCCTACCCTCGAGCACATTGACACATGCACCTAACTTGGTGTCATCTGCAAACTTACTGAGGGTGCACTCGATCCCCTCATCCAGATCATTGATAAAGATATTAAAGAGAACTGGCCCCAGTACTGAGCCCTGGGGAATGCCACTGGTGACTGGCCTCCAACTGGACTTGACTCCATTCACCATGACTCTGTGGGCCCGGCTATCCAGCCAGTTTTTATGAAGCGTATGCCAATCCAAGCCACGAGCAGACAGTGTCTTGAGGGGAATGCTGTGGGAAACAGTGTCAAAAGCCTTGCTGAAGTCAAGGTAGACTGCATCCACAGCCTTTCCCTCATCCACCAAGCATGTCACTTTGTCATAGAAGGAGATCAGGTTCGTCAAGCAGGACCTGCCTTTCATAAACCCATGCTGACTGGGCCTGATCACCTGGTTGCCCTGTAAGTGCTGCGTGATGGCTCTCAAAATAATCCCATTTTATCTTATGATATTCTTCTGCTAATGCTGAAAGGTGAACTATAAAAAGTTCAAAATACTCTGTTATGTTCTGTGGTCGCTACAGCCCTCACCTTCAACACTTATTAAGAAAGCTTCTAGTGTGTTTTGGAGAAAAAAAAATCAGCCACATAAAAGAGCTGTTTAGCTAAGCTTCTTAATGTAAGATATTGATGTTTGTTTTACAAATTAACATGGGTTTAAAAGTGCTTTACCTTATCTATATGAATAGATTTTTGTAATATTTATTTGTGCAAAGCAGCCTGAAAGTACAGCAGTATGTATAATGGTAAAGAGCTTCTTTGTCCATTACATTTTCTGGCTTCATGTTCTGTGGTTATTAAGTTCTTTTAGGTGTGACTACACATCTCTAGAAATAGTTCAGCATCAATATTTTTAGAGGGAAACAACTGCTCTTATCTTTCATTGTTTTGTGGATTGGGCATTTTAATTCTTCACAGCTCTTGGGGAACAATTCTGATTTACTCTTATATAAGGACAGCTAGACTGAAACCAGTTTTAAATGATAGCATTGCCTTGTTGCAACAAGACACACAGCTTAATAGAATTGCTGATATAAAAAATAATATGAATTTGTGGAGGACACATTCATGAAAGTATAATTTGAAAGACAGCAAAATTGAAGCTCCAGAATTTCAAATTGATTTGAATTTAATGGGAATTTCTGTCTCTTTCAAAAGATTATATTTCTCTAAATCCAGAGATCTGAGTAGGAATTACAGGGCTCAACCAAAGGGGTCTACAGTATCTGTTATTTTCAGGAGACATAAGTCTCTGTTTTAGAAAGTTATATTCCAGCATGAGAACTCTGTTGAGAAGATCATTCTCTATTATAAAAAGAGCAACTCGGTTTATCTTCTGCTAAATAAGAAAATCTTCCCCACTGCATTCTTTGAGCTTTTCTTCGAGAGCAGCTACGTGGTGGTTCTCGACGCCTTCCAGCCCTGGTCTACTTGGAATGCATAGCATAAGTTCCAAAAAGCTGAAGTTTATTAAAGGGATGAGCACAAGCAACCTTTAACCCCAGCAGAGTAACTTCAAACCTTTAATGCTCAAATCTGCATTTAGTTTTAGCAGTCAAGGCTCATCTGTAGTTTGCAATTTAAATTCTGACATTTGCTTTTGTTATTGCTTTTTGTTGCTGTTGCTGTGGAGTTTGACTTTCTCTTCCATGCTATGGGAAATAGGTAGAAGCTTTCAAGTGGCATCACAGAAGCATAGGTGGATAGTGCTCTCTGCACAGCATCTTGTATGGTAATTATACAAGTGATGCATGATTTTTGATTTTGAGTGTTAGCCTGGTGAATTCTGGAAAAAGTAGCAGTTTACAATATTTTGTGTTTATGGCAGCTTGTCCTTCTCTTTTAACCACAAGATTCTCTCCAAATTAATTTTGTTTGTTTGTTTGTTTGTTTGTTTTGCTGATCCCACTGATTGTCACCATGCATATTGGTCTCTTAGAAGAGCTCTTAAAATCACCTTGATGTACTTGGAAGTCATTGTTTATATTGTCGTTAGCCTCACATCTTATTTAAACTTTCTTGATCTATCAGATCTTAGCTATTTCTTTGTGCTTGGAATCTGTTGGTAAGTAGTAGTTTCACAAAACAGACCTAGATAGCCTGCAGCCAAAAGCTGATGTTCCCAGGCAGCCTACGCCTGCTGTCAAGAGCTGTTCTCCACCGCAAACAACTAGTCAGAAAAATAAATGCACATAACTGCCTGCTTATTGTACGCCAGTCCCTAAATTATAGTTGTTATAGTGCTCACATAGTCACTACAGCAGTTAGAGCTAAGCCTAGGATGAGTAACAGAGTAACTGAAGTTGTCTGATGGTGCTAGACACTTCCTCATTTATTACGTTTTTTGCTGCTGTTTTTTTGTTTCATTGATTGGTATTATTTTCAAAACACTAGTGCCACATGCAAATTTTTTTGATGATTCATAATTTTTATCATAGTTCACTAACATTTAATGTCTTTCAGGCACTTAGATGAAAAACCATAGGTGTCAATATTGGCCAGTATTTCATATAGTGTGCAATATTCCGGGCTAAACCGAGGAGCGAGCAATTACTGGTGATTTCTGCCAATGGTTTGGGTAATATTGCAGGCAACTGAATTTGAAAATTATCACTCATGTAAAACTATTTAAAGTTAGAAAGAAACTGAAAAATATAATTTGCATCTGACTAAGTTCTAGCTGAATCTATCTTATGAAAAACCTGCCAGAACCAATATTAAAATATTGTTTGACAATATATGTAATCTCTAGGATACACAACAGAATGAAAGATAAAAATCAGAACTGAAAGTATCCTACAACAATCGTGGTCTGTAAGATATTTTTCTTATCAGATGTTATACATGTGCAGTTAATAGTCTGAAACTTCATGAATACTAATCTTGAGACATCAAAGACTACTGTGTAGAACAGCAAGCTAATCTCTGAATTCAATATACAGGGTACTTTTAATTTAGATAATGAAAGGCGTAGGGTTTTAACCAATATAAATTTTGCATAGAGATAAAAGAATTGATAGTTTTACTATCCTGATTTACTCTGATGGAAATGCTGCAGCACCATGTTCTTTCTCTTTAACCCTAAAGCTTTTAATCTTTTTATAATGTCTATTTTATAATTGGATCTCTGATGCTTTCAAGATGATGTCTTAGGGTACCACTGCCAGACACATCACACCTGGAAATGTTTCTTATTTCAGTGTATATTTTACTTAAGAAGGACAAATAGAAACTGTCGTGTTCTAAAGCACCCAAGTCTTGTTTTCTAACGTGATTCAAAGATTTTTGTTAGGAATTGAGTCTCCAGTCTAAGACCTTTATTTTTATTTTTTTTTCAAGAAATGAGTAAGACCTATTTTTCAGGGAGTAGATGCTCTTAAAGATGTTTCAGACTTTTTTTTTTTTTTTGAAAATCCTTTCACTGAACACAAATGAAAGCTGAGTAACACTTTGGGGAAGCTTGTTTACTTTGGCACCTTTATTTTAACCTGTACTGCTCTTGATACTACTGTTGCTCCAGTGTTGGCATGCTCCCGGTTATCTTTGTCTCTTACAGTAGATGAAAAACAGATCTATATTCTTGCTAGCGGTATAGGAACCCCGGGTTTCATTGCTGCAGCTCACTTATGTAATTGAGAAGACAAGATGTAAACAAAGGAAAATGAATATTTCAGCAAAACATTACAGGTATTGAGCTTATATTTGATAGCCAAAAGCTTCTTTTCTGTCCATAGGTAGCTGGTAATTAAACAGGAAGACAGTAAATAACCAATAAGACAACTATATGACGTTTTGTAATGATTAAATTGTATTTTAAAACATAATTTCTATGTTACTCCTGGCAGATTAGTTGTTAATAGAAATGTGTTTTCAAAGCTGGGCATGTTTTCATATCAAAATTTACAAAATATGGAAAATGCTCCAATTAGGCATTTTCTTTCTCAAAAATAACATATGGTACGTACATGATTTTGTTGGTTTAAACGTTCAATTACAGTGCACCATGTAGTGCGAAGTCTATGTACTGAGAGTTGAGAGTGGAAACTATAAGTAAATAAGAAAAACTGTTAAGAAAAAGAGGAAGAGCAACCCCCTGGAAACATAAACACATCTGCTTTTTTTTTTTTTTTTTTTTCCTTTTAAAGAGTTTATCTTTTTAAATATATATATATATAAACGATGGATAAAAATTGGACTAAAATAGCTTGAAGACATTGCAGACATGACTGTAACTAGAGATTTGATTAATGAACAATGAACTCCTGGGGGGAGGTGGGGGGGTGGGGAAGACATACCTCACAGCCATTGAACAGCTCAGTCTTAGAGAATGGAAAATAAAAGTGAGTTCCACCTGGCAGTGCTCTCATACACAATGTAATGGACCAGTGAGTAATTAAATGGAAGAAGAATGGATGCAGGACATTTTTGGGAAATAGCTGAAAAATCAGCAATTCTTTTCAAGCAACTTGGACAAAAAAAAAAAAAAGTTGAGCTGATTGCCTGTTGGAATAAGCTGGCATAATTTCAATAGTTTCTGAATGGCAATAATGGAATTATTATTAGTTAACCATAAGGAAGAATCTGGCCTTTGGTATCTGTTGATAAAGATATAATTGAATTATTACGAGTTTTAATTCTAAAGTGCATACTGCCATGTACAACCCAAAACAAACAAACAAACAAAAAACAACCAACCAAACAAAAAACTTAAAATTAAGAGTAATATAGACATTTCATACCAAATTAAATAGTTGACAATACTGCAGATATACGTGCAAAGGTACCACGAGCATGACAAGAAAGCTTTGCTTGCATTATTGGCTGTATAACTTACATATTATATATATATATATAACTATATATATATATATTATATATATATATAAAACTATATATATGTGTTATATATGTATAATATATATATAATATATAACTTATTATATAAATGTATAACTTATACATTTCTGCTGTAATGGCATCATGTAAAGTAAATTGTCTCTAGCAAACAACAGTCAGACTGGATGAGAGACTTACAGCTATTTTTATGATCAAAATTATATCTGAAGACAAGAAGTTGTATTCTTTTGTCAGTGTAGATACTCTAGTGTTTCCCAGAGCTTGAAAGCAAACGTGCATTTCCTGGCCCAGAGTTATAATACACCACTTGAATCTTGTCATCTGTCACTTATAAAACTCACTCTCAAATCTGAAAGCATGTAAAGGACTGACTTGTAAAACATTATGTGATACATCATTAAAGTACGTGAAAACTGCCAGGTATTGCTGAACACCCTCTGCTCATGCTGTCCTTAGTGGGAATCAAACCTGTACTATCTCTCAAGAATATCATCTCTTCTTTTCCATTTTACACCAATGGGATTATAAAATACCAGGGCAGAATTTATTACCAAGTTGGCTGTTAACTAGCAGATGTTCCATAATGATAACAAAAACTGCAGATTATGAATTGTCTGACTATTAACATATATCTCAGCATTTACAATAATGCATTGTAGCTAGCTTCTGTCTCTCTGCAACATCTTTAGCCTAAAGGCTCTATATGTAAGAAAGAGGGATCCAGGGCAGTGTTTGTTAAATTGTAGTTGTGTAGGTATTCAGCTTTACTAGAGAACATGACAGTAGTTGTCCCACAATGTCGACCAACTGAAATAATTGTATGTCTTCTTATACAACAAAACAGCAAATTTCTAAAGCCAGCATTATCTCTTTTCATTTCTGTAGTACTTTTTTCCATTGTGAAATCTGCCTCAGTTACTAGGAAATTTTTCTCTGAGCCTAAAACAAATTGAAGAGCGAGCCCACAGAAGACAATTTTGGAGTTCATAACCCAAGCTGTAGCATGAAAAGTAATTTATAGATAACAAACCATTAACCTTGAAGAGGGGAAGGTCAGCAAACCGGCAGCACTTTTATTAAAAAGCTGTGTGGGAAGTGAAGAGCAATATCTCAAACCCATCACAAACACATGAAATGCTATGATCATTTTACATCTCAGTAAGCAGTGCTCCTTAAAGGATTCACCTTATGAAATAAATTAGGTTGAATTGTATAGGAACATACCGAAGGCTTGTGACTGTAAACTTCTGCTAATAGTATCCTGAAAGTTGTGATGAGTGCAAGTGTGTGTGTAAGCTTTTTAAACCAATTAAAAATAGAGTACATGGGTACTGCTAGTTGACTGCTAATAGAAATACTCTTGTCAATTTTCTTGCATGTACTTCCATCTAAGCACTGCCTGCTTCAAGAATTTAACTATTTATAATGATCTGCTTACGATCAGTTAGTGTAAAACTCTTCTGAGTCCTCTTAAATTGCATGCATTCCACCAAGTGATACCATTGGCTTCTCAGCATTTTGGCAGCATCTGCCAGTAAATTGGCACAGCAATTGGGTGACTGCTGTTCAAGTAAGACTATGTTTCAGATAAAATTCAAGCATTGATATTCTGAATAACTCAAAATTCCAGTAAATTTGGTAAGAGTCAAAGTTACATGAAACTTACAGGCAAACGTTCAGAAATGAATGCCCCCTCTAATATTGTTCTTTGGACACTCTGTATGTTCTGTTCATTTAGATTACAAACTAGGATGACAGTCCTATTCTTTCTACATGTCATCTCAATCTCAGTTAACAAACAAATTTATAGAATCCAGAAACAAACTACTCTATCTTAGTCAGCAAGCTGGTGAATTGTCTTTCCTACTTTTCTAGTATGTCTTTTTCTGCTGTCTGAATGCTTGAAAACACATAAAAAGGTGAAGTTCCTCAAAGATAGCCCTGCTTGGAAAAAAAAAAAAGTTTTAAATGGAAATGTCAGTAATACTGCTTCCGCCTTCATTCTCTTCAGATAGCTGCTACCATCTGGTCAACTATAAATTTTTCTTAGCCATATAGTTGCTGTGATTTTGCAAGAGGGAAAGAGGGAGAAAAAATAAAGAAAAAGGCCAAAAATCTCAGCACAACTGCCACAGGCAGAATTAACCTTCTAGATGAAGATTATGTACTGTTCTCCTAATGATAAAATACTACAAAGTGTTTATATTAATTCCTTGTAATTGTGATTTATAGTATAACTGCAATCCACAAAAAATATTTATTATTTAATATTATTTAAATAAGTAGTTTTACAACAAATGTAAAGGTAGATAAATAATGACAGTAATTCAGAGAAAGTTGCATAGAGGAACTGCACCACAGCTTAACCACTTGTGTACAATCCAAGAGATTCCTACAGTCTTCAGTGAAGGCTTTACCCCAGCAGTACCTGAGTTTTAACCAGGAACACAGGACTGCCCTGGGTGGTGACATAGGAGTTAACTGGTCAGGATGCCCATAGCACTGGCCCCAGAGCAAGTCATCTCTGCCCCAATCAGCAGGTGTAATGCAGGAGGATGTAGAGCATGGAGGCAGGGAAGGCATTGCTGCTTGGGCTGGACTGAATGGAGAATCTGGAAGCAGGAAAGTAGCCACCTTAGTGCCATTCAGAGAATTCCCTCATCCATTAGGTTACTGCCAGGGGATAGGAACTCAACAGAGTTTATAATCCTCTGTTGGAGAAGTGAAGTGTTTCAGTCAATTGTTGTCTTTTCTATTTAGGTAGATCATAATTAGTAACTGATTTTACATCCTGGTTAGAGGTGATGAATAGAGGATTACAACATGGAAGTACAAATGCCTTATCAGATATTCAGCAATAAGAACTACAAGCCTCTTAGTTTGATCTTGATTCTGTGCAGAGCCTCAGAACAGATTTTAAAGAAAAGAGAAAAATCAAGAGATAAATGCAATTTGTGACTGACAGAAAGTTAAGGAAGTTTGCCAGTCATGCAAACAGCTATATTACCCTATGGTAAGGATAAAATTCCTTGTTGACTGTAGTAATAGAACAAGGTTTCAGTTTAATAATATAAACTGCAAAGTCACGACTTAGGGCCTACAAATGAGGATGTCTATCTACAAGAGAAAATGAATAGGTCCTGAATTGCATTGATGGGTGATAAAATATCTGTCAGTGAGAGCGGAGCAAGAGAAAGGACCTTTGTATGCATTAAGTGAATTAGTATCCCCAGGGACACGAATCCTCGCTTTAAACCACAGAATACAGTTAAAATCCTGGAAAAGTACAGAACTAATGTTTAAAAATAAATAAATAAAAATGGCACCTAACATTTTCTGATACTGAAGGATTTAAGAACGGTAGTAATAACTCTAGTTTTCTCTTTTTCTAAGTGTATTACATATTTTAAACCTTTTCTACTTTGTATATAACTGTTTTAAGACTTTTTCTGTGGCTGGTGATGTACATGTATGTATCTAATGCCATTCATGCTAATGGCTGATTTTGCAGGGGTTTGGCATGGTGAACTGTCAGAGTCCTTTGCTATTCTTGTGTTTTAAGTTAGTAGCACTACACTGATATTCATCAACATAGGATTTGGACCAATGAACAATACAGCTGATGCATAAGTCATGTTTTTACAGAACAACATTTTTAAGCAGAATGGTACTGAATACACAGAAAGTGTGAAAAAAAAAAAAAAAAAAACACAAAACCAACAGACTAATAGTTGTCATCAATCTCAATTTTTCCTGGATGACAAGTGCATTATAAAACATAGGCAGTGACAGTAATCTAGTGGAGATGATAGACATAACTACTGTTTAGAAAGTCATCTTTTTGTTCTTAAATACCTCAACTGATAGCCCACTACATAAGTATATTCAATGCTTTCCCCCCATCTTTTAAATAGGTGAAAGTCTAGATATTCTATAGTGCATACTCAAGAGGTAGTAGTGATCATAGGTATTCTTATGCTGTTGCTACTAAATGTATAGCCCATGGGACAGCAGATAACACTTTTATTTTCATCTTCCCCAAACAGTTATATACACAAAATACCATAATCAAACCTGTGTTACTGTATGCTTGTGTATTGCATAGGAGTTAGCAGTAATAAGAACTTTGTCAAATACCACAAGAACTGTCGGTCTTTAAGGGAGAACATCAGCATTATATACTCCTCATTTATGGTCTGTTTGGAAATACATTATTCCATTATGATATAATAATTAATAAGCATGCAAAAGTAATTACACTAGTTGGGTTTGTAGTTGGTTTAATAATGGAGAGATGTTCATCCTACATGTATATTATCAGCAGAAGATGGACATGGGAATTTAATTAAGCAGATCTGACTTAAAACAAACGACCAAGCTACTGTCTGCCATCTGAGCTAATGTACCTAAGTGTGTGCATGTTTACAGGCTACTTTGATTGTGAATATCTTAATATACAGTGCAGTTTCAATAATACTAGATATGGTAATTTATTAATCACATGGATATACCTAGCAGGAATCTTATCGCACTGATTTAAACATAAAATCATTCTCATTCTTAAAGAGAAAAGTTGCCTCAACAACCAAATGATTATTGCAAATTATCTTCTACAGCATTTCACTACTTGTTGCAAAAGGAAGAAAAGGAGAAAATGATCTACTGGAAGCTTTTCAAAGCCTTAAATATCTGGAAACCATACTCTTCTATGGGCGGGAAGCTTATTTCCAGCTGATGTGACAGAGCTGCTGCTTATATTCAGCTCAGATGACATCCTGATGAAGTTATAGACAGTGTGAAAGCTTTGTGATACATGGAAAAAGTAGTAGTCTAGCTCAGTAGCCTGTACAACATCGGTAATAAGCAGGTAATTATGGAAGAAGAAAAACCACGGGCAATATCCATCTGATACTCCTCTAGCCTTCTATTATTTTGTCCCAGGTAATAGAATAAATAGAATATCATTTTTATGGAATTTATCTGGTTATCAGGAATTTATCTGGTTATCAGACTTAGATGATCTTTTTTTTTTTTTTTTTTCTTTCTGTTGTCTGTTGACAGGGCTCTTGCCTTTAGCTATACAGAAATTTAAAAGACTGGCAACTTTCCAGTTTCAATCTTTCAATCTGCTTCTCTCTCTCTCTTTTTGTTGTTTTGTTTTGTTTTGTTTTGTTATGCTACCGTTGGCTATCTCATCGGTGTTTGTAATTTCACAGATGCTCTGAATTGTCTTCTATCTTGTCTGGTCTAGAGATTTTGGCTTGTGAAAGTGCTGTAGTCTTTCAGAAAACCTACCATCTTTAGAATAACATTATTTTATTTCATGTTGTCACTTGTTGTTTTCCATGCTTTAGGAACAGCTATTGGTTCAGAAAAAGGGTTGGAAATAATTATACTACTTGCATAATTTAGTTGAAATTAGTGTTGGTAAATAAAATATACATATGCCTGCATTAAGAAGGAAATTAAGGAAATAGATATCATGTTAAATTAAAAAGAGAAATATACAATACACCATTACAGTATTGCATACGTTGTTTTTGACATAAAGTATTTTAGACTATCTACATGCTACGACAATAATTTATTAAAAAAAGAAAAAAGAAAAGAAAAGAAAAGAAACGAGAAGAGAAGAGAAGAGAAGAGAAGAGAAGAGAAGAGAAGAGAAGAGAAGAGAAGAGAAGAGAAGAGAAGAGAAGAGAAGAGAAGAGAAGAGAAGAGAAGAGAAGAAAAGAAAAGAAAAGAAAAGAAAAGAAAAGAAAAGAAAAGAAAAGAAAAGAAAAGAAAAGAAAAGAAATCCTGACATGGACTGAAACTACACGTTTCCTTTTGACTGACTTGGATATTCCTTGAGAAAGTGTCTTATTTTCTGGGCTTTCCTCTTCTGGAAAATGTGGTAAAAGTTGCCTATGTTTTAAAAACTTTGGAGGATATCTAAGTGGAAAATGTTCTATAATTGTCACAAAGGTAATTTGTCGTTACTTCTTATATTTCATTTGATCTTCAGCCTCAGCTGGTTACTTTCTGGACATGTATTAAGATGGTGAAAATTAGGCAGACAACACAGTGAATAGTTTTGTGGTTCTAATGTCTTTAAGTCATTTATTCAGGAATAGGAAAGAATTCTTTCTGGGAGTGGTGATTAAAGGTAAATGCAACTTATGTCCTAATGACAGAAAATTCAGATATTTGAAATAATGTTTTGGACATTACACTTAAATTCTAATTAGATTTGTAGGTGTTTCATGTGAAATCTAACATATATGTTTTTTGCAATCCCAGTAACAAAAGGTAGAAATAATATTAAGCAAGCAGCAATAGCACTGTAAAAAAAAAAAAAAAAAAATCTCTCATGTCCGTGGGAATACTTCATTTGCAAACTCTGTACTGTAAGGTTTCAGATGAGAGTTGATGAAATGCTCCTGTTTCACGGGCAGGGTCATTCTAAAATCTGAAATAAATATATCTTCGAACTAGATCTATAGTTAGAGAATATAGCCAAGCTATTTGATTTGCACCTTGTCACCATTTGTTTGTTAAAATGGTAAAAACAGAAGTAAACAAACAGGCACATCTGACTGAGGAGACTGAACATGTTATTGCAGTCAGCTATCCTGTCAGTCAGGAAAGAACCATAGGCACAGATAAAAAAATAAATAAAGCCACTGTAATTGCTTCTGTCCAGCCTTTCTGACTGTGTACTCAGAATGAATCTAGGCATTTAAAAGAAAACCTGCTGCTTTTTTATTTTTATTTTATTTATTTATTTATTTATTTTTTCCCTAAGCATGTAACACATTAGCTTTCTAAGGGAAGGTTGAAAACATTATCTGCATCCTAAGTTTTCCTAGGGCCAGAACCACTCCTTTCCTTCACTGTTTCTTACCTCTCACATGGCATCTGGGCTTAATGCTCTTTGCTGGTGTTAGGGAAGGATCTAGTGACTTTAATCAAAGACAATGGGGACTGTAAATGGACATATATTTAAAAAAATAAAACAAATTATGAATTGAAAAAGAGAAAAGAAAGTACATATTATGAAGCATTGCATGTTTTCTTTCATATAGCTCTTTCTGTTTTTATAGAAGAGGATTCCATGGGTTGCTCACAGATTCAGAGAGCGAGGTTTGGTATTTTACTTAAATATTCAGCCCCTGACAAGGCTGAGGGTGACTTGTTATTCTAAGTGAAACAGGAGGAAAACAAAATACCATGTGAAGCCTGACTTGGTCATGACTGCTTTCAGTGAATACATTTATGCACTTATTCTTGCCAGAGCAGAGCTACATGAAGGCTGCTCTCCCCTGGACTTGCTTTTCTGCAGCTCTCTCTAATCCTTCACCTTCATGAGCACAAGACAAAGTTGATTAATAAATAGAAAATAAGGTAAAAAACGAATACAGAGAAGAAAGCACTTGAATTAATGCATTGCAGTGCTGTCTAAATGCACATAAATAAAGCAATAGAATGTTTTCTGATCTTTTCTAGTTTAAATAGCATTCTACTTACCAATATGTTTTTTCTTAATTGCTTCAAATGAAAAATTCATATAGGGAATTCATGGGGGAGAAGTGAACTGAAAGTAAATCCTAGGTTTTTGTTTCCAACTGTGAACAGTGCTACTTTCATAAAAATGAGATATCTGCCTCTGGAGACTATCCCAGTGAACAAAAACGTAAACAAATATTAAGGCATAAAGAAGGATTGGTGACATGAATGCTGTTGTCAAAACTTTCTGATTTATTCCCAAAGAGAATAATGATGGTTTCATCTCTCAGTACATTAGAGCTTGTCAAAGCTACTTATTGATTTTTTAGAGTTAAACTCCCCAAGCCTAGAAGTAGGACATGTGTTTGTTTTCTTTTTTCGCTTACTTTCCGAGTCCTGATTTACCCCAACCTTCAGGAAAGAGTGTAATAGAGTGATAGTCTTTTAACAAAATTTCGAAGATTATAATTATAATAAAGGCAATGTGGCCAGCACTATGCCTCATTAAACACTACCTTGAGCATTTTAATTTAGTCGGTTTAAAATTCTATTAAAATGTCATTTATCTCTTACTGTGAAGTTGGTGAAAAATGCAGTGAGAAGAAATAGTCAGGATGAAAATGATTTTTTTATTACAAATATGATAGGTCAAATATTGCCCAGTGTAGTGTGTGTGATAGAGTTCTCCTGGTACTGCCTTTGTCTAGAGAATAAAATAAGAAGGCAGCTTTCAGAGTAATGAGCTTTTTATGGTTCAGACAAGTGAAACTAACAATAAAAAAGTCTGCCACTCCCATATAACTGTAACTAATAGGGACTGTCATTTCTGTGGCTGATGGGCTCTGAATTATCACAGAAATCTCCCAGTTCATATCACTGCTGGCATTATCCCACAAATGGGAGCGAAGATGGGTTCACAGCCTAAATTCAGGTGAAATATTTCTTAGCGTTATACTTTTCAGTATCACTTAGGTATTTTTGTCAAACTCACCAAGCCTTCTGATTCTTTACCAAATTGGTATCAAATATGATGTTTACCCAAGATGTTATGAGATAGCACAGTATCTTTTCCTTTATAGATGTGTTTTGAAATATTTATAATGTGGATGTCCTGCTCCTTGTTTCTTCCTCCTGTTTAAGGGACATGAATTTTTCATGCTGAAATTTCCTGGTTCATTTTCCATTTTAATAAATGCTGGTTCAAGATTTAAAAATTGAAAGGAGGACTTCCTTGTGTAACGTTTAAAGTAAATGCTTGTTATTTAACATTCGAGTTGTTCCTGATTGTTATACTTCAGTAAATGACATCAGCAACTGTTTGCTGCAGGTGGCCATAGTAAAACCACTTTCAGCTAGATCTCTTGAAATATAAATAATCGTGGTAGTTGTGTGTACAAGGACCAGTTCCTGCTTGGCAGTGGCAGGAAAAGTTAAGCACTCTTTGAAAGGCTTAGTGTTGCCCAGCAGGGCTTTCACTGACTTGTCAGCTGGAGAGAACAGAAAGATGAAAGGAGAAGATGATGAAGTGTTGAAGTGTTCCCTTTCTGGGGGAATGTGGTACGTACCCTGGCCCAAACATGGGATGGAGGCAAAGCAGTGAAGGAATAGAGATGTTGCCAGGCACAGGGCCTTGAAGGGCCCAGAGAACTCCATGGGGTTTACATGGTATAAACTATTTTATAATCAGGCTGTGTTGGTGTAAATACTTAGCAAAAGTTTAGTCTGCAAAAATAGAGGAGAAGAGCAGAGAAGTATAATAGCTTCAAAAAAAGTGGTAGGAAAACAATTGCAGTTCTCTTCCACATACATTTTCTTCTTAAACCAGATTGATTTGCATTCAGTATCTTAAAATCTAAATGATAACTTTGTGAAAAGAGCACCTGCCTTCATGTGACAATGTCGGGTTTTTCTCCTTTAAAGATAGTTTTTGTATCTGATGTTGTATTTTCAATCTGATCCTATTTTCATGTCAAACACAAAGCAATCAGTGAACTTGCTGAATGGCTTTAACCTCTAAAAATATTCAGTACCTTGCTTCATTGCTCTAGTTCTTACCAACACTTGGTGCGTTCAGGTCAACAACTGCAGTTGCCACCCAAAGATCAGGACAACTGTGTCAGAGAATGTAATCTTTCCACTTCTGCATTTGTTTCTTGTTATAATGCAGCTTTTCTGGCCACACTAACATTTCAGAGGGGGCTCCAGTTATGTCACAGGGTTGGGATAAATGTGTTTGACACTTGTTCAGTTATTGTTTGAAATTTGGGGCTACCTGAAGTACTGCTTGTCAGTGTTTGCTAACTGTAGGGCATTTTGGAAACCGTGTAGTGAACTACAGTTCTAAATACTTTCTACTCTTGGAATTGCCTACAAGGCTATGCAAAAAAATAATAATAATAAAAAAAAATCTTAATTTAAATCCAGAATGAATATCCCAAATGCAAAAGAAGAAGCTTAGCCTTAAATAGAAATTCTCTGGTGTACGGATTTTATGTCATTTTAAGTCAATAATGCTTTCCATGAGGAATTGTGTACCAAACATGCTGGAGGACAAAAATATTTTAAAGTGATTTACTTTAGTGTTGATAACATTCTATGCTAAAAGCTATAATTGATATTTGGTCCGACTTACAGTAAATCACAGCGCACACGTGCTAATATCTGTACCTGTTGATTGACTGAGGCATACTGGATCTGTAAACAACCATAGCCCATGGCAGCTACAGCATATACATATTTTTCTATTCCACAAACAGTATCTTGATATTCTCAGCACCCTTGGTATTGTGACACTTCTGCCGGTTATCAGGTAGGATATGCTTATCTAGCTCGAGCAATGCCATGGTACAGATAATCAAGCGAATACAAAAGTCTATCCGGCACAGTGTGCTGCGCTGTGCGGAGCAACTAGCTTGAGCCCTGGAAACAATATTTGCCTGGGCTCAAGCCAAAGTAATTAGTTCTGCCTCTCTGAAAGGGTAATTAGTCGAAGCACCACACTTAGGCAGCCCCGGTGTTTCTGGCTCCAGAGATAATTCACCATGGCCAGCTCAGGTGGCTCTGTGAGGTGCTGCTCCACCGAGCCCAGGCATAGGCACGGCGTCCCTGCCACTGCAGAATGGCTTTGCCTCCCTTGAATTGCCGCGTCTCTCAATCATTTCTTTGTTATCTGAAATAAGCAAAACAGCTTTAATTGTGTTTTCCATTTAAGATGTTACCTTCATTTTGGCTTAAATGAAGGTCAGATCTTTCTTCTCTTCCTTAATAAGTTCTTTAAATACACTACATCTGTTATGAAACTCTAATGACTGATCAGAGAAAAGTCATTAAAAATACATGGCATATTACAGGACATCATTTATACTTAATATGTGCAGTAGAGTGGTCATTTAAGTAGTTTATTTTAGCATGTTTGCCCCATTCAGGAAGTGCAGTCACTCCTTAAATGTGTTCTCTAGAAATTACATTGCTTAAGTAAAGTCTACTCCCTCTTAATGCCTGCACTACATATCACTAATAAACTGTTTGGCAGGTGTTTCATTTGCCCCTCTTACTTTTCTTCAATCTGTATTTTCAACATTTTCCTTGTACTTTTCCTCATAAGGTTTTTATTTTTAAAGCAAAATGTAACTTGTGTTAGAACCACCTCTGTGTTTTATAACATAACATAATGTTCAGATGCTCAGACACGAGCAAAAAAAAATTGCTCCTGATTACTTCAGCCAAAACACCCAAATGGTGAAACGGTCTTCCAGTGGTGATTCTTATGTAAATGCTATAAAATGACATTATATCTGCCAGCCAGTGTTTGTGAATATCAAAATCACAGAAGTCACTGCTGAAATATAACAAAAGTAAATGCAGGAGGTTGAAAAATGGTCCAATGATTTTATTTATTTATTTATTTTTAAGTAAACACAAAACAAGCCAAATAGCTTTTAGTTATTTGAATAGTTGTCTGGCTTTGTTTTCTCTTGCTTTTTCATGCTTAGCTATAGACAGAACTGAAAAAAGTCGGTTGCTGGGTCTCAACTTGTCTCTGAGCTACCAAAATGTCCCTTGCCTATAGCTAAGGATTTTGTCCAAGAAGTAGCAGAAAAAAAACACATCCAGATGTGCATAAGTGACGGCAAATGCACCAAAAAAATCACCCTTTATAGGCAGCTCCTGGCACTATCATAATTCCTTTCACTTTACATATTCTTCAGTCTTTTTAGAATATTTTTTGAAGTGTGGGTGAATGTCTTCCCTCATCTCAATGTGTCAGTGTTTAATTGCATGTTAATGACTGCTGAGTAACTTTCTGTAGAAAGCTTTTCTATCTCTTGTTCCTTCTAGAATGGGTATTTGGGTGCATTTTATTGTCTCCCGTCTGTGCTTTATTTCTAGCCTACTCTGAGCCTTCATAATTCACAGTTCGGTAGTTATGAGGTCAGATTAATAGCTGATCTGATAAATGTACGAACACCTAGGTTGTACATCACGCTAGCAGTCAAAAGAAGGAAAACTCTGGGATCTTCAGCTATGGTCTCCCTAGCTCATGAATGTGCCTACTGCATATTGACTTGTCTTATAACTTTTAACTTAATAGACTTAATTCCCTGCTGGCTACACTCATTTATTGAGTTTGCCAAAGCCCCAAAAGGCACAGGCATGTGCTTTATGCTTCTTGATGCCCCAAGTATCCCTGGGTCAAGTTATTCTTCCATTTTTGATAATTGAAGCTGATGTGATACAGTCAGGAAAACTTGGAAAATCACTGTATTTGTGGTATAAATTTAACGGTGATTCTATGTTTATAATTTGATTCACTGATTGTACAAGTATCACCAGGTACTGTTGCAGTCACTGTATGCATGAGCTGGATAAAATACAGCAGGAAAGAACCTCAAAATCATGAAACTACCTTGACACTGATACCCCAAGATTAAAGCATAGTATAGAGATTTAGTTACTGTTTTCCCATTCCATTATACACTTCAAAATAATTACTAATCAATATTGAAAAGCAACAGAAAATGGATTTCCTGTAACCTTGTAGATTTACTAGATTGAAATTAATAGGAACAAAGGAATTAGTATGTTGGATAAGATTAGGCCTATTTATCTTGATTCTGACGGAGATGAATAGGTCAACACCAGCTTTTTTAGAGGAAAACTTTTGGAAAGAAACATTAGTTTAGGGTGTTAGGAGATAACTGTTTCCTTAGAGAGGAGCCATCTACTTTCCAATTATAGTACATCTGAAGAAACACAGTTGTAAGGCAATGCAATTTTTCTGTATTACTAAAATCAGAAATGTAAACACAGTACTGACAAACTGTTTTCTCTTGTTTGTGGACTCATTTGTTGTTACTTCTTTTTGCTTTGCTTTTTCAATTCTTTTTCAACCTTCAGTTGTGAGAATCTCATAAAATGGTGTATGGTGTGCTTCCAGACCTGTGCAGTACGGTTTGCAGCAAAGCACTGTTTCATCTCCCTTTTGTCTTGGAGCTGCAGTTAGAGCAAAAGAGTACGTGTTTTACTGTTGCAGTGCAAAGGGAAAATGTAGCTCACAATAATTACAGTGCTATCCAAAGGCTGATCAAATCATAATAATTGTCCTTCCATCTCCTGGGCAACAAGTTTTGCTGTCAATTTTTAACATTTATGTAGTAGTATCTCTAAAAAGTCTTTGTTTTTTTTTTTTTTTTTTTTTTTTTTTAAGAACATTGAATTAAGATTATTCATAAAACATTTTCACCATTGACAAAATATTACTTTATTTGGGTGAAAGTTTAAATTGAGGTATCATCCAAAGAAGAGAATGCATTTTCAATTTGAACCGAACTGCTGACAGACGGAGTGACTTCAGTCTTGCAGAAGAGAAAAAGTAAGTGGCAGCCCTGCACAGGCAGCTGTGGGAAGCACTATTGACCTTGACCTTTTAAGAGGTGGGAGGCAATTTAGTGGAGTGTTAGTATTTTCCTGATCCCTTGATTCAGCTAGAAAAGCAGTACAGCTTCAGTAGTGTCTAAATTGACTTCTGTAAAAATCTACAGTGCTATAAAGAGGTAAAAACTACGCAACCTAGTAAACCTGTCAGCACAAACTAACTACTAGTGTAAGCAACTTGTCTGAACATTTTTTGTCAGTTGTAGGCTTGAAATTCATCCTAAGAATCAGCACAAGTCTTAATACGACAAAATTTTCTGTGCCAAAATTATTTTTTCCAGAAAATAGGTGGCTTACAGAGACCGTTTCAAACCTTTGCATGGGGCAAGAATCAAGCTTCAGGATCACATGTGTAACCAATGGATGTGAGGAACAAAGCAGAACTTAAAGACCTATTCTCTAATCAAAAAAGTGTAACATATAACATGTAAATCATGTAACATGATTTTCATGACATACATGTATAAGATGACAAAATCTTAATTTAAAATCCTCAAAATCCCAAATTATAGCTGTTTATTTTAACATGGTAGAAAACACCAACACAAATGGATGTCAGTTATTTTCAAGACTAAAACAAACCTTTAGTAGTCCTAAGATGTCTGAATCAAAAAGTATGGCTTGAAATGCAAGGTGGTCTTTTAATTTTTTTTTTCTTTCTTCCAAAAAGCATATGTTAAAAATACTTAGCGCTAATTTCAAAAATCACTTCATATCTTCTAGGGTGAATAAAACTCTTCAAACTGAAAGTACAGGCACAGCTGTTCATGTGGTATTTAGGAGAAAAATAAGCATTTAAAAAATAATGTAATAGGTTATATAAGGTCAGCTGCGGTGCATTGTACATATTCTTTCCCCCTGTTTTCAGGATGAAAAGATACTGTTTTAGTCATTTCTGTTTCTGTATCCTACAACAGACTAACAACTCATCAGCTGACAGGTTTATGATGGATTTCAAAGTCTGTTCACAAAATCGGCTGAGTAATACGGGTCTAGCCCCTGTAGGATTGGGGTGACAGGAAGGAAAGGCAAGATAATACTCTGAGGAAAATCCATTATCAATCACTCTCTATATTTTGTGGGAAAATGCGCCATCCCCCAAAAGACTGCAACATAGTGGGTGGTATTTTGGCAAAATATTTGTGCATAGGCATTGAAATGACTGTTATTGCATTGTGTGGTATATGGCTTTGTTACATGTAATTTTGCTAACAGTTCTCATGCAGGATAGAAAACATTTGTTATTGAATGGAAAATAATGACTCTGGTAAAGCAGATGCTTGAGAGCTAGGCTTTTATCTGGTCCTATCTCTGCAGTATAAAATAAGTATAAGAGAAGATTCCATTATTTATCAATTTTAGAAAGTTCTCTTGAAAAAAATAACATTTTTTTTTTTTTTAGCAATTGATTTGTAAACAGAATTCCTAAACATTATCATAGTCTTCTTATATTTTAATGTAAAATGTAAGTATAGGGCTTTTCTCCATACAAGCCATTAGTATTACCACACACATTTATTTTAAAGATGTGTTCTTTTTGCCTTAGTGGTTCAGTTGTACTATTGATGAACAGTAGATTTTTCCAAAACCTTGGAAGAACTTGAAAGCAGCACACAGCTGCATGCCCTGCACTGCTCTTCCTAAAAATCTCAACGGCAACCCTGGTTCAGGCACACACATCGACTTACTTGAACCATATCTGGAACTGAAGCTGTGTGGCAGTGTCTGGCTGAATCTGAACTGCCAAGAACAACTTGCAATACTGACACAAGATTTATTATCCTGGTCATAGACCATTTACAACAAATGCTTCATATTTCAACTTAATCAAATGTTGGCAGGTGTACCTGGCAAGACATAGATTAAGAAAATGAAGTAATGGTAGGGTAGAAGTGAGTACAGATGTGTGAAAGGTATGGGGAACAAGACTGTTTAACCATAAACACTACAACGTACAGTGCTGTTAAACCACCCAGACCTGTGCAAATTCAAATGTGCCTTCAAAAAGCCATTCCAGAGCCCACCAGAGTCAAGGACAAATATTTTTATTGATGTGAAATTGGTAGACCACCTTTGTGTGATATCTAAGAAGGAAGAATGTACACTGGTTTCATTGGCAATGAAACTGGTTAAACAATTCAAACCCTTTAATTTTCCCTGTTATTAAAATAATGTTGTTATAAATAGCATTTGTTCCCTTTCTCCCTTTCTCCATTTAAACTAATTCTACTTTAATAACAATTCAGCCTTAACATCTTTCACATTTCATAAAAATAAATAAATAAAATATAAATAGGATATATATATACTTTAATTTTTATTTATATAACAAAAATGTTTATGATAGATATTCTACACAAAGTAGAAATGTGGAAATCAACATGGATTTTGCTTTATGCCCCTCCTTTGCCCAGAGGCATGACTACTAAGGGAACTAGCACATGAGATTTATGTATAAGGTTTTGAAATATTCATAAAAAATCAGAGAACTTCTGGCATGAGGCTGAACTAGAAGCTGATCAGCTCTTAATTGTGAAAGAGAAAAAAATTTAATCAGTTCATTTGTGTTCTGACATCTTATTTCAGGGAGGGATAATTTTCCCAGAAACGCAGAAATCTTATCACAGAAGTTGTCATGATGAGCTCACAGTTGAGCCCTATATTCTTTAATTCTTATCTCAGATGTTCAGATAGTAGCATAAAGGATATGGCTATAGTTGAATCTTGATTTAGGAATGTTTGAAATGTACGTATCTTGTTATTAGGTAGTATCAAGAAAACAAAAGTTGCACAACCATTAAAAAAGTTGGTTAGCCACTTGAGGAATTTTGAAGATGTGAGAGATCCAGAAAACTTAATACCTAAAAAATTATTCAAGATATTTTGTATTAGTTAGGAACAATTGTCATTTCTTGCATTGAAACAAAATGAGATGATCACTGTCTTTGCCCAGTAATGAGAAATGAAATCTAAAAAAAAGTATGAAATCAATTACTTCTATGATTGTTGTGTTAAGCATTATGCAGAGGCTGCTTTGCATTCGTAACACATCCACACCCTCCTATCTGAATCAGCTCAATTATTCTAGCTGTTTCTCTAAACCTTTGTTTCTTCTGAAACTAAAATCTTTGATTGCAATAATAGTGCAATTTGCTGCAAAGTTCTTTTTAATCCTATGCTATAAATTGGCAGCATCAATATGTAATAATATTTTGAAGGTCATACATTTCAATTACGCTCAAACTTATGCATAGGTTACAAATTGCTTTAATCATCAATGTGTGAGGCAAATGCTTAGTTTCTGGAAAACAATTTCAGATATTGAGTTATTCTTGTCACTTCTTTATTTCTTAATAAATGTTTCTAAAAATAATGAAATTGTTTTGCCTGAGATGTCAGGAGAGAAAACATGGACACTTCCTGTAGTGAAAAATATTGATCATTTCACATGATGTGAATATAATAATTGGAATTATAAGATCAAATAGTCCTATCAACTTGCCTTGTAAATCCATAAACCAGCATCTTGTTGAATGAGAACTATATTTTGAAATTTCTGATTCATGTCATGCAGTGGATTTCTGAAAGTTTTGGAGTATATGCAATGTTAAATTCCTTCATATTACAAGTTCATAAATAGGAAAATAGACAAGCATCATTTTCTAGTTACTTTAAATTATATATATTTTGAATAGTGATATATATTTTTACAGAATCAACCTACCTGAACTATGATTCTTAAAACATTTAAACATTCAATTTTTTCAGCATTGTAAATATAGCAACCTCTTTAAAGTTGTAATTGATGGGTGCATATAAATTGCAGTTCTTTTAGTTTAAATGGGAATGGGGTCTTGCAGTCTTGACCCTTTCAAGTTCTCTGGATTGTTAATTTCCTGGAGGACTGGGAGAATTGCATGAGCGTGTTTGGTGGAGTCACAGTCTCAAGAACAGAGCTAATTAAAAGAACAAATCAAAAAATAACAGTGACTTTTCTATTATGAACATGCTCTTTTTCTGAACCTGTGAAAGTTTCACAGAAATATATTGAACTACATGCAGATTTTAATAGGTAGAGTATCTGAGGTCCAGAATAAAAAGTTGAGACAAAAAATGTTCTTTCTATAGCTAATAATGTTCTAGTGCACTCATATGGTGATAGGAAAACATAGTCAGGTTCCCTTTCTGCTTCATTCACTTTGTGTTTCAGCCGTCTTGCAGGAACTCTTTGCTCATCTGTGCATATTAGTTATCTGTGGCAGAGAAGGACAGAATTCAAAGCAGGGTGGTTGGCACTCAGTGGGGATCCGGTCCCAGAGATGCTAGGCTGAGCTCACTGCTGCCTGGGCCACATCTCTGCAGAGTCACCAGAAAATAAAGCTGACTAAAAAGATTTTTCTGCAAATGGTTCATTCTTTATAAGATTAGTTTGCCACTGCCTTAGCATATTGGTATCTGACCAACACTGGCATGAGAACACAGGTGGGAACAAGAAGAATGTGTGCGTAGGGAAGAGGGCAGTTTCATATGAGCAAATACAGTAAATGCATAGTGCTTGACTTTTTTTCATAAATTAAAATACCTATGGTTTCACCTGTACCTGTTTGAGTACACCTAAAAAAAAATCATAGTTTTCTATATTAGATTAAGGTAAATTTTCTTAATATTTTCAGAAACATTTAACATAGGTAAAAACAAATTAAACAGAGCCATTTGCTTTTTCCCCTTGTCTTAAGCAGCTACAGCAACATCTTTTGCCTTAAATAGTAGTTCACCAGTATATACACATGCATCAAACCCTTTTGATGCAATATGTGTTTTGTTTACAGTATGATGGCATAACAATATCTCAGATTATTTTTGGAAGTTGGGGTACATCTGAATCATGAAAAATTGAACGTACATGTATAAGGCTTTATAAGTATTCCCCAATATGAACAATAATATTTATTAAATTGTCTACTGTAAATCACAGAATTGTCTAGGTTGGAAGAGACCTCAAGATCATCAAGTCCAACCTCTGACCTAACACTAACAAGTCCTCCACTAAACCATATCACTAAGCTCTACATCTAAACATCTTTTAAAGACCTCCAGGGATGGTGACTCCACCACTTCCCTGGACAGCCCGTTCCAACGCTTCCTTTTGGTAAAGAAGTTCTTCCTAATATCCAGCCTAAACCTCCCCTAGCACAACTTTAGCCCATTCCCTCTCATCCTGTCTCCAGGCACATGAGAGAATAGACCAACCCCCACCTCACTACAGCCTCCTTTAATGTACCTATAGAGAGCAATAAGGTCGCCCCTGAGCCTCCTCTTCTCCAGGCTGAACAAGCCCAGCTCCCTCAGCTGCTCCTTGTGAGACTTGTTCTCCAGGCCCCTCACCAGCTTCGTTGTCTTTCTCTGGACTCTCTCGAGCACCTCCATGTCCTTCTTGTAGTGAGGGGCCCAAAACTGAACACAGTACTCGAGGTGCGGCCTCACCAGAGCTGAGTACAGGGGGACAATCACTTCCCTAGCCCTGCTGGCCACACTGCTTCTTATACAAGCCAGGATGCTGTTGGCCTTCTTGGCCACCTGAGCACACTGCTGGTTCATATTCAGCCGACTATCAACCAATACTCCCAGGTCTTTCTCCGCCGGGCAGCTTTCCAACCACTCATCTCCCAGCCTGTAGCTCTGCTTGGGGTTATTGCGCCCCAGGTGCAGGACCCGGCACTTGGCCTTGTTGAACTTCATGCAGTTGACCTCAGCCCATTGGTGCAGCCTATCCAGATCCTCCTGCAGAGCCTTCCTACCCTCAAGCAGATCGACACACACACCTAACTTGGTGTCATCTGCAAACTTACTGGGGGTGCACTCAAATCGCCTTGGCATTCTTTACTGTCTGGCAGTGCCACACTTAAATATTGCCAAACTACAAACTTTTCTCTCTTTACATAAAAGCATTCTGTGAGATGCTTAGCAAAGCATCATGTAAAGTGTTTTGTACAGGGAAACTGAGGTGTTGGAAAGGATTATGCTTTAAGCCTTATTCCTGCTTACCAACCTCTTTCAAAATCTATTCTACTTCCTTATACACGTCACATGAATAATACAGTGCTCGTGGAGTCATCGTGCTTCTTCTAGCATTCCGATTGTCCTGAA
The DNA here is from genome assembly GCF_963932015.1 of Anas acuta. Taxonomy (NCBI): domain Eukaryota; kingdom Metazoa; phylum Chordata; class Aves; order Anseriformes; family Anatidae; genus Anas; species Anas acuta. The sequence goes on from NC_088995.1 coordinate 13,061,575, forward strand.
ATTATCATTTCTCCCTTTTAGCTAGCAAACTTTTGTTTTCCCTTATGAATATGAAGTTGGACTATTCTAGTAGAATACATATTTAGAAGCCATTAAATACTCATGTCACACTAGAAACTTTTATTTGCCAAGTGGACTTGATCTGAGGTGCAGGGAGCTGGGTGGAACAATTTCTACTGGTTGTCTATGAAGTCCAGCTGATGCTGACAAATGCTAGATGGTCTGGTTGTCTAACCGTTGAGGGGCATAGAGAATGGATACCTCACTGACAGCTATTTAAAGTCAATCAATACAGTAAGAATATCTTTGTCTATTTCAAGTAGATTCCTTCACAGAGATCAAACACTGCTTATAGGTATTGCAGGATCTAAGATGGAGGCAAAGCTCAATAAATCATTCCGCTATTTACTAAGTGGAAATTTGGACACAACGATATTTTACCTTCCTTCTATTCTGCCTTTTGAAGTTAAGATACCTGCCAAGTTAGGAACCTTTAAAAATTTATTATTATTCTTTCTGAAGTTTTATTTTTTGTTTGAAGACTTTGATTTAGCTGCTGAATAACTTTGTTTCATTTTGTTATTCATAAAAGTCTCTCATTTTATTTCACCTGCAAAAAATAGGGATCAGAGCATTTGCATTCATAAAGGCTATTTATTATGCTGAAATCTAGCACATGTAATAGTAAGTTGCACACCAAAATTAACAACAGCAGTCTAAAGTCCTTGGATTTGAACTGTTTAAAGTCAGAACAAGCCAGAATTGCTAAAGACTTAATGATGCATTATGCTTTCTTCTGAGGACTTAGGAGACAGATATTAAGCATGACAGGCATTTTCTCCAAGATTAAAAGGGCTTGAACCCTTTTTGGCGTACCAAAGACTGCAAAACCTTTAAGCACTGTTCTTTTAAGAACAGTTTTCATTTCATTGATATCTAGTGAATCATAGAGTATGTGATTTCTTAATGAACTGGCATTGTTCATTGCTGTAACCACTCCAAATCATAACCAAAAGAGAATTTAGCAGTCTCATGCTAAAGTTGACAAAGTTGATATCAAAGTTGATAGTGCACTTGGAAAACCCAACCGGTAATGCCTCAATTGTTTTTCAAAATTTTTCACATATACATGCGCACACTCAAAAACAACTCTTATTTCCTCGTTAAATGAAATTTGAGCAGATGCAGATGAGTCACTGCCAGTTCTAAGCCAAGAGGCTTCTGTGCATCATCCCTATTTCATCAAGTATGAACAATTTCCAGGGGAGTCAAAGGGTTTTTATCTACGGTGCCTCTGAATGTGTTGGGGCTCTTACAGTGTCATTAATATCAAAAATGCACTTTTCCTCTGCAGCATTTACAAGGTATTCTGAAAGGTTAAGGATAACCAGATTGTCAACTAGCGACCATAGTCATTTGCCACCTTTTTGTAGGAAAATTTGAGGCAGAGAGAGGTTAAGACACCTGCTGCTGCTGTGCTGTGAGTGATAATCCAGAGTTGAAATCACTGCTCCTCTGAATGGGAACATCTGCTGATTTCAGGAGAACTAGCAGTCTCACTAGGGTCTGACTTTGAATCTCATTTTGGACTCCTCTGTAGTCTCTACATAACATACAGTGAAGAAAGAAGAACCCCCCTTTTTTTTTTTTCCTGAATTACAAAAGCAACAGAACTGTCCTCCCTCCACAAAGAAATGCATAGTTTGTTTTTGGCATTAGCAAAAACTATAGCAAACTGTAGCAAAAACTATACTTTAAAAAAGTAGTATTATCAAATCATGTCTGTAAGGGGTAGAAGAACAATAATGATACTTCATCTTAACTCCTTTAGAGGCCCATTAAGCATGGTGAAATAATCCTACATTTTAAAAACACATAAAAAGGATAGTATGGCATAGGAAGACACATGTCCAAACAACTAAAATATCATACTAATAATATGACAAATAATAGGACAAATGATATAATTTCCTCTAAAACAAACAAATGTAAGAATGCAGTCTAATGGTCACAGTATAAATGTGGGAGTGAGAAGATCCTGCCACTGGAGACTTCTGAATTTCTTGTAATGTTTAATATTTCACTGGAAAAGGTTTTTAAGAAAAACAATACTGTATTTGGCATGATTTTCCCTTGTATGTAGATATATATTTTCTTCTGGGTAAAATTCTCAAATGTGTTTCATACAGCCCCAAAATATCTTTTCCCAAGCCTGAATTCTTTTTACTTCAGCAGTTTATTTGACTGTAGTCATCATTTACATTGGTGTCTATTAAACAGTAAAAATATCCATGACTGGAAGGGGTAGCTGTGATTTCACTCTCTCTGACCATTTTCAACTGAAAAGAAATGTGTCGTGTAAAATAGTAATGAAAGTTCTCCAGCACTTCTTTCCTGTGCTCCAAGCTTGAAGCCTAAGGCATACCGAAAGATGATGAAGAACCTCTTTTTCTTGCCCAAAGGCATACCATCAATAATGTCATCTTTCCTCATTTCCTTGGTCAGTGATTTTCTCTTTCTCAGATCTTTTTGAGGTAAATGTAATATATACATACAACTCTTGGATGCTGCGATTTGTAAACAGTTTTCTGCTTTTTCAAATTATAGTTTTGGGCAGTCTTTTTTGTGCACATAGGAACAGTTAGACATAGATTCATGAATATAGTTAGGTATCTGATTGCAGTTAAAAATTCAATAAGAATTTGGTGCTGAAAAGGCATTGTTACACATAGCTTTAGCCTGTTTGTTGTGTCTGTATACACCAGGAGCAAAGTGCTATAGAACACCTAATTCTTGATTTTAATGGAGGTATTCACTTAAAGCTACCCAATCCTCTTTTTCAATCAGGAATCAATTGGATCTTACGGTACTATTGGGTTAGTATGAAAGCTAATGTATTATTACCAATGAAAAGCCTCAGGCAGAGAATAAATTAATTTGTCCAGTTCCATTATTTTGAGAAGTAGATCTATAAATAATACTTTTTTTTTTTTTTTTTTTTTTTTTTTTCCTGTCAGATGTATGGTTTCTTTAAAGGCTAGTAGGACAACATCACAAAATGGTATAATCCTAGGAAATATAATCAAAATGATTTCTAAATCTTGACCTTGTAATGTCAGCTTCTGCAATTCTGAATGGTGTTTGGCAGTGTGACAGTGGGATTGCTTAGCAATTGCCATGTAATTTAGCACTTTGCACTCCCTGATGGGCTTCAAATACCTAAACTTAATATTCTCTTTATGACAAGTATTTTAATATGCAAGTTATACATTAGGATTCCAAATCTAAATCATCCTGCAGCTCTCTTCAGTTTTCATTGTTGAACTTTGCCTCTTCCCCACCAAAACTACTATTTGTTGCTAAACACAATAAAGTATCAGGTTTGGTAATCCCTGAGGCTAGTGATTCTTTTTCACTGGGTGTGAAAGATTTTGAAGGTATCCTTAGAGCTGATGGCCCTCTGTCATCTGGAAGATGGGCAGCCTTTTCTGCTCATTGCCAATTTTACTCAAAGCCCAACTTTGAATTTCAGTTCTCTCAGTCACGGCCTTATTGCAGTCACTTTCTGATTGTCTAGTTGGATAAAGTAAAATCATATCATAATTTGAACTGAATTTTTACTGAGCTTTTGCCACTCTAACTTGACACATGAGGTATGTTTGCACCAGAAGTAAGTCACAGCAATGGGTGCCCATGGTCAGGTAATAGCAGACTACAGCAGGAATCTGGACATATTATTACCATTATTTGCAAAAGACATGTTCTGGCATATTTTATGGTGAGGCCTATTCATAAAAGGTTTTCATTTCATTTACTTCTGAAACTTTAGTTTATGGGACTGATTTTCTAACAGAAATTTAAAAGATTGCTTGCTGTTTAGATTGATTGATTTTTTGGTATTTAGGGTAGTGGATACATGGATGCTATTAGAAGGGCATTGAAATGACAGATCTTCTTGGCTACAAAGTTAATACCTTGACTGATCAAACATCAAACCACAGAAGCCATTTTTTAAAATGACGGATATAGAGTCAATACTGCTGGCTATATGAAAATAGCTCTTGCAGTATCAAAGTGATTCATTGCTAGTTAATATATGCTAAAGCTTGGCATAGTAACAGGACATATATACCTGGGAGTTTCTTCTGTGTCCATCATAGGAGTAAGAGTGGGGAATATTTTCCCTATGCTACTGTAAAGGTCTCTTTCTCACTTTCTCTTTAAGCATCAATTTTACACCAGTTTTTTTTTTTTTTTTTTTGTTTGTTTGTTTTTTTAATCTTTTGAATATGAATTTAAAATCAGAGTTTAGCTGGAAAAAAAAATAAAAATAAAAAATATATATATAGTAATGTACACCAGGAAAAAAAGTACAACAAGTTTGTACCCCAGAACTTAAAATAAATTAAAACAAGCAAAAAGAAAACAAATCCAACCAACTCCCCCAAAATCACACCAAAACAGCCCATTTAATTTTTTGTCTAATGATATTCTGTCTTCACCAGGAACTGTTGCAGGAATTATTTCTTTGCATGACTTACCAGTATGTTTATGCCTAGTGCTGATTAGAGTATGTTCAGAAAAACAATGAACAAAACATTTTCAGACTATTATGCATTAATTCATTCAAACCCATACATTTAGGAAAGGAGAGACTGCATAAAATGTTTCACATAGAACTGTGTTTCTATGTTTCGCATAGAAATTAAGAAACAGACATAATATATGCAATTTGTCCTTCACAAGCATTTGGCACAGGGATGACACTGTATGAAAAGGAAGCTTCTATAAAAACAGTAATTCCTTTAGTTCATTTTCAAATCCAAGTTGTTTTGAATTTTTGATTAAAACCTTTTCTGGTTTTTACTTATTTACATTCATCTATTTATGCAATTATTTGTTTGAATGCAGCTTGATAATTCAAATAAATGCTTGCTGTCCATCACAGAGTCATTTTAGAAGGATTTATCAGTATTGCTAGCAGTTAGAAATTTATTATTATTTTCTTCCCAAACTAGTGCTTTTGAATGAGTCACATTCCAAACAATCAGCCTGCTGTCTAATCAAAGAGGGTTGTCAGAGAACAATTGCTAGGAGCTTTCTGAAAAAATCAGACCTTTCAAAACAGTGTGCTAAAATCATTAGAAGCTTTTGAAAACTATGTCTTCTTTTTTCATCCAGTATCTTTAACTGAAGTCAAACATGGGGAAGTCAAACACGTTAGCTACCTTTTGGGTAAGTAGCGATGATTTGTGAGGAAATTAGTACAAGCAAGTTAGGTAAATAGTGATTTGAAGGAGAAAGAACCTTCTTGATATATGGAAAGTGATAAACTGTGGTACAGGTAAAGGCTGGCAATAAATTCCCACAGGGAAGAAACAAACTTACTGATTAGGATGCAAATGAGTGTAGGGAAGCATCTTAAATCTGATTTAAATGCAAAGAACAGTTTCCAGGAGATGGGCAGGTATCACAACAAGGCCATATAAACAAGATGCCAATCCAGAAAAAAAGTTAAATCGATCTATCAAAATTATCACCATGCTAATGTCCTTTATATACAATAAAACAGAACCTATATAGAAATAAATTGGTACAGAGTTCGTTATAGCATGAGTGATACAGTAGAGACTAAATATGGAGTATTTAATGTGGAAGACAGAGGAAAAACTCAAAATTTCTCAGTTTCTTCTTTTTCAGATACTTTTTCTCTATTCTTGCTTTTTCCTTTGTTATATCTTACTTTTCTGCTCGATGTGTCTGAGAACAGCAGAAGGAGCAGCTTTGTAAATTGTCACACAGTTAAAATGGACATACATCAGAATTAAAATTATGTAAATATACAAGTATAAAATCAAAATTCTAAAACTTGCTATAAAACTGGTGTTTAGATTGTATATAGAGATGATGAAAATACAATTAAATAAAGAAAACTGATTATATGAAGTGACTAACACGATTGCTTGTATTCTTTATCTTATTACGTTAATACAACATGGAAGACTATAATTTTGGAAAATATTTCTTAGTGCTTTAGTTCTACTGCAGATGAAAAAAAATGTGCTTCTGTGCAAAAAATAGTACAATGTAAAGTAGCAAAATGCTCTCTGACTCAGTACTTTTGTTTACTGAATGTATTTGGAGATACAGTTTTTGAATAGTATTCCTGCCTTTCTGTGTAACTTCTAGAAAACATGTATTCTCCTCATATGGAGTCAAAAGGAAATGTCATCCTTTATACTGTAAAGGGTTGTGTTTGAATTATATTTTAGTTTCAAGTATCTTTGTTCAATCTAACACCTAAGCAGCAGAGGCACTCTCACACTTAGCTCATATTCATTCTGCTGGGGATTTGGCCTTAAGCCTTGTTTAAAGCCCCTTGGAATCAAGGTTTTGTTACTATAGATGGCCATGGAAGAACACGCTGAATTGCTTCTTCAGCTGGAGTTGAGAAGCTGTCTCCAACTCTGTGACCACAGGCTATGCTAGCCTCCTCAAATCAGTGCTGGCAGAGTGGCAGCAGTGCTAAGAGAACAGCAAATATGCTCTCTGTCCGCAGCTGTGGAATAATTTGTCTTAACCAAGCGCAGTCTTCTCACCCAGTGCCTCTGCTCTGGGGCTTGAAACTGGTGGATAAAAGCTGTGTAGCAGGAAGGAAAAACTCAGACTCGAACCAAAACCATCTCTTGTTTCCACAGAGATACCAGTGAAGCTACCTTAATTGTGAAGGATTCTCTGCCTTTAAAAATAGACTGAAAGCAACCAACTTACTATGTATAGATGTTAAGCTACACATACATGTTTCCTTGGCTTGGGAAATTAAATTGAATCAGTGGAATAATTTAAAGCATTTTGTTTGTTTAAACTACTAATACATTAGGTTGTAGAATTTAATTAAGTGGCATCCTTTGAAAGCTAGGTATTAATTAAATACTCACTAAATGCAAAAAGGAATCAGGGTTAAATTCAAAATTATGATGTTTACTGAGTGTTTATTATTGGTACAAGGTGACCAAAGAACTATAATCCATCTATTATTATATTTGGTTGAACTGTTGATTAATGAAACTGTTGATGAAGCAGAAAGGAAGATTACTCCATAGAGCCTGATCAGGAAACAGATGAGATGGAAAATGAAATTCTTGTGTCTAACATCTGTATTATGACTCCTGATAAGAGTACAAAATGGCCTGGCTCCACAGAGACCTCAGCCGAGCCTGGCACAAGTGTTATTTTACTAACTGTTACCCGTGAACAGAAAGCAGATAAATTCACCACCATAGTTACATGTTTTGTTTTAGTTCCTCATTGATGGACAAATCTTTTTATTTCTTATGTAAGAAAATTCTGGCTGGTGGAACTGCTTCCATTCTGAGACTTCCCCTGGCAAAGAAGGCGACTCTCTCAGTTCTGCTATTTTATTTATTTTTTTATCCAAATTTTAACCATTTTTAATGTTTCCTTTTCTTTGGCCATCTGTAACACAAACCTAATATTAAGGACTTCTATGCTACTTTGGCATCTTCTGGAGAAACTGCGTCACATTGCTTGGAAATAGGAAGGTTCCCTGAATGCTAGGAATAGCAATACACAGTCCAATTCCAGGTATGCCTATATGAAGTAGGAAGAGGCAATGTCTGAGACAGACTGGGATTCTTTTTGTGGAAACAATGAAAGTGCAGCTGACTATAGCCCATGATTTGACCCTTTCAGTTTTCTAAATAAACTTTTTATTTGTTTTTAACGGATGAGCTTGGATAATGAAATAAAATTTGAACCATTTATTTAATTCTCTAGGATGTGCTAGCCCTCTCCCTCTCCCTCTCCCTCTCCCTCTCCCTCTCCCTCTCCCTCTCCCTCTCCCTCTCCCTCTCCCTCTCCCTCTCCCTCTCCCTCTCCCTCTCCCTCTCCCTCTCCCTCTCCCTCTCCCTCTCCCTCTCCCTCTCCCTCTCCCTCTCCCTCTTTTTCCTTTCCTCCAAACTGCATGTAAGAGTAAGAGTTTTGTTTTAGGTACCAAGACATTGCAGGACTTCCTTTAACATAGTCAATTTTATATGTAGCTGAAAAATTAGTGCATTATTTTTCACCAGGATGTTGTTATTGCACGTGCCATGATCACAGCAGCCTTGGCTCATTCCCATTGCCTGCCAGGTATCTCATTGAGGTGCAGTGTCCTTCAGAGTGACAACAGAGCAACCTTATTAGACACCAAGGGTGACATAAATGTTCTCAGAATGCTTATGAAGGAATTTTCTTCTTTCTGCAGACTTTTAGCACTGTTTAGTACAAAAGGTTAATTGTGAGATAAGCTCCTATCTTCCTGTTTTGACTTTGCAGTTCTTGTAAAAATAGATGATGGGAAATAATTGTGATGATCTTTAGACCTCAATTTTAAAGATTTCATTAAACTTTAGACAATGCAATTTCTTCTAAGCTTGTTCTTAACATGCATTTGTCAAACAGGTATTTATCTGCTTGTAGAGCAATGCATCTGAGAGAAGGTGGCTAGTACTGCCTTACATCCCTGACGCACAAAAGGCAGAATTTATCCAATTTATAGTTTTCATGAAAACTCTGTGGTTGAAATAACCTGCTGAATAATTAATATCCACATATAAATTATTAAATAAAGGTTAAAAAGTGTATATAATAAAAGACTATCATCAAGTGATTTAAAATGTTCTTACAGAATAATCTTTCTATAATATGGTACATAACTGGCAGCAATCCAACAGTAAAATAATTTACGGGAAGATTTATAACATATAGTTAAAGTCTCATTGGGAGAATTTGATTAATCATGTTATCTTGGTTGCTCATTTTGGGTACATGCTTTTTAATAGTCAAGGAAAGCAAGGGAAATAGTAAGACATTTGTAAAGAAAGCAACACAACCATGAGTTATGAGAACTAAGACTGTTGGACAAAAGGACGACTGAGAGCAGATCTGATAACACCTATTGCAAATTAGGAAGCTGTGAAAAAGAATGGCAGTTGTTTTTCTCCATGTTTTTCTAATCATATAAGAGGAAGGAATTGGTCTCACTTACACTGAGAGGGATGCAGTTTTGAAAAGATTTCCAAAACATAAGACTTGTTGAAAGAAGATGTATAGTCAAGATGTGGAGCGTTCAACACTGACTATTGCCATTGCTGAATGTTTGTCAGGGTCATGGAGCTGACCAGACGAAGGGCAGAATAGGAAGAAAAAAGCTGGGCTGGATGACATTTTGAGCTTCCTTTTAGCTCTGTATTTCAATGATGTACCCTCAAAATCCAGATTTTCTAATTAACACTATTTTATTTGGTCTTTCTCGTCTGTGTTCTTTGAAAGAAGCCTGTTTAGTAATCTGCATGTTTCCTTTCCAGTGTAGACTTGTCTTCCATTTCTTATTTTTTTTTTTTCTCAGAGAGCAATTACTTCTCTAGTCGTAGAATTTATTAAATCATTAACATATACATTAAAAATAAACAATTTCAAAAATGAGTTCTGATGTTTTAAAGTGCAAAAATAATATAATTTGGATTAATTTCTTTCATTAATAGAGTTTTTCATAAAAGGATAAGTGATTGTCAGATTATAACAGAAATTGATTGATTGTGTCACCATTCAGCAAAAACAGCATTTCTTAATAGAAGTGTCTGACCTTGGTACAGAGGGAAGAGCAAGATATAATGAATGTGTATGCTACTTTATTTATTTCCTTTGGCAGATAAAATTAAATGTCCTTAAAATTAATATATTTTCCTTCTGTTTTAAATTGACATTAAAGCTGCATGTCTCAAGAAAAATACACTCAGTACACCACTTTAATAATTGTATTGATCAGGCTGTCCTGCTAGACAATAGAATTGTCTTCTACTGATGCCCCTTAGTACTGTAATTTTCTACCCATTCTATTAGAAAATGGTTTTAACTCAAAGTTTAGAATATACTTAAAATACTTTGTCAAGGAGTTTAGGGATTAAAAACTGTCAAGGCATTTGAAACACTAGGATTCAACAAAAGCCCCTGCAACAATAGATCCTCATTGAAGTAAGAACGTATAATAAAAAATTTATTCTGGAGGACGGAAGAGAAGACTCAGTACTGGTTTGCTTCAGTACCATTAAATGTGCCACCTGGTTTGGTGCTGCTGATCATCAGTGTTTACAAAAATAATGGACTGACCACCAGAAACGTGTAATTCTTAAACAATCAGAAGGAAAAAGCCATTGTATTGCTTCACCTGGACATTCACAGAAGTGTTGCTTGGCAGAGCATTTCTTCCTTCTCACTGAATATTCAGACGAAGAAATGTTTAACACAGTTCTACCTGACAACAAACAGAAGTAGAGTTAGCAATGTAACATGTGGCAAAAAGCTCTCCTTGTGGGAATAATACATGTACTCTCCAATTTTCAGCACATAAAGCATTAAAGTTGCTTCAGGTAAAGAGAATAAAATACTGTGAAACTACATTGTCTGAAACTCATCTGCCACATTTAAAATAATGCACGCACAGCATAATTTATTTAGCTTATCTTTTTTTTTTTTTTTTTTCTTTTTCTGCGTGGGGCTTTTGTTCCTCTGAATGTTTATATTAAATTGTTTTTCCCTTCCGTTTGTTATACTCCACTATTCAATTCTTCTGAATGCTTGTTTACAAACAAAGCCAGAAAATAATTGATATTAAAATGCAAATACAATATAAGCAACCTGCATTCACTGCATGAAGATACATAGAAAAGAAGTGTATTACACCATTCTGTACCCTGAATGTGCACCCAAAATAAATACAGTCTATCGCTAAATACTTCTTTCATCTCATAATGGGCCATTAGTGAGCTGTCTCTGTATGCCAAATAGCAGCTGAAAACAAGCAGCTAGAACCAGCTAGGAGTAAACATGCCACATTTGGAAGTAGACAGGAGGCAAAGTTTGGGCTGTCTTCACACTTTCTCTATATTCACCAGCTCCTGGGGAGTCATTATGTAATATGTAGCAATTAAGGGAGAAGAAAATCAGACTATAGTTTCAGGCAGCATTATAATGGAATATACAATGTAAGTAGAATAAGACATGCTGCAAATGCTGTTACGTGAAAGACAACAGCTGTACAATGCCTCAGCTTAAAGATTGATGAAATTTTTTTGAAGAGGTCAGTCTTTCATTTGAAAATGCTTATTCAGAATAAGCTTCATAAGAATTTATAAGAACATTTAAAAGAAATGATATAAGAAGTGTTCACAACTCTTTGTTTTCTCAACTTGTTTCATCTCCCCTTCTGCGGAAACCTTATTATTGTTGAGATTTTGTTCTGATACAGACCAAAAAGCAGCTTTGCTCTTTACTCCTCTTGTCGCAACAGTTTTGAAAATGAGATGTTTCTGCGGGATGGAAATCTTGGCTTAGTAGACATCTGTTCTTTCACAAAACTACCATGAATTTTGACAGAGTAATCAGCAGGCTATGAGTGCAGCTGTGGATTTGAACATTGGGTTGGCAGAGTAATTTGAAGAGAGAGAAGTGCATCGAAGTCTAGCTTGAAAATGGGAATTGGCATGAAAATCGGAGCAAGGGGCCTTGCAGAACCACATAGTAGGAGCATGGTCTGGTTGTTTATACCTCTGAACAAGTAAAACCTCCCTAAACTTTCCTTGAATGATTCAGTCTAGTAGATGTACTGTGCTTAGAGCCCAAGATAGAAATTATTGACTGTATTTTCCATCTAATTTGTGATGCTTGATGGTGATTTGTATCTTGCATTGGAATCCTTATGGATTGCACAGGAATAAGAAGCAGAACACAGTAGAGAGTTATACAGAATACATTAGTTTTTGACCATATGATTAAAACCATTAACAGTTTCCTTTAAATCACCAGTACTGAACTGTTCATTCTCTTTGTGTTTTTAGAAGTAATGCAATATTTGGATTTCAATCTTGTTTGGCAGTCTCCAGGCATTATTAAAATAGACTGTTCCCTGGCTGAGCTAGTAAACAACTTGCCAAAAATATTTTCTCAGCTAAACACAGACTTTCTGTCATTCACTTATTGGTATAATTTTTCATCTTTAGCCTTGCTACATTTACAACAGGCTGGGAATCACTTAATTAAACCTCGAATTGCTTGCGTGTTTGTTTGGAGGAAAAAGAAACTTGCATTTATGTATATAAATCTGTACAAAGATCAAGAAGTTCGACAACTGTACAGCGAAGTTTTGAGACAGTGTCTAAAAACTATCAAGTAGCAGCATGTTAGAAGGTAGCTTTTCTCAACCTTTTCTATTCAAGCTACCAAACAAGTCAACTCAGTATCTGGCAAGTTACAGATAAATGAAACTGGCTCTCTAGGGAAGTAGGATAAATATTAACTCAGAGTGTGCTTTAATTCATACTCTGGTAAGTCCAGCCTTTTGGTGTGGAAGGGGGATTGAACTGCTGCTTTCCAGTTATATCTTTTCCATTTTTTTTAATTTTTGCCTGCATAAAAAGCAGAAGAATTTTTCTGAGATTTATTGAATTCTGAGATGTATTGAATTTATTGAATAAATATATTGAATATATATATATATATATTTTCCCAATGGTATCAACTCCTGCATATTTACAAACCTTGCTATTTTTCATTACTTGCTGTATCGGCATTCAGGAGGCAGATGCCTAAGCAGACAGACAATAAATTTTGATTTCTCTCAATATAGCACTTTCTGATATGAAATACCTGCTGTTTATGTGTACATCTATGTGTGTGTATGTATATATCTCTATATGTGGTTATCATACATTACTGTTAGCCTCCAGACACATCGTTAAATTCTCATATTGCTGAGAAGTTGGAATATGTTGGTTTCCCAAGAGATCCTGTTTTCATTGCCTACTGTATTATTGACTCAGTGAGAGCCTGAAATAGGCTTACCTGCTGTTCTCCGTGAAAAAAAAGTAGGAGCCAGGCTCTTGCTGATTCAAAACAAGAGATCTAGCATGGAGATCAGGAAGGGATTAACATGGTATGTGGTCTTCTCAGCATTCAGCCTTCTAAAATTCCTTGTTTCTGAGCCCTCTTGGGTAGCAGCTACTGTTTGCTTCAGTTTACACTGGTAGTTAAGTATTTTTCCATAAAAGCTCATTGCAACAGTGAAAATAATGGGAGATGGGTCAAATTTTAGGCCAATAAATTTTAATTTTTTGTTTACACTAACACTGAAGTACATTTATTCGTAATTTTTAAAACTGTAAGGACAAGATAAAAATTCTGAAATACTTTAGATTTCACTATGTATTGATATATATTCATATGCACACAGGAGATCAAATTTTAAATTTGTGTCGTAGCCTTACTGACATTTCTGGAGCTATACTTATTTAGCCAAAGCTGACAGCCTGGGATTATTGCAATAGATTTCAGGTAGCTGACAGAGGCTTATATAATTATCTCTTGCCTTTATCAGTGCTTAGTGAAAGTAACATTTGCCTTAAAAATTCACCTCTTTTAACAAAAGCCATGGATAATTTTATCTAAAACATAAACTATGGAGACCATCTCTTGAAGGGAATCATAAGAATAGTTTGATCCCAATGTATAAACTTCCTAAATTCTTTCCTCTCATCTGTTTTGTAAAGAGAAAAAAGCAATATCTATTTATTCCCTAAACTCTTAGAACAGCTAGAAAGTCTCAGAATTCAGACCAGAACAAGTTCTAATGAATCACTACAAAAATGTTGTTATTTAGAGTTTGACACTGGTAGGGATTTGTAACATAAAGTCATAAGCCTACCTCTCACACTAAGTACAGTTTAAACAGTCAAGATGGACATGAAGTGGGGAAGGAAGCTAAATTATTCAGGAAATTATTTGGAAATGCAGATAATGACTGCCTAGGGTCAGTGGCTTGGCACATGTGCCAGTGCTTTCTTTTCTTTTAAGGTTTCCTCTAATTGTAGTTCACTGCTTGTCTGCTAGAGCAGCCTTCTTTCTTGTAGAGCAGTCTTTCTCATTTTACTTTCTCACTCTGTGGTTTCCTTGGTAATTGGGAAGTATTCTAATTAAGTTTTGTTAATTAGAAGAGAAAGTACCATTATATACCTTGGATGAGAAATGCTATACAAGGGTTGATTATTACAATGATGATTATTATTAAGTATTGCAGACTATCTGCTCTATTGACAACCTATTTGCAATCTTTATTTTTATATGAATATTCATAAAGCCTGTACAGATATAAAATATGGCACTTGGCAACATTTATGCAATTAACTACACATTTAAATTCTGTGGGTAGTAATGGAAATTAAAATCTTCAGACTGATTAGAAGAAGGTTAGGGTCTATTAATCCCCATCCCCACCATCTATACGTCTATCTGTAGCTATCTGTCCTCTCTAGATGTTTCAACGGTGTTCATCTGCGCCCTTGAATTGCAAAATAGTTTAACCTTTATCATAGTGTAAAATGATACAAGTTCTTTAAAAATGAATATGCATTAATAAACATTATTTACATAAATATCCACAGTGACATCTTAAACTCTCAAATGTAGAAGTGTTGTTTTCCATGCAATCACAAAATTTATTAGCTTTTCACTGTGAAGAAAAGTATCTTATTTGAACAAACTAAAAAAAGTAAAGTGAGGTAAGGCCTCTGCTTGTTTGACAGAAATTTCATTTCAATAAGATCATTAATTGTTCCTTAGTTCCTGAAAGATCCCAAAGTTAGGTTTTTCTAGAGTTACATTCTAGCTGTTTGGCACATTTCTCCTTCTCAGTCTTTGCTCAGGGCTGCAGTGGGTGGTGGTTGCTACTGGTCTCTCTGCATCATGAAAAAAGTAATCAAAACTAACATTTGTTTCCTGATTGTCCACATGCTCCATGTCTGAATATTTCCCACTTTACATCTCAAGGAAATGACATATTTGCATTAGATTTTTTTGCCCAAATGAAATATTGTATTTGTTGAAGTTCTATTTGTGGTTTTCATCCATTGTCTTTCTTGAAAGAGAAAAGAAGGGTAGGGGTAAAAGCTGGCTTAAAAAGTTCCTGTCTATTGTATTTGAACAAACAATACTACTGCATTCATGTGAAGTATCCTTCAGAATGACTGTTCACCCTTTTGGCCCTGAGAGTCCATTTATTTCACACATCAATTACACACTTGACATTTTAACACTGTGTCTCTGATTTTAATGGGTTTTAGGAACTGCATTATGATTAGGGAGAAATGTTTCATTCAGGAAATGAGACACCAATCACATTAAGAACGGAAACATAAATGGCAAAATGTTAAAATTAGCCCAACTGGAACTCAAGAAAAAGACAAAATACCTGTAGAATTTCTATCTGTAAATCTGTTTCTTCTGTGTAAGTCCAGAAAGTACAGTGCTGGCATGATACTTAAAAATTTCCCCCGCAGTTATTGTATGTCATGGCCTTTAGCAATGTTTCAATGAGGATTCAGTGGAATTAGAACAGAACTGAAATCACTACAAATCATGTTCCGAGGGAAATTCCCAAGTAAGAACTTGGTGTTTTCAGTTTTTCTCTTCCTAAGAAGCATCATTTAGTCTGAACATCAATTACATGTGGTTGAAATAGTTTTTAACTCTTGCCTCTCAGAGTCATTCTGTTTATTTCTTTTAACAAAATGTTTCCCACTAATAGCAATTAGTCCAAAGCAAAGGTAATTCCTTTTCTTTTTCAGTATGAGACTTTTGAGAGTTGTATTAGATTGCCTCAGTCAGAAAAAAATATATACAAGTCATTTTACAACAAATTTGCTTTTATTTTATTAGTAGCTGCATATCAAAAACTTTTGTATTAACAGAACTTGATAACTGGACTTTGACTCTCTGCCGAGTTTATTAATTTAGTGTTTAAACTTAATGTAGTTTCCTGACTTTTCAGAAATCGGAGACGGGAATGCTTGATAAAAGAAAATGGTTTCAGTTACTATGTGAAAGTAAGGAAAAGTATACACAAAAAAAAAAAAAAGATCCAGAAAAGTAGAAGTCAGATTTTATCCTATTTATTCTTCCTTCTTCAGGTTGTGCTTTAGCTATTTTAGGAAGCTCTTGAACCAAGAGATTTTTCAGCCTATATAAGCATCCATATCAAGAATACTTGTGTTAAACGAGATAGATTTTTTCCCAGGGAAAAAAAAAAAAAAAAGAAAAAAAAGAAAGGAGAGAGAGGGAAGTGAAAAGCAGTCTATTCAAATTCTGGGCTCTATAGTCCAGCCAAGTATTTTCTTTTTGCCATTAATATTAAAAACAGAGTACATGTAAATTTACTTTTAACTGAAACCAATTTACATGTGGGAGAGAGCAAAACTTCTTCCCTTTAGAAAGTCTATCTGTAAACTCTATGACATAAGCCTGTGAGTAAGGCTGATGTATATGTATCAGCTTCAGTAACTCTGGGCAGAAAGGAATGAGTTTTCAAAGAATAATTCCATTTAATCTATGTGCATATGTCATCCCTCATTCAAGATACTTTGCAAATTCCGCTCAAAGTGTCCATAGAACAAAAGAACCCATTACCATTTCAATCCAGGAAAATTATGACTAGGTTTTGAAGAGTGTCTTATGCCAGACTGGAATTCATAATATTGTATTTTATTGAATCTACATAATGTGGCATTTAGTCTGCATTAGGACTGTAAACCTTGACCTGGGAGGCTACTGACAGATATCTGAGAACTTGGCTGCAAGTCAAATCATTTGGTAGTAGAAGGAAGCCATTAGGACTCAGATCTGACAGCCTAATTCTGACCTCCCTACATGACTGGGAAGAAGGTAGAGCAAAGCTCTAGTCTGGAACCTTATCATTAAGAAAGTGCTTAGAGAGCAGCTCCTCATCACCAAAGAGCTGTTGCTCTATGATCTGTCTGCGAGAGTGATCCCAGTACTTCTGAAGGCAGAGTGTGTAGGGCTTACTTTGTGATAATTTAAATTAATCTATTTGGCTGAGAGTTAATGAGGTGAAAGCATGTTTGATGCTAATTTCAGATGAGTTTGCATCTCGTCACTCATGGTGCTAATTTATTGTGCTGCCCAGGGAGATAGGCAAGGAGGCCCACAGGTAATATTCATATGTTGCTGCCTTGCTGCCCATCAGGATCTCTAAAGAAAGGTGCAGAAAGTTAGCTAGGCTGTCACTGTTGCAGCTTCCAATGAAAAAAGAATTGTTATAGAAGATGCGAAAGATGAGAACCTGTTTCTGACGTGAAATATTTTTTTTCCTGCTAGAATTATTTCTGTCTTATAAATGAAAATGAGAAGTTTTATGGTGTTGCTGTTTAATGTACTTAAATTCTGATCTGACAGACTATGCTAACACTACCTGAGGTAAATTAAAACTTCATCAAAGAGTAATGCAGAGCTTGTGGGCTAGACTATGTAGGACATAATGCATAAATTGTAGGACTTGGCCCAAGGCGCTATCAATCATGTACACTTCCAGGTACAATTTCCTCTCTATTTTCCCTAGTTCCAGTGTGCAAATATAGAAGGTGAGCAGTAAGGTATTGGTTTATGCAGTGTTGGCCTCAAGACTCAAACCAGCATGTGATTCACTTAGAAATCACAAGGAAATTTGCAAATAAATATTGGGTAAGGTATATTAAAATCAGCTTTTCAAGAGTTAGAAATGTACAGAAAATGAAAGTTGTGCTTCTCTAAAATTCACTTGCAGGAGTGCAAGTAAATTAGAATATTAGAGCCAAAATAGGACACAAGCTGCACAACCCAAACATCTACTCATCTCCTGCAAACCCTCAAGAGCTGTGGGTAGTGATAGGTGCATAGCAGTTGCTGTTTGTAATATCTGCAACATGGCAATTGCATTAGACTTCTAATGGATGCTTATAATTTCTTCCAACGTGTAGCATGTAGATTAAATTATATTTAGGTACATACATGGAAATATTGGGGAAGGCTGGGTGGCTATAAATTAATAGGGTCAAATATTGATCTTTTCACTTAGTTATATACTGCTTTATTGAGTAAATGCCACAGAGGGAAGCTACAGGAGTAAACTATTATCTTTATTAGTAAAGATATCTGACATTTGGAACCGTGTTGTTAAAACATTTTTTTATTTATTTTTCCAGAGAAAGAGTGTTGAGTTGTAACAAGATATTATTATTTTTTTTTTTAAATCAAAAAGAAACGTGTCCACAAAATGAATTAGCAATGACTATGAAAAAGGAACACCTTTTAATGAGCAACTTATTTCTTCAGTAAGAAACAAAATCTGCTTTAACTCTTTCAAGGAAAACCATAGAGCTGTTAGTACGTTAGGTTATTCATATGAAGCAGATTTTTTTTCTGCCAAGTCTAGATAATCATTCTTCCTTGTGACAAATCTAATTGAGATCACAATTACACCAAGTATTCATTTGACTTCAATTACACTGATATTTAGAAAATGTACCAAAATGTAAATGTGAAGGTTTACAGACACAAGTCAAAATATAATACACAAGAAAGGGAAATAAAGGAATAAACATTTGTGGTGAAATTTACTGTTTTTTTTACAGTTTTCATCTCCCAAACCACATTCAGTACTCCCCGTGCTGTTTCATCTGTGATGTGTTAAGCTGCTGTGTCTGTGGCTCAGGAGGTAAGACATAGACACTGTCCATACCGCTGTTGTTTCTGCAACAATAATTTTGACCATCAGTTCTTTCAGTGGCCCTAGGTTACACCCTCAGAGATGCAGCCTAAGTCAGAATTAAGAGAAAGTTTTATTAACAGGTGCACAAATCTGTATGCACTCAAAATGCAAGACTTGATGATGTCTTTCTGTACTGATAGACTTTGGTTTTAATCATTTATAAATTACTTGTGGTCTGACTCAGGAGACTGCAGCATTGCCAGATTCCATCTGCAGTTATGAGTGCAAACATTATTGATTATGATGTCAATTTTATCTGATGAAAGAATTAGAAGTCGATAGTAAAGGTGTATTTTGAAGACAGAAATTGGTCTATTGTTTATTAACTGGTAACTCTCAAATTATTAGAACAGGTAATGAAGGAGAGAAACAGCACTATTCTTTTATCACCTTACATAATTACACAGTTTCCTGGTGCATGTTTCTTGCCCTAAGTGGCTGCAAAGCTGACAGACATGCTTTGGTACTGTCTTGTAGCAGAAATGACTCCCCTGACTAATACTTTGAAGGAACCACCGAATTACTGAATGTCCAGTGTGTACAGATTGGACAGTGGCCATTGCCAAGCATGATCTTGAGTGGTTCCACAAGATAAACTAAGGAGAGAACAGCCTGATTGGAGCAAATATGTACAAGCTCTTTAATTTAGCAAACACTTAGCATTTTTAAGCACGTATGTAGTCCTTCTGTTTTAAGAGGAGTACACTGAAATTAAAGTTATATATGTCTTCTGTCTTATTCCATTATAGCCTTGAGGAAAAAATGGGTAAAAACTTGTATCCCTTGATGTTTGCTGGTGCTACAGCTAACTAGAAATTTTTAAAAAGTCTAACTTTTCAAATGCCTGAGCCCTAATAAAAAAAGTAAAATAAAACATGTGTGGCCAAAACCAACCCATCAAGATTCCAAGGAAAGCAATGAATATACATATTAAAAACAACAACAACAAACAAAACAAAACAAACAAAAACAAAACAAAACAAAACAAAACAATAAATTACCTAAACCTAGGACTTTTGTTCATTGTCTCTTTCAACTATGACTTCCTGTGTATCTGCCCTGATGGTCAGTTGCTTCTACTGTTTGATCAAAAAATCAAGACATCTTGCAAAGCATTTATCATTTGTCAGTGTAGTTTTCAAATGATTCAACCACATCAGAATGGCCAGAGACTATTTGATCTCCAGGGCTGTGTCAAGAGAGGTTGTAATTTCCATCTGCAAGCAGTTGCACACAATCAGAGTTGTGTGAGGTATTGAAGAAAATCTAATTTTAGGCAGCCAGACTTCAAAGACTACTTTCCATATGTTCCTTACACAGACAGACTCCTGCTGAGTTAAACTCCTGCCTCTGACTCATTGTCTACACACAAAATCAGTCCAGGGAGCTAAGCTTTCTAAAATTCAATTTGTACTTAAAAATAGATGGTAGAAACATTTCTGTTTTAGATAACAAGTAGGCCAGGCTTGATAAATAATAATTCATCCATACACTGAAGTGACTCAAAACTTATCTTATTTTTCAAAGCCAGATTCCTCAAAAACTGCATGATACAGGCTCATAGTGGGGAGAAGAAATGTGTCTTACAATCCAATACATTTGTTTTATGCTGGGGTCCATAGAAAAGGCTTGGTGCCAGCTTCTTTTAGGCAGAAGATCAGATGCTGTAGGGCCTCCAAAGGCAATGTTTAATGTAAACGTAAAATACCAAATATTTTGTTTAACTTCAAATTTATGATCAAATGTGCAGCTGGAGTGCCAGTGCAACTGAATGGTACAAATTGATTTTGAAGTATTTCTTATATGACCATTTGAAGATGTATGTTGCCCATTTGCTTTGTTATTGATATCCCCTATGTTTCCTTTCATAAGCATTATCAAGCAGGAACATTGTTTTGGGGTGTAAAGAAAGCTGAACTTTATCTCCTGATGCTTTACTTTTGGGTCAGGTTTTGATACTTTTAATTAGAAAATTAGTATCACTTTATACTGCAGGTAGTCCCACTTACCAGCTTCACACCCAAACATGAAATGAGGACTATATAACTGAACTTCCATGTGTCAGCAAATACATTCTGTATTTATGGTTCTTCAGATTTTAGGAACTTAATTACCTTTCACAAGTTCCCTAAAATATTTAGTGCTCTAGGATGAATTTCTTCACGTTCTAAATGTATCTGAATACGAGTACTGTTCCTTAGTCTGGTATGCAAGCCTGTCTTTTTGTTGAAATCAGCATATTATATATCTGGGTCTGTGGTGAAAGCTGAGATAGTAAATAGACAGAATAATTGAGATATCTCTGTCATTTCCTATTTGGTCTTTTTCCCCTGTTAAATAAGCTGTACCTTTTGCCACCTCTTCAATGTAGAATCATAGAATCATAGAATCATAGAATGTCCTGAGTTGGAAGGGACCCTTAAGGATCATCAAGTCCAACTCTTGACACCGCACAGGTCTACCCAAAAGTTCAGACCATGTGACTAAGTGCACAGTCCAATCTCTTCTTAAATTCAGTCAGGCTCGGTGCAGTGACCACTTCCCTGGGGAGCCTGTTCCAGTGTGCAACCACCCTCTCTGTGAAGAACCCCCTCCTGATGTCAAGCCTAAACTTCCCCTGCCTCAGCTTAACCCCATTCCCGCGGGTCCTGTCACTGGTGTTAATGGAGAAAAGGTCTCCTGCCTCTCGACACCCCCTTACGAGGAAGTTGTAGACTGTGATGAGGTCTCCCCTCAGCCTCCTCTTCTCCAGGCTGAACAGGCCCAGTGCCCTCAGCCGTTCCTCGTACGTCTTCCCCTCCAGGCCTTTCACCATCTTCGTAGCCCTCCTCTGGACACCCTCCAACAGTTTCATGTCCTTTTTATACTGTGGTGCCCAGAACTGCACACAGTACTCGCGGTGAGGCCGCACCAGCGCAGAGTAGAGCGGGACAATCACCTCCCTCGACCTACTAGCGATGCCGTGCTTGATGCACCCCAGGACACGGTTGGCCCTCCTGGCTGCCAGGGCACACTGCTGGCTCATATTCAACTTGTTGTCTACCACGACCCCCAGATCCCTCTCTTCTAGGCTGCTCTCCAGCGTCTCATCGCCCAGTCTGTACGTGCAGCCAGGGTTTCCCCGTCCCAGGTGCAGGACCCGGCACTTGCTTTTATTGAACTTCATGCGGTTTAAGAAATGTACTAAGAGAATCTTTTCTTGCGATGTCTGATATTCCTCACTAGCAATAACTGCCCTTTAACCTTGTTTTTTTTCTGATTGTATACCTATCCGGTATAATACCTTTCTGTTCCTCACTTATGATGTGTTCATTTTTGATTTTTAAGTTCTTTAAAGAGTCATGACAGTCTCTTTTCTCTACAGTAGGATCTTTTGACTTTCAGTTTTTAATATAGTCTATTTTAATAACTGCCAGTCCTCAAGAACTTCATTTTCATTTAGAATTTCTTCCCAGAAGATCCAACCTACCATTTCCCTTAATCAGTTGGGTTTCACTGTTCTTATGCACTGCTTTTTGCAATAGATAACTCAGACAATTTCTTGACATTTTTTTTCACCAAATTGCTTCATTCTTTCAAATTCTTACTTAGCTTCTCCTTATGAATCTGAATCAAACTCATGGCACCAGTTCCTGAGTAACTTTCTCTGCCATCTAGATAAATGAAACTGTACATGAAATATAGCAAGTAGTTTTTGGGCAGCCTTCATTTTCCAGATTTTTTTTTCAATGTATAGTTTGGTAATAAAATCTGTCTTTACAACTTTTTGCTTTGAATTTGTTCATTAACTCTAATTGAGCACGATTCTCCTCTTTCTCTACTGACTGGTAACTTGCTGTGTACAAGATATTTTAAATGTTACCATTCTTTAATTTTTTGGAAAAAGAGGAAAATACTTAGGGCTAGATTTCCAAAGGATGGAATTTCTCACTTGGTGTTCTTACAATTAAGCAGACAAGAGAGGCAATATTATCACCCTCCCTATTTTATAATGGGGAACTGAAACTTAGTGGTTTTCCAAAGGTCATTTTTGATGTCCATGGAGGATGTGAGATCTGCTTTAGAACTCATTAATTCCAGTCTAGTCTCTAAATGACAGGTAGTTTTTCCTCACATTCATCTAAATCTAGTTTATTTTGTAACAGTTATTCAGGTTCTTTGTCATCAAAATTAAATATCATTTAATTAATTGCTTCACACTTTGGAATTTTTAATCCTTGCTGAAGAATAAATTGCCTTTTTAAAGGTTTCTTTGGACCAACAGATTGTGATGTGGGGGCAAGGTTTAAATGAATCAGAAATGTTATTTCTGTTTCATCTATTTTCATGGCTGATTTTCCTGTCCACAAATGTTTTACACATATATTTATGTATGTATGCATTTTATTTTATGTTATTGACTGTTGGTTTTCTACCAACAGTTTAGATAACAGTGGTATGTGCTATGTGCTGTTTATTCAGTTACTGAGTAGTCTTAGATGTGAATAATGTATCCTAGCCTTGCTTCTCACAGTTACCAGTGATTGGAAAGAGAGAAGAGGTGGCAGGGCCACAGCTGATAGGGTCAGGTCTTTGCTCCTTTAGGAAGGAGGGAAAGAATCACACATCTCTGCTCGTGGAGCTGCTGTTCACACTGTTAGATCCTACACAGCTCCCAGTCAGCTGCACCCTCTGCTCCTGCATTTATCCCTAGAAGAAGCTGCCTTACATTCATACCCACACAACATGCTTTTCTTTTATTTTCTGTTAATTTTCTTGTTTTAAACATTTTACACACAATTCTACCCTGCCTTTTTCAAATTCAAATTCCTCTGATTCTCACCTCAAGCTTCTTAAACATGGAGCAGACACACAGTCAAGCGAGTCCAGCTGACTCCCGTACTCTGAATATCCTGTGTAGACAGGAGCCTGATTTACTTTTGAAGTGTTGGTGGATGTGATAAAGCTATTGAACCTGTTTTCTAAAAACATTATTGGAATTGGTCCCTGGAGTCACTTGGCTGGTCTCTCTGTTCACAAGTAATAATATCTGTAATAATCACACAAAGAGCTGCCCAGAAGTTGAAAACCTAAAATTTATTCCCAAGCAGCACTCAGTTTTGTTCATCCAAATACCAAAATGCAAATAATTTTAAAAGTAATCCCTTTTTCAGAACTAGGAAGCAGCAGAGATGGGAAAGGAAGAGGCCAGAAAAGGAAGGAGACAAAGGTGCTCATAAAAGCTGGAGACTGATAGCAGTGGAGAGATTTGTCAGTGTTCCCAGTGCTTACAATGCCCTGGTTTTGTTCTTCCAAGGTTGAATTTCTGCTGAATATTGGCCGGCAAATGTGCTCTTGGCTCGTGGAACTGCTAGTTGTTATTTATCACACAGCTTAGGAGCTGCAGATACACTTTTTTTTTTGATTGGCCACATGCCAGCTCAAAGCAGAAGGATATTTGCTTCCACAAAGGGGTTAAAATTACAAAAGAACAAAAGAATAAAAGGACTAGCATATAGCTGAAGACAGAGATGTAAACTATTAGCCAATTCTGGATAGCAAGATGTCTTCTGATTAGTCAGCCATTTAGCTGAAGCCAGGTATACAGAACAACATGTCCTATTTAAGAAGCCAAATGTGATATCCTAAATTTGGAACCATTTGTAGGTGTGCTGGAGCAGGTCAGAAGCCAGATAACAAAAGTAAGAAAGAAATCCTCGTCTCTTTCTCTTTTTTCTTTTTTTTTTTTTTTTTTTTTTAACAACAATAATTGTTTGTCTGCCCATAGTGAGTTTTACTCCACACTAGCTGAGCTGTACCTGGTGTGTATGAGAATGCTATCTCAAGTCTTTTTTACTGCTCTTCCCTATAGCAACATGAAGTTCAGCTGAAGTCTAGGAGAAAAAGATCTGTAGTTTTATGGTAGGTTCATGCTGTGGTAGCTTATACCAGAAAAACTGAAACTTTGCAGGCAGGGTAATTATTCAGTTCTTTTATATTATTCCCAGGGTTAGATACAGTAAAACATGTAAGTTGAGCAATTAAAATAATGAAAAATGTCAGTGTTGTTTTATATGTTGCTTTATTTAATAGGAAATGGAGAGGGGGTGATGACTGTGGAATGATTCATTTCTGATGCACACTCATATATTAGCATTCCTTGTGCCTGCTTTTGTGTGTGTAATTCTGCACTTTGACAGAGAATTATTAACTGTAGCTGGTTCAAAACTGAATGTACAAAGGTTCAGTGGCCTCCTCACTGCATGGAAGAATGCTACTATGATATCGGCTTGCACTTCCTTATATTCTTTAAATGTTGGATAATCCAGGGCTAGAAATTGTCCATGACATTTAAATGTTGGATATAGCAAGGGGGCAGTAACGTCCAGAAGCCTGCTTGGGCTTCTGAAGCTTGGTAGCTGCAATACTTGAAGACATGGGGCTTTGATTGAAACAGCATGGTACCAATTTCAGCTGTCACCTGTGAACAGCATTGCAGTGGTTGTATTTGTTCTGACATTTGAAATGCTGGCAGGATGTTTTAGGCCTTGTTTGAGTGCTCCCATGGGATATATAGCGATTTCCTATGTTGTCCCTAGATGCCAGGTCTGTACCAGTGGTAGAAGCCATCTTCCGAGTCTTTGGTGCTTCTGTGCAAGCATCAGTTGAACATTTGCAGAACTTTTCAGTGGAATATATTGGAACTGAGTTAGTTTGGAGGGAACAGATATATCTGGTCTGTACCTGGACGTTTAATGCGTGCCTTTCACATCCTACTGTGAATTAACTGCCACCTGTTCCCAGATTATCTCAGAAGTATGTGCAGCAGTCTGCTGTGACCGCAGCCTGGATATACTGCGCTTCCCAGCAGGGAATGATAATGCTTCCCTCCTGAGCAGGGTCACAGTGAGGTAAGAAACAGATTATTGGGTGTGTTGGTACCCTAGCAAAGAGTAGTTGGATGGACGCTAGTGTAATATTTTGTAATATCTATGGATATTAATAATGCCTTTAAATCTTAGTTCCTACTGATCTATTTTGCTTCAAACTCTGGCACCAAGGAATATCCCAAGCTCAGGTCATATGTGGGTAAGGAGGAGACAGTGGGAAAAAGGATCTGTACAGCTGCACTCCAGACCTTTTGGCTATAGGACATAAAACTTGGATCCACTTTGTGCACATCTATTTCCAGATCAGAAATTAATATATATATATTTATAAGTATGGCACACAGCAATATTTAGTTATTTTTTATATATAATGAAAAAGATGTTCTGAGCATATGAGGTTCTCGTCTTCAGTATTTTTAGTTTTGATGTGGCTCTCCAATTGCCTTAGGAGTGTCTGCAGGGTTTTCTTGCATTTGCAGGGAATTTACATTTTAAATTGCATATGATGTACTTTCTCTACACTGTTCTAACTTCTAACCGTCCTTTTGATTATTAGCATTTTTTGACACAAGTCAAGATACTTTGCTCCTTTCTAGCCATACAGCTTCTGTATTTCCCCCAAACTATTTACCATCCAACATGCTTCCATATCCCTTTCTATAGGCAGGTATTTGCATTTCAGTTGTACCCTTTACTTGCAGAGTAGCCTAATTTGTTCTTCTTTGTAATCTTTATACTTCAAGGGTATTGGGAAGGCAAATGTTATTCTGAATTTTTAGCTTTCTGAGGTTTATTTTAATTGACACAGCGCTTCACTGAAGAACAGCCCATTCCTTTCCAGCTCTTGCTTTTCTCGAAGGTGAGCTGGAGGGGGTGGAGACCATCCCCTATCACCAGTGGAGGCCAGGGCTGTTGCAGTCTGGCTCTGCTTCAGGGAACCCTGCTCAGCACCAGCCTCTGGCCCAACTCCCTCATCTTCCTTGGCTTCTCTAATTTAAGTTTCTGTGTAATGTCTATTCCTGGCCACCACTGCTCACAGGCACTTAGATCCTTGCAAAACCTCTTGAGAAAAAACAATGCATAGAACAACATCAGAGTCACTGTCTCTGTTTCTTAATGGCATTGATCAGCATTTCTAAAATCAAACAAGTGTTTTGTGTTGTTTAGTTAATTCAAGCAAGGTCCAAAAAGATACTGTTCATGTCAGATACTGCTGGCTTGCAGCTACCTGCCTCATTGGTGTTGCTTTCTTGCAATTTTTTGTCTACCGATTTGGAAT
Source organism: Anas acuta (assembly GCF_963932015.1). NCBI lineage: Eukaryota > Metazoa > Chordata > Aves > Anseriformes > Anatidae > Anas > Anas acuta. The sequence continues at coordinate 13,088,375 of NC_088995.1, forward strand.
TTCATTTACATGAACCTTATACCACCATGGCACAGAATTTTATGACAAGTACTTCTTGGAGGAGTTTGAGCATTTTCTGTCTTTGTCCCAGTAAACACTAAGACAAAATTCCCAGGTATTAGCATTTTCTAGGTTGGTATCTATTGTATTGGATAAGAGTCTTTGTGACTGCTAATTGTGTTCTGATGTAGTAACTGTGATTGCACCTTTAGGATTAATTCCTGTTTAGGGAACTTTAAAGCATAGTTTGGATCAAGTGGAAATTTTTTTAGTGATTCAAAATGGCACTGATAGGGATGCTTTGGAGACATTCTCTTATATACACAGTGGATTGCAGAAACTTACAGAAAATGCACTTTCTGTTGGAGAAATATAGACAAAGAAAATTTGATCCTGAAAAAAAAATATCTAAAAAGTCATAACTGCTACAGTAGTTATTTATTTTCTCCTGGATTTAATTATACGCTCCGGTGTAGTTAAAAAGCCCTCAATATTTCATTCTCATAAGAGCAGCAGTTACTATGCATAAGCTTGCATTTGTGATTGGACCACCTTTAATATTTATTTGCTATCTTTGTTGGATTTCAGTAAAAGTCAGTTATTTGGAATTATATTTATTATCCTCATTGGTTTACAGCTCCATAATGTTTGCTTATAAGCTCATTCCCTTGAAAACAATACCTGCTTTCATTACAAATAAAGGAGAGAGGTGTCATATATCGAGGGCTTTCTTGTTCTGGTTTTCATTTTACATGAATCCTAGAATTGCAAGGATGTTTAGATAAACAACTCAGCTTTATATGACATTTATATGACTAAAGAATTTAGAGACTGTTTGACTTTTAGACGTCTATTGAATCCCTTGGTGTCTTCTCTGCTTGGGCAGCATTCAGCAAGAGAATGAGTTTCAGAGTTTGGCTATTAAAGTCAAAAGAAATTAATTTTATTTATGTGGATAAGAGAAAAGAAAGTTGTGAGCTCTTGCTAAAAGTGGCATTAAGGAGTACTGGCAATTTACACAATATATATTTGTACAATGTATTAGTACACATTGTGTTCAATTAGCAGTTCCTCCTTGATTTTCAGTTCCCTTTGGGGATACCCATGTTTTATGTATTATCACCACACACTGCCAAATGAGAAAAGCAGAGCACAGGCCATGGGACCCAGGTCTGTTCAACAGGGTGAGCTGGCAGAAGTGCAAGCTAACATCAGGCTGCCTGCCAGGACAGAGGCAGGAGCAGACATACAGCTCGCCTGGGCTAGCAAATCACGCTACACTGGCAGGCTGGTAACAAAGCACCTGGTGTTTCTTTCCAAGGGTCAGGATCAATGTCTTCATGCATTTCAGCCAGTGGTGTGTGTGTGTGTATATATATATACAGATTACATATATATATATATATATCTGTACACCATTTCATGCTTCTCATGAGAATGAGGTATGTCATATTTCTAGTATCTCATATACATGTATGTATTCACATGCCTATAACTACCTAGGACACACAGATATTCTAAAGTTTGGTTTTGTGTCATGTATGAGGTGGCTGCCTTCCTAATTTGAACTTCTTGCTAGAATCCCAGATTTGTTGAAGAGGTGCTTCCTCTGAAACCCCACAGCCTGCTGTTGTTATCAGCACTGCTGATGTTATACTTGAGTGGTGGCTCAGCGTACTGGCCGTGCTGTCCCAGATGCAGCTGCCTAGCAACCTCTTCTGCAAAGTCGCAGTCTGGAGCTCCTGGCTAGCACCTTCTCATCTGGGTTTTCTTTATTCTCTCACCAGACCATGCATCAAAAGCTGTCCCACCCCTTTTGCCTTCAGGAATGGCAGTAAGGGTGGATTGTCACCTGTCAGGTCTGACTGTCTTTATCAGTTCATCCTAACACGTATTTTTTAGCCTCTTTACTTTTACATATTTTTTTTTTCATTTTATTTTATTTTATTTCTTTTCTTTTCTTTTCTTTTCTTTTCTTTTCTTTTCTTTTCTTTTCTTTTCTTTTCTTTTCTTTTCTTTTCTTTTCTTTTCTTTTCTTTTCTTTTCTTTTCTTTTCTTTTCTTTTCTTTTCTTTTTTTGTTGTTGTTGCTATACAGGGGACAGTAGAGGCTGTAGTGCTTGTGAACAATACACTGGAGCAGTGCCATTTACCTGGTCTCTCAGGAACTAATGAAAAGAGTAAGATGGATTTACATGGTTGAGTTGTACAAACAGCCATTGCAGGGATTTCACTAGAAAACAGATAAAAAGGAGAGAATAAACACTAAGCAGTTGTTTGTCTATTAATATGCATAACAGGAGCTACTTCCTGAGGCGTCTCTATTTTAATAGATTAATTTGGAGTATTTTTGAAAGCAAATGCAATTAGCATTGATTCTTTTTTTTCAGAATGACACTACTTAAGGTACCCAAATGCGAGCCCAAGATGTCCTTTTCTTACATTCTCTGAGAGAATACTCCAACACATGCACTTCACTTTCTGTCAGGTGGAAAAGGCTTTGTCTGACATCTCGCTGCAAACTCACACGAATGACTCCTTTCTCTCAGTTTACCTCAGTGGTGATTAATGAACTTTCTGCACCAGTGAAACACATTTCTAGATAACCTTTTTATTACTGTTTCTTGTACCAGGTCTTAGTACCCCATTGTGCTAGGCATTGCACAGACATGTGGTATCAACTTTTCAAATTGCTCAGCGTTGGCTTTTGCATGTACAACTAGGCTGGAGAGTCCCCGGGTTCTCAGAGGTCAGCAATGAATTGTGGCCAGAGTCTGGATCTCAGGAAGCTGTTTTCCTCTGGCTACTGTCCAAAACACAATATCTGATCACCCCAGCATATACCGTCTTTACAGGTCCTATGACTCCCTGGTTTGTATCTGTGTGGGAGGCAGCACACATCCCCCTGGGGCTGCTCCCAGGCTCTCCCCGCAGCGAGGGGCGCTGGGCATTGCCTCCCCATTCCTGTGAGACTGGAAAGCAGTATGGACATGCAGCCACACCGAGGAACTGGAAAGACCTGTGTTCCCTATTTCAGATGTAGTCCAAGCACCTGTACTTTCAAAATGGTTCTTCAGAGTTGACTCCAAGTAAGAAATAGCTGACAGTCCAATCAGTTTAGATTCCACACTTGCCAGATGTGCAAAGAGCATGCTTAGAGCTGTGCCATTGCAATCCACCAGGTGAGAAACTGAAGCACAGTGGGATTATCTGATCTGCTCAAGCCCTAAGTATGCTTATTGCAAGGTTGGCAGCACTAGCAGTTTTGTCCAGATTTTCCCAGTTTCCACCAGTAATTTAATTCATAATCATTTTCCTTCTTTTTCATTCATAAAATGCTATGAATAAATCATATGCTGAATTTACTTTGGAGGTATGTCTCTCATGTATTTACTTACCTCTGGACAACTGCTGTGGCATCAAACAGTAGACAGCCCTGGCGACTAGTTGTCCTAGCACTAGTTGTCCTAGCAGGTGAGCTGGTAGTAATTGCAGGAGCTTCCAGGTCTGATTCTTGTTTTTTGATCCCCTCTCTTACACTCCCCTCTCCAGTTCCAGAAGTGTTTGTTCCAGAAGTGTTTGTTCCTCTTTTCATTACCGTGACATCTCACTGAGGGCAGAAGGGTGACATTACTACTAATGCTGCTGTGAGGATTAGCTGGCAGCTGACTGACTGATGGCCTCACCACTCTCTTCCTAGGTGGAACAAGCTTCCAGAACTGCAGGAGAAAAAGTATCTCATGCATACCTGAGAGGAGGTGGGAGGTCTGCTCTCCTTTTAGTACCCAGAAATGCCACCAGCAGCTTCTGGTGGGGAGAGAGGAGGGAGAAGGGAGTATAGCTTTGAAATATGCTACCCAGGTGCAAAATAAATGGGAGAAACTTGGAATACAAAATGAATTTTCTCATAACAGCTAAGGAAAAAAATGCAGCAGTTGATAAACGCTCTTGTTTTGTAAGTGCAACATTCTTTGTCAGCTTCATGTTTTCAGTTCTCCAAAGCTCAGGAGAACTACTGTGAATGATGTGCTCAGGATTTTTAGGAGCTATGTGCTTCCTTACATTTGTTCCTCTTCCTTATCTTATTTATGTGAGGTTAGATGCACACATTATTTAAGCCTCAAGAGAAATAGGCCAGCTCATTTCAGCTTTTCAAAACTAGATAAAAAAAAAGAGACTCCATAGTCTAGATACTATTTTAAGGCTCACAAACATAGTCTCACACATTAAAGATTCTCCTGAGGTAACGAATCTGTCATTGTTTTCAGAGTGGGATGCAGAAAATTATTTTTTTGTACCAGAAACCTTCAAAAGAAAACCAGAACTGACTTCTTAAAATTGAAACAAAATCATTGACTGCAATTACACGGAGGGCCCTTTTTTCACTCTAAATCATAGACTTAGAATCTGTACAGCTTGACTGCTCCCAGCATAGCACAGCCTCAGCGTGACCACGGTCTTCCCCAGCGTTTGAAAGGCAGTAACCAGAGGCAATGCAGCCAGCAAAGGGATTGCTGGTCACTGCTGCCTTGGGTGGGGTAAACCTTGGAAAATGTGGGGAATTCCTCAGTCCCATCATTTGGTGAATAAGGAAAAGAGAAGCCCAGATTCAGCCCCGAGCAGAGCAGGCCGAGGGGAGGCCTCAAGGCGGCCTGCAGCTCCCTCATGAGGGCAGCGGAGGGTCAGGTGCTGAGTTCTGCTCTCTGGGGACAGCGACAGGACCCGAGGGAACGGCATGGAGCTGGGACAGGGGAGGGTCAGGCTGGGGGTTAGGGAAAGGGTCTGCACCCAGAGGGGGGTCGGGCACTGGGCCAGGCTCCTCAGGGACGTGGTCACGGCCCCAAACCTGACGGAGTTCAAGAAGTGTTTGGACAATGCTCTCAGACACAGGGTCTGGTTTTTGGGTGGTCCTGTGTGGAGTCAGGAGTTGGACTTGATGATGATCCTTGTGGGTCCCTTCCAACTCAGGATATTCTATGATTCTTTAAGAAAGTGAAACTTTAGAGTTCTAAGGAGGTTGAGGGGATTACATACATGGGCCATAATTGTCCCTTACAGCACAGGGTATTTGTCAGTTCTATGATTCTACGAGATGCACTCAGAAGATTGCAGGTGGAGAATGAAAAGTGCTGCCCCAAGTAAGCTGAAAGCTGAATTTGCATGTGTTTTTCCTGTTCTCTGGAGATATTTCAGTTTAAAAGAGCAGAGCAAAATGAATGAAGCAAAGTTTTTTTTTTTGTTGTTTTTTTTTTTTTTTTTTTTTTTTTTTTTTACTGGGGATCATTCTGTCGAAACATGAAAATAATGCTGATGTTCTCTGTAACACGGACATCCAAATTCTGCCTCTGGGGAGGAGTCACTCTGACCCCGCTCTGCAGTCTGCACTGCTGAGATAAAGAAGCTTGTGGCAAAGAGTTTGCATTTCTTAAATCTTTTTGAAATGAAACAGAAAGCCTGTATTTTGTGGATGTGACCTCCTGAGAAGCCTGGGCTCCTGAGCCCTTTCTCAAGCACTTGAGCTCCCTACTCTAGTAGTAGCAGGGAAGATTGGCAGAGCACCATAACACAGAAAGCATGGTTAGTGGGATCAATTGTTTAAAAACATTAACATTAGCCTTTTTTTTTATTATTATTTTGCAGGATATTAGAACTTTTCCATTTGGGAAATCTCTGGAAAATGGAAGTCTGAACTTGGAGTGCATGTAGGAAAAATTGGCATTGTCAAGGGATCTTGCTTAGCTACAATGTTAGCAAGGGAAACATCAAATCTGTGTTTTCCAAGCAGATTTAAAAAATCCTGGTGCTCATGTAATTTTGATCATTGGAGAACAGGGTATAATCTTGCACTGGGAATTTTGTGGGCAAGATTAACTAAATTATTTGTTTTACTAAATTTACATAACTACAAAATTGTGCAGTGTTAGCTTGTCTTATGAAGGAACTAAAAGTATGTAAGGTCACTACTTTTTAAAGTCAATGGATAGGCAGGGTGCATTAGTTCTAAGCATTGTTGTCTTTGGTGTATAAAGATTATTAATGACCAATATGCAGGCTTACTAGACTGCATGCTTGTCTTGCTCTTCAGTCTGTATCAAACACATTTTCCATGTGTTGAGATACCATGTCTGAGAGCTGGACCCCTGTGCTGCGGCCTTTGTTTGTTCCCTGAATTGGTATGAGTTACCTAGCAGGGCAATGAGAACGCCTTCAGGGACATGTCTGTGTGTTTTCAGAAGATAACAGTATACCAAGAATAGCTAAAGAGAATTTCTTCTGTCTAACCAATAAAGTGATTGTGTGGAAAGTTGTACCTGTCTGACTGAATATATGAAAAATAGGTGAATAAGTATCACAGATCTGCCTGGTTTAAGAAGTGTGAGCATCATGACACTAAGATCAAGATCCTTTCTTAAGTAAACAATGACCTTCCTTTCACTGATGTTCAGTTTTAGAGTATGTTGTACGTCAAAGTCATGAAAGTCAGGCTCAAGTGACCATTTTATTGAGAGTTTAGATGCATGATGTTCAGTTCCAGGGAAACTGCCTACCCAAATGCACTGCTCGCTGCACTGCTTTGCCAGCAGACAAACATAGAACTACTGGTAATGGACATGGCTGTATAGCAGGAAACACCTCCAAAGATGCAAACACATTTAGAAAGGAATTTGTATACCCAGTGTTCATTTAGTTTTAATGGGATGTAAACACACAAATTTGTAGATGTCTCTGGGAAGCTCATCCTTGTTCATTTGGGAAATCTGCCAAAAAGGACAGCAATTGCTTGAGCTTGAAATAATGTCATTATTTTTTGTTTGGATCTTGAGGTCTCTTCCAACCTACAAATTCTGTGATTCTGTGATTCTGTGAGGTGGGAGGAAGGGCATTGATTTTTCCAAACACCTGGCCAACCGGACTGACCTAGACCAGCCATCCACTGAAAAATTAAATTCTCGGGAATTTGTTTTAAAAGATTTTGGCTGTATGTAACACAAAGTTTTTCAGAAGACTGTGAACTTGTAAATCATGTAGTGTCACCTTGGAGTGGTATTTGACACTGTGGCATTCATTTATATTATATCTTTCTCAGTATACGTATCAATTGCTTTTGTAAACAAAAATTTATTCTATATGTGAGACGTTGCTCTCTTGATTTTGCCCCTCCGTCACTCCCCTTAACTCCTCCCCAAAACAGATGTTCCTATAAAATGATTTGTCATTTGTTCCTGAACTTTTCTTAATGATTGTGGTGGCATTTCTAATATTTCTTGGAGGCAAGTGCAGCAGCTGCCACAGTAATTGTTTCACTAAATGAATGGAATATGTTACACTACCAACAAAATCCAGCTATGATTTCATAATTATTGCTTCCCTTGATCAGCTCCAGAGCTAGGCTCTGGTAATTCTGAATATTCCCCATTCCTAAATCCTAAATCCCAGGAGTGTACAAAACTCGGTGCTGTATGCTGTTTGTTGTGCATGTTTAACAAATATTTTATAGATTAGAAAGATTTTGCTGGAGAAATATGGCAGGAGACATTTTGACTTAATTTCTTTGTCCTGTTCTAAGCTCTCAACCTTGACTGGCCATTATGCAGACCCATCATATATAACACAGATGGATTTCCTGTGAGGCATATATGGACTTCCTTTCTAGAATCTTCTGTACTGCTTTTATTTCTTTTTCTGATTCTTCTTTATCAGATTCACAGGAAAGGATTTGGGTAAATTTCTCAACTGTTCTGTAGGGCTTCGTTTTCTTTTTGTTTTCCACGCAAATAATGAAAGGAAGTTAAAATGTCTTATACATGCTTTCTGCTATAGACAAAGATCATGTAAAATGTAAAACAGTACATGCTGTCTTTGACCTTTGTTCTCCCCTTTCTCCACTCTTCACATCTTATGCAAATGCTATGCTCCAAGGCAATAATGAACTTATTTCATTAATCAAACAATAATTTATACAAAGTTTGTTTTTAATATCCCAGCCTATCTTACCAGTACTTTTTCTAATGCTTCTAAAAAGTTGCTCATATCAATCAGTCTCTATTTTTACACAATTAGCTGCTGTGAAAATCGTTTTTAGTTATCTATTAAAAACAAACAAACTAAAATGAACAAATGAACAAAATGAACTAACAACTCTATCTCTGCAGAGCACTCATAGCTATTCCGAGCTTGTGATTCTGCCTTGACGTGCTGAATTGGTCACAGTTCATTAGATCACGATTTGAAGGGCTGCAGATGTTTGGACGTAGCGATTTAATTTGATCTATTATACTTATTTAGGTCAGATATGAAACTGTGATCTAGGTCTGTATCTAAATTCTGAAAATGTTACAGTTCCATCAGTCCTAAAATGATTAGGTGATACATATTTGGGGTATCTGGGACTGCTGTCTTGTACACTGTCAGTTGCAACTGCCTCTACAAAGCATTAATGTCATGATATCTTTTCTGTTAGCCATTTATAAAATACCCACAGCTGTAAACATAATTCTCAGGGACAACCAGAAAACCAGTCATCGTGCAGTATTTAATAGCAATGTGTTTAATCCTAAACTCTAGTTAACAAAAAGGCATTGCTGAAATTAATGCCTGTTCCTAATTGAAACTTCTAGAAGTTGTGGAGTTTAAACTCTGATTTTAGAAAGCTTAGCAAGCTTAGCAGTAACCTGTGAGGAAGGAAAGAGCTATAACTAAAGTTATTTTTTTTTTTTTACAATTTTTGGAAGGGACCTCTCTAGGCTTAAGGATATTACTTTGATATATTTGAGAAAACAAACAAACAAACAAACAAACAAACAAAAAACACCCTATGATGAGCAATGATTATTTCCAGATTTGTTTTGGCATACTTGTGAAGTATCCAATCTGTACAATCATCTGTTTTTTTCCACATTCAGTCAGATAATAAAATGTCTGGATTCAGAAAAGACCCTTGCTTATTACAGTGTCTCTGGGGAAAGGAGTGTCTGGTAGAAGATGTTTACTTCATTTAACTGCTGTTGGCTCTTCCAACTGATGTTATTTGAATTTACGGTAAAAGTGAACCTGGTACTAAAATGTTTATTTTTATTTATTTATTTATTTATTTATTTATTTAAAAAAGGAGAAAGCAATAGTCTGTGGAATATTCTATTATATGACAATGAGAAAAATGCTTGTAAACTGAAATTGTTGCATAAAATGTAGGCTTTTTAGAAAAGAAAACAGAAGAGAATTAATTGCATTTTGAATCTTCTAGGCTTAAAATTCTAAAAAATAATCCAGAGACTTTATGACTGTATCATTTTGCATATCTCAAACCATCATTTTCTGCTCCCACAAACAGAGACCTTTCCTTTTTCTGTTATTGATTATCCTTTTCTGGTTCTCAGTGACACAGATTCCTCATTTATATCTACATCTATCTAGCTGTCTCAAGAAAGTTTAATTCTCAAAAGTGTATATACATTCTCTTGCAAATATCACAGTAGACTTTAGAAGGTGTTGTTTACCTATTTCAGCTAAGCAAAAGCACACCGAACTGGCTATCTCTATGTTCACTGAAGATCTCACAAATTATATTTTATAAAGATCTTGATGTGCTTATAATGTATGTCCGTATATGATTTTTTTATTGATGTATTTATGGGTGTCAGAAAATTTGGATAACCTCAGGTACATAATTTATCCAATGGGCAGCTAATTCATGGTAAGTGCAACAGGAACAAGGAAAGGAAATGGCAAGGTATAGTCTTTGTTAGCAAATTAGTGTTATTTTGTCTTTTCTTTTTTTTTTCCAATTTTCCTAATTTAATGTTGACAACTGAATTAATCAAAGAAAACTGTCCTTTTTAAAATTTGCTGTTCAGCCTATTATTCACTGATAATATTAAAAAAAGATATATTAACTGTCATTCAATATGAAATTACAAATAACATTCAATTTTCAGCATTAAAAATATTAATATCTGGTTTGGGGTTTGATTTAAACTGTGGTGTAGTGAATGCTGGGCTTCTATTTCTCATGTATTTCTTGCTGTCTGACAACTTTACGTTAAAAAAAAAAAAAAAAAAAAAAAAAAAGTACTGTTGCATATACCAATATACAGTGTAATGCATAGATGTTCTTTTATCAGCCTTTCCATATCAAACCTAGACAAAACAGTACAAAGCTAACTGTTCCTTTCCTGCTACAGATCTTTATAAATTCCCCTGAAAGTCCAGCTTTGCCCATCTTTTTCTGAGGTTATTTATACTGACAGGTTTGAGTAAATTGTCCCTGCCAGAGTATTCAGATAACCTTAAAAATATATATATATATTTATTTGGGCTGCTTTCATAATTTCAGAAGATGTGATGAAGCAGATATTGACCCAGTTCAGTCAGAAAGAAACAAAAAACAGGACCCAAAGAAGCCATAAAAAAATATTATATATATATTCTCCAGTATACCCTTCAAACCAGAGTAGGAAGCAAGACTTTTTTAATCCTTAAACCAACTATTAAGTCGTCTGTCACCCCAGTTAAATATTAGATTAGCTCCTAGCAATGCCATCAGTAATATACAGCAGTATCTCTACTTTGGAGATATTAATAAATCCATACAACCAAAATACTTTCGAAGTTTAAAAATGTAAAAAGAAAAAATATTACTTAAAAATTATTTTCTACATGTTATGAAAAGAAAACATCAGTGTTGCATGTCTCAAATCTTTAATTGGTCAAAAAACAACACTTCTGAACGGTGTGTGCATGCAGAAGAGGTGAGGGTACATACAGTAATGGCTAGCAAAAATGAAAAATAAACCTTGAAAAAGCCACAGAGTGCATAATTTCACATTTAAATAATTGGTTCTGAGACAAGCACTTTGCAGCAGCAACTGTTCCATCCAGCACTCCATGATCTGATTCCATGTGATCATAAATCAGCCTTCCCATTTGCCATTGCCTTTTTCCCAGATAACAATTGGTTACAAAGAGATCAATCTTTTGCTGCAAATACTTTCATTTAAATGATTCATCAGATCATGTTTATTATGAAGAAAAGTGTAGATTATTTCATTCAATTCATTTTGATTCATTGACTTTCATTCATATTCAGAATGAAAATAAATGTTGGAATTAGATATGGAGGAGACATCCAAGTTTCTGTCCAGCCCTCAGTTGCCGTCAATTATTCACAATAATCCTTTATAACTTCTATAATTTTTTCCTACAACAACACTGCAAATTTGATGGAGGTATCTATAATAAATAGAAGGGGACTGACGACATGTTGTTTGATTTGCGCAGGGATAACAGAAGAATAAGCTGCAAACAGAACAGCCTTGGACTCAGTTGACACATGATGTGACCTCAGCTGAGAGATAGCAGTTAATGTGAATTCTCTTACTGAAAGAATGTTTTGATAACTCCAGCTGGGTAGCTGGGTTGTTCTGTCAAAAGTGATACTGGATTCATAGTCACCAGTGGGCTGGCAGGGGAAGGGATTCAGTATATGCTGGCATATAGATAACAATCATAGGTATAGGAACCCAAGTGTCTATGGAACAGAACAGTTAGGAATAATTTCCCAGAGAATGTAAGACTGGACCAGTATAAAATTGTAGTCCAATTGTTTGTTTGTTTGTTTTCAGGCCTTTATCTTGTCCATTGTTAAACATTCATGGAAGATTCAGGCTCATCAGGTCAGACATTATGGCCTTTTTAGGGAAGAGGGGGGCTTCCTTATGCAAAATAACCTGGTAGTAATTGCATTTGTAAGGGATTAGCATTTTCTTAGGTTTGACACTGCTGCAGTATGTTAAGGTCTGAGTTTTTGACCAGATAATCTGCTATCCATGATGTAGTTGCAGCCCCCAACTGAAGTTCCAGAAGATTTTGTTAGGCAGGGTTTCCTGGGCTTGTGCTGCAAACTCCCTCCTTGCTTATTTACATTGATCCTTGGACTGTGCCTTCTCAAAATGGGGTCAAATATACAGAAGGACACATGGAAATTAGAGAAAAATAAACATTAAACTTTTCTCATAGTCTAAATATGAGTTGCTTCATTTTTCCAGTAACATCACAGTTTTTGAAATGAAATTGTCAGAATGAGGACCATAAGGGAGTTTTAAAGGCATTTAGGCACTTTACTCCTATTGAGATAGTCACCTGAATATCCTAAAAAAAAAAAAAAAAAAAGCTGACCCTCTTCAAAAAGAGCTTCATTAAGCCCTACATGCAATATGCAAATTGCCTTTATAACCTCTTCCTTTTTACTATCTGCTTTTGCATAATGTAACAACAGGGCTTTGAGATTCATGCTGTGCCCTGTTTCTGCTGGGCAATCAATATACATACTGACATTGCAGAACAGTGATATAAAGATTGCTCTTTCCTCCTGTAACACCAGATCATTTAAACAGCAGCTGTCTTTCTTATGAGGGAAAAAGGCAGAGTAGTTATAATTTCGAATAAAAACCTAGTCAGATTTTTTTCTTCTACCCATTATATGCCAACCAGAATGTATCAAGTAAAAGACTCTCTTGGGAGAAAGCCTTAATAGCCCTTTTCTAACAAAATCAAGTTTAAGATTTAATGATGTTAGGAAAAAAAAAAAAAAAAGTAGTTTATTTTAACATAAACACTTAAAAATACAAAACTGCGAGCAGATAAACGATCCTTTGGCTGAGATTCATTTTAAGGAGCCGTTCTGGTCTTTCAAAGCTAATAAATTGCTGCCAATAAAAAATGACACGCAGGAATAAAAAGACATGGCAGATTCCATATCAGACTTTCCAAAGTTCACTGAGGACAGGGGCGAGCTTTTGCCCAACTTCAGGAAGCAGCATTTCACATCTGAAGTGAGAGAGTTTTCAGAAGACGTGTTACCTGCTTCTTTAAAGGGGAAAAATTAGAATCCTTCCTGCTCCTCTTCTTGCTGTAGAGAAGCCAACTGAGCTAAACCCCAAGCAGTTTTGTCTTTGCTGAAGTAGGCTGTGGAGTCATGCATGGGTTACTCCTAAGAGGAAATCACGCTGCTTTTAACATGTTCTCAGCCCTGTAGTAGAGGATCATTTTGGTATGTTGTGGTTCCCCATTCTTGCATCTAGTTTGTGCTCGGCTGACAGCTGTTATCTCCACCGCTGCTCTGAAACACGGTTCTACACAGGTGAATTAAATCAGTGTATTTTCTAACAACTGGGATTTTAGCTCAGCTGACTGTATGAGCTGGTACAAAAAGATAATTACTTGCTTGGTTATTGTTTACATCAGCTATCATATTTCAGAGAAATGGGATATAAATATTCAAGGTTAGTGTTATATGGTTCTTACTGTATTTTCTTACAATATAACCAGGCAAACAGCAGGTGGATTATGCAGAACAGCCTCTACCGGAATAAAGCTGTAATTGAAATGGACATTGATGTCACTGAACGATTTATCTTCCTTAAAAGGGTTTTGCTTTACAAAAGAAGCTAATTTAGTCTGGGAAATTAAATTGATAGCCATGTGGGAGCATTTGTCTAATTCACTTACAGAGTTGTATCATTAACCATGATTGTTTGATCAATATTTACAAAACAGTAGAATTTACTCAGTTGACAGATGTCAGAGTTACTCTCCTCATTACTGAAAGTAGATTCTTTGTGGGTAACCTGCAACAACATCCACCTCCTCAGGGACTCAAAATGCTAACAAGGTACTAATAACAGATTTTTAAATACACAGTACAGTCTTCTACAGTGTTTCAGTAGGTAGCTAAAACCGGGAAAAACTTTTCTAAAGCTATAACATTAACGTACATCAGATAAAGAAGTTTTGTAGTGACCTTACACCTTTGGATTAAACCTGAAGGATTGTGGACATACTACACTAAAGAGCTGGAAGAATAATTATTTCTTACATGTGGATATTAGTAAAGAGGGTGCTTCAAAGAAGGAAATGTTTCTACAATTACATATGTACTGCTAGGATTACCAATTCTCCCTCTTTAATCTTAATTTTCTTGTCTCCGTACTTTCATCATGTCCGTTTTATTTATCTCTGTAGAATCTTATGTGAAAGACCTGTGGAAGTTGAACTTATGCCAAATGTTTTTTAGACTGGTACTAGAAATTATTCATGCTGAAAAATATTCTATATGTTCCTACTTAAATAATGCAGAGAATTAGAGTGTTCGTTCACTTCATTAAAGCTTTCATTCATTCCTATGATTCATATCATCATGTATTCAACTCTACATTGTGTGAAACATGATTATAGACCACTTCAAATAGCTTATCTGATCTTAGATCATCATTGTCCTATTTTGGGGAGAACATTTTATCAAGTGGCTAAAATATAAGGAAACTCTCTTTTCCTCCCTTCTCAACTAAACTTCACTTAATAAGAGAACCCTGATTATGATTATTTGTATATGAATCCTGACTGTTTTCATCACTTTCATAGTTTTTAACTTCATCTCTGTGGCTCACATTTTCACTGAAGTAGCGCAAATGTTAAACTGGAGGAATTTCTTTTGAAGTAAATGGAAATTATTCTTGATTTGCCCTGGCTCCAGTGACATCAGATTTTCATTCTTTATTGTTTCTTACTGATTTTGGTGCCCCTTTTTCTCCTTCTCCACTCTTTCCTTTTAATGTTTTTTTTTTTTCCTTAGAAGCTTCTCTGCATCTTGGCCTGGTTTTAAAAATAGTGCAGTTACTTCTGACTGACAAACAACACAGGAGCAGTTTCCTCTGGTTTCTTTTTTTTTTTTTTTTTTTGCCACTTGACTTGCCTTCTGCAGTTAAAATAATATATTTTCCACTTACATAATTTTATGTTCTTCTTAAACCAACACGCACAATACATAAAACACAAGTAACTTGGCTGGCTCTCATTGACATTTAAAACCAGAAGCATGACTGCGTTATGTAAAATATGTCTTTCTTTTCACTGCATTTCCATTTTATTACTTTTTTCATATTGTAAACGCTTTAAAAATATATATACTAAGTTATTAACCAAATATCATGGTGCTTTGAGATGCCCAACCATCAGATCATGACTCTTACAAGGAGCTACACATCTGTTTTGGGGGAATAGATCATGCCTTTGAATAATATAAAGCAATTTCACTGACACCTGATCCTTGCATTGGCATTTACCAAGTATTTATCACATAGGCGGTAAATGTCACTTCTACAGAAGTATTCCAGTGTGTGCAGCATATGGGGGAGAGGTATCTGGCCTCTCATCCGGCTCCCTCTTTCTAATCAGTAAATGTGAAGGTGAAATGGAGCCTGGCTTCTCCCTCTTACTCATACTTTCATGCTCAGCTGTTTCAGCCCAGTAGTTGAAAGCATAACTCCTCTCTGTGACCTGTTTGAATCCAAGGCCAGGATAACACACATAGCATGAAAGTGCGTTTTTAATTCGCTTGAGTATAAAGTCAATGTCATCTGATATCTAGTCTTTCATATTTTATGGGTTAAATCATTCAGATTTTTTGATTTGGTAGTTATGTAAGAATACAAATGCTTTGTGCAATCCTATACTCAAATTCAATTTCTTTAGGTCAGTGTACCATGAAAAATCAACTCTAGGTTTTCCAGGTAATGGAGTGCCATATGCTTGAACTTGTGACTTTAATTAAAATTGTCAAATCGGTACTTTTGAGAACTGTATTTCTTGGATTTCCTCCTACTCTCTTTGGTCCTGGATTGAAAGAAGGAAAATAGAGACAGACATGGTGATAGATTTGACAGCTGACCTATTACTCTCCAAGAAAATGATACCATGATGGACCCTCACTAATAAGAATTCAGAAGGTATTAATGTCACTTTCAATCTGACAAATGTTTGACCTTTATTATGGTATTACAGAAATGATAGCTGCTCACACTCACTCTTCAATTTTCAATGCATACTGAAAAATGTTTAAATGTGGAAAGCCCACAGATTCTAGGCAAGTTCAAGAAATTGCTTCTGACTTAAGGCATTTTCATTAATTTATGAATGACAGAGTAAGTGGGCTCAAGTTGAAGGTGGCAATCTAAGGAACTAAAAAATCCTTCTCATAAAACTCCATAGGAGATTTTTCCATCTTTGGGAAGCTCTGTGATATGACTCTGCAGATTTTCATGGGTGTAGTGACATTCCATGTTCTGGGAAGAAAGCCAGAAGTTTAATCCCATTTTATAAGTGAGTGGGGCCAAATTCTATTCCCAGAAAATTAAATGAGGGTTCTGTAATGGAGTTCAAAAAGATTGGGAATTGACCTCTATCTAATAACTTTCAGAATAATTTATTAAAACTATTTCACTTCTTCCACTACTGTAGTGCAGATGCAAATTTGTACATTGGGTTTCAGACTCAGGCAGATGGAACAGCAGCTAAATAAAGATTGAAATTCCAATTATGTTAGCTTTATGACTAATTTATATTTCTCCTAAAAACAATACAATGCACAAGTTCATGACTTTACAGAAAAATGTTCCAGGAAGATGCATATCTGCAAAGAGGTGCTAAATAAAAGAAACAGCTTGAGAAGCATAATGTCCTGATCTCATTATGTCAACGTACACAACTACATCCAGACAAATTCTGTCGGACCAGGGCTACAGAGGGAATAGAATGTCACTTTTATATTAGAAAATGAAGTACAAGAAAGCCATAAAGGATGGAGCTAGTTTAATGTTAAGCAGCCATTTTTATAATATATCATGTAAGTGATTAATCCTCAACTCCTTGATTTCCTGTATAAACTCTCCTTGAGTAACTTCTTAAGCTTATTAGAGCTCATTGCTTTATTGAACTTCCACGATAAAGTATTTCCTATGATTAGCTTTTTGTCTGGAATACTCTCCATGGCAGAGTATAGTTGTTCTACCCAAACAGCTTTGCCTGTGAAACTTGTTTGAAAATCTCATTGATGCATATGAAGTCATTTACACTTAGCAGATAACTAGGTATTTAACAAATTCTAACTGAATGTAAGTATATGGATTAAGTTAATGCACAGTCAATATTGTCATAATGAATGGATCCTTTAATGAATAGGCAACTCTCATTTTTTTAGATTAGGACTTTCAAAGTAGTTTTGAGGGATTAACATACTAAATCCCAATAGTGCTCTTAAGATAACCTAACTTACTTGTGTACACATAAAAAATCCTCACTAAGTTTGGTCTCTTAGGTTAATGTGTAAAGGAGAGATAAGAGAGAAATAAGGTGGGGTTTTGCCAGGCTTTATTTCATTGTGTTGAAGAATTGCTAGCCCTAAGTCAATTAAATGGTACTTTAACTAATGGTTAAATTGCTTCAGCTGTCTTTCTTGGCTTGTCAGTTAAAGAAAAGTATGAGACCATGTAGTTTAGGAAGAAAGATGTTATGAGGAAATTCTTCACTCAGAGGGTGGTGAGGCACTGGAACAAGTTGCCCAGACAAACTGTGGATGCCCCATCACTGGAGGTGTTGAAGACCAGGCTGGACGGGACCCTGGGCAACCTGATCTAGTGGATTGTTTGTCTGCCCATAGCAAGAGGGTTGGAACTGGATGGTCTTTAATGCCCCTTCCAACCCAAGCTGTTCTATGACATGATTCTATGATATGATATGAAAGTGGAATTTCCAACATTGCATCTTCTAAAATAATTCCTTAGAAAACCTGTTTCAATGAATGGTTCATTTTTTTGGGGGGGAAAGGGGATAGACTGTTACCTGATGGCATTTTCGGACCTATTTTCCAGCTTTACATTTATATTTTATAATATTTCCTTATTATATTTCAAGTTCTCAATGGAATGCATTAATATAAATACATCAATTTCTGAAAAAAAAAAATCATTATATTCTAGGGAGAAAAGTGACAGCATAGAGTGATCTGATTTCTAAGATAGCTGTCTAATGTTGTGGAACAGCAGCCTCTATTCCTTGACCAAAGAGGGATGAGAAAAATCCACTCTTTATAGCCCTGCATCCTTCAGGAAAGTAATGGAAGTAATCCTAATTGTGGGTCCTATGGAAGTCTTTTGAAGTTTTCATTGAAGATTTTAGAATAGAACATGTTATGATTTGTCTTAACATCCACAGAGAAACTTAACAATATAGGATAAGATTTTTTTTTCTTTTTTAAAAACAATTGAGAGAAAAGAACAAGGGAAAAAGCATACGCATATATTTTTTCTTAGGTTTGCCAGTATCCGTCTACTGATATAACGTGGATTTTGTTATTTGTTTGTTTTACAGAAGCAAGTGCCATTTCACTGCTATGTTTAATTAATTAAACTCCCCTCAGTTGTCTGTGGACGAAGTCTGTAAGAGAAACACTCACTGTGTTTTTCAGTCACATAAAAAAATCCTCATGAGATACTGATGCTGCTTATTGCGTTTCTGTCTTTCAGTGCACCAGCTGGCACAAGCTGTGCATAAAGCAGTGATGCTCTACTTCAGATTATTCGTGGATTCATCCTAATGATTAAATCCCTTGAATCAGCATGTGCTAATTTATGAAAATAACACATATCATTTAAGTGAGTTCATACCATCCCTTCTTCCTAATGTTCCCCACTTAGGAGATAAAATTCTGCAGATATCCACTGGATGCTTACAGACTGATTTCAGCACGTTTGAACAGTGCAATTACTATTCCAGTTCTTTCTTCCACAGTCTTTTAAAGACTTTTTAAAGGGTGTTTCTTTCTGTCTCTGAGTGTTGCTTCAGATACTGGGTCATACAGCTTTGAAGTAAGCTATGTCTTGGCTAAGAAGCTGGCCCCGATCCATCATATTTCCATTTGTCACACTTTCTTTTTATAATAAGTAAATCTGTCTGGATTATTTCTAGTCTACTGATATCTACGATTTTTTATGTGCAGTGCTAAGAGCTGTCCACAGTACATCACGTGAAGAGGTGTGAAGGCTGTGTAAGGTCCCAGAGGCATTCGTGCATTACTCCTCTTGTCCTAGAAGTAATGGAAAATTAAACACCTGGGCCTCGCACTGTGTTTAGTATCTAGCTTCACTGCTTACTCATTGCAACATTAAAGCACAGAACATTCCTGCTGTCTCCTGTAAAACCCTGAACTAAGATGTATTTAAATAGCTTCATATGAACGGTTGTGTTTCAGTTACATTATGAAGGATTTAAAAAAAAAAAAACAAAACAGCAACAACAACAAAAAAACATCTATTAATCTGATACCAACTGTAATGATATAAAGCTGTAATTGTTTGCTGTCAAGGAAGTCTAAGAAGAAACTTATTAATATACAGTTTATCTGTCCAGATCTCCAGTGTTTCTTGCAGCCTGCGCTCTGAAACAGGAGGTGCAGGTAGTTTTCAGAAAGACTATGAACCCTCTACTAATTCTTCTGATCCCACTTCACCAAGTCTGTAATCTGTTTATTTCATACTTCCAGGGACTGGGAAGTTTTTAGGTTCTCAGCTGTGGGAACATGCACGTATTCTTAAAGTTTTAATTCAAAGTGGTATTTCTGTTCAAACATGGGATTTCTGGTGAAATCCAGAGAGATCTCTGCCAAACTGATAGAAAATTGGAGGCTGATGTGGACAGCCTGTATTTGAAGAAAACAGTCTGAAATCAGAGACAGCATAACGTTAAAACTTGAGTACTCGTTTCTCACATTGCCTTTTCCTTCTCTCTATCCTTTCATCTACACATCCACAAAAAACTTTGAAAAACCTTGGTTTTGTTGTAAAGTTCAAAAAACAAAAAAAGTTTTTTAAAAACTTAATTTTCTGAGAATGGAACCGTTTGCCAATTAACACTGCTCATGCTGTATAATGAGGACCTCACTAAAGACTGGGGTAAAGTCCTCCTCAGTGCCAAGAAGCCATCCTAATTGGGTGTGTGGTAAGGAAGGGAGTGTGTGCGTGGTGTTCAGCTTCAAGCACTGCTTGCGTCCTCACTGAAGTTAGTGCTTCTGCTAATATGGCTCTCTCTTTAATCACGTTTAATTGCTTTGCTGAATCACACCATGTTTTCTAGGCACGGAATAATTGAAGATAATCACTTTGACCTATTGCAACCTTGGGAAAAGATTTTTGGAACTAGCTTGAAAAATACACTGAAAAATAAATAGGGGGGGAAGTAAAATTTGAAAAACTTTTTGCTCTGTTTTGAATCATCTGCCTATAACCATGAAAAGCATCAATTTTCACTCTCAAGTAGTTTTGTGTATGTGACCAGTGGCTGTTCTAACTGCAATAAATTGGGACATGGACACATCTCATTCATGTCACCGTGAAGAAAACTCTTCTACCAAGTCGAAATGGGTAGTTAAGTGGCAGATATTTTTTTTTTTTTTTTTTTCAAAACTAAATTTCGACAGTATCTTATTCTCATAGTTCATTATGAAGCTTTTAGTATGCTAAATTTGAAATGCACCTTATTTTGCAATATACATTTGATATTTTATAAATAAAATGCCAGTAACTCTGTAACAGGAGCAATTTTACTGGTTTTGAGTTAAACATTTTTAATCTCCATCTTCTGCACAAAAAGAATTTCATCATAGTTCTTGTTTTGTTTTGTTTTGTTTGGCAGTTTCTGATCCCACTATGAATCATAAATCTTCAGGAACTTTTTTTCCAATCAGGTTTTCAATATAATTTTTAAAAGGTCAGAATAATATAACTTAGTAGTGTGACTGAACATGGTAATGGCAACTTTAGGACAGCTCTACTAATTAATGTTATTTTCAGAAAAAGTGGAGTGATCACATCTATTAGGAATATTACTTCCAATAGTGAAGTGTTCCAGGACCTTGTCATTGCGTTAAGTGGAATGATAACCAGTTGTGAACAAACGTTCCTGTCTACAAAATTCTCTGTTTCATTTTCAT
Organism: Anas acuta; assembly: GCF_963932015.1. Taxonomy (NCBI): domain Eukaryota; kingdom Metazoa; phylum Chordata; class Aves; order Anseriformes; family Anatidae; genus Anas; species Anas acuta. Next base: position 13,109,191 of record NC_088995.1, read on the forward strand.
CTGTTTGTTGGAGACTGTCAAGAGAATTGTATAATTCCAAATGACTCATAGTTACATTTTGGGCTCAGGCAATATGTACGTATAAATCCTGACAGGACATTACTCAAATCCTTCATGTACTGCTGTCTCTGTGTCACTGTTGGATGCTGTTTATGCATTGATTCTTAATATACACTGCTTATAACTTCCAATTTCTAAACATATTTAGCTTTAGCATAAAGCTCAAACGAACCTTCTTGTTACTGCTCAATATATATTGGGACAGCAAACACAGACTTCAAAATTATACCAGGACTGAGAAACGATTTGCCCTTCATTCTTTGGATTGGCCTTTTTAGGGTACTCAATGTGTTCTGCCTTCTTTAAGTTTTCTTAGATGAAAAATCTTTGTATTTCCTTACTGACATTTGGAGCGAAGCAGTTAATGCTGCCTGCTTAGCAGCATATATTGTCATTGATTATAAGTGCTGGGTGACACTTTACAAAGGCATTGCTTTGTGCTGCCATTTTCAATAACATATCAGTAGGGTTGTGTGAATTCATCTGTTTGTCTATGTATTTAGATATATATTTGGACATAGTTTTTAAGAAGGTACTTAATTTAACAACAGTAAAAAGCAAATCACTTAGAACTGAATTTGATGTGCTTCCAAGCATAATGTGTAAAACTCAGCTTGTATAAAGTCTTTGGAGGAAAGCATGAATATATCCAAAGCTTTTCCGGCTTCATTGCAAACCTGAAATTATTCTGATGTTTTTTCAAGTTTGCATGGTTTCTCTGAGTAAAACAGAACCTAATTGCAAATGACACTGAGCTTAATTACAGTTGATTATTTCAGTGTTAGAAATCATGTGCCCAGCATGTCGCACCAAATTTCAAACAACCCCGTAAAGAAACAACCCTTATTTACTATAACTTCTGCAAAGTATAAAGATTCAGATAAAATGGGACCTATTTTTTCCCTGAAAATAGGAATGAAAATAGGAGCTCTTTGTGCTAAAACAATTAATAAGAACTTAAGAGATTACTACTATCTTGCAATTTAGAAGGCCGTAATTTATCAAAACATCTGTCTCTTTTGGAACCAGGAGAGGAGAGTTTGAGCAAGGACATTTTCCTTCAGTTAGTTCAAAGGAAACTTCATGTTAATTAAAGGTCAAATGACTTTCTCTTTGACTTAAATAGTGGAGGAGGAAGATTGTAATAACAAAAAAAAAAAATAAAAAAAAATGACAGCTCTGTTTTCTTCAGAGTGTACAAGTAATCTTGATTCTGCCATCTTTAATCTTGCCCCATAGCAGGTATACAGTTAAACATCAAAGGAATAGGAGAAAATGTGGACTTTTATTTTTCTTGCTTGGAGTAACACTTGACCTTCAGTGTCCACTTCAGTTAAAGCTGTAAGAATCAAAAGAGAATAGCAGAAGTCTATGTGAATGGCTTGCATGTTGGGGCAGTTCCAAAGCAGCCGAATTTAAACTAAAATGTCCCAAGTAGCCACGCTGTCCTTTGAGGTTCAGAACTGAATATTTATTCAATGGGACAGAAGTTGCCTACAATTGCTCTCAGGAGCAGGTGAAGTATTTGCCAAACACACATCCTCTGCATCCTCTGCCCCCAAGGTGCTGAGCCTTCTGGCTCATGTTGCCTCACGAGAAGTTCAGGTCTCCTCGGGAGCAAGGAGACACCAAAGGCTCTAGTCACTTACATATTCTCTCTCTAAAAGAAAACAGGCCACCTAGCCCTAACTCCTAGATAGGAAACTCAGATTTTGCCCCTTATTTGACAATTTCTTCTTTCTTTATTTCTTGAATGTCACCTGGCAGTCCTGACTGATACTATTCCATTGAAACTGCCTTGAGGGTTTTCACTTGGGGAAACCAGAATGCAAACCTCAGGTAAAAGCAGTTACAGCCATGGTCGGATGAATGCCTGAGTCCTTTTGGGGGATCTGAAGGCGTTCAGATCTTGCAGATGTTGATACAGTGATCCCAACAAAAACATAAGTCGATGAAGGCAAGGAGGGAAAAGGCCAGGTTGAATGTATTTTTGTTGGTGGTGGAGAGGAGGATCTGACTTTTAAAACAGGTTTAAAACAGATCACTTAGAAAGTGGACTCACAGCAACAGAAAGAATCTCTGCTAAATTTAACAACTTAACATGCTTTGTGACTTTTGAGTGTGTGCCAGTCTTCTTGTTAGTCTTATGATGACATTCACTGCTTTGTTTAGTACCTTAGCACTTAGAAGGGAAAAAAAATCAGAATATTTTTATGTTGAGGGAGAGGAAATGACCCTTTAAAGTTACCATAACCATAATAACTTCAGCAGAGCTGTGAAGATTGTAAACAGTAATGTGAAGTTCTTTCCCTCTTGATCATCTAAAGGACTTGTATGATTTCAACACTATTCTACTTTCCCCTTGTCTTGGACTTCTCAGTTTTGGAGTAGTCTTGATTTGTGGAGTGGATTAAAATGTACAGCAAAATATGCCATACTCACACTTGGATCATAACAAGCCACAGAGGCCACTATTTGATAATTCTTGCTTTGCTTTCAGAGTGTGAAGAACAAATGGTTGATTAATACAGTAATTTTCAATCAATTGATAAATTAGTCATAATCTCTAGATGGAGAAAATGCCAAGTAGTGGAGTCTTGTTTCCTCTGTCTAATTCATCCTGTGCTCCCAGCAACATGCTGAGGTGATGCTTAGTCTTGCAGTCATGGTAGTTTTTCTGACTGCAGACAGAGCTGTGAAACCACATGAAAGGCTGCTCATGAGAAAGTAGAAGTGAAGGCATAATGACATGATGGGCATTTTCGATCAAGGAAGAAGTCACTATCAGCATGGAATTGGAAATATGCGTTTTTTTTTTGGTTTTGAATTTGCATTCTATTTTGGTGCTGTCTAAATAAAATTCTGTAAAAAAGTAATATTTCATTTAATTTATTCAAGTCTTACTCCCTCAAAATGTATTAGTTTTCAAAGGTTCTGTAGCAATAACACTTTGACTACTTTTTGTATACTCCATGTGAGAGTTATCTGTATGTGAGATCAACATTCAAAGCATGTCCAACATTTTAACCTTTCCCTTTTTATATACAAACAGAAATTTCTGTGCTGTAGAAAATGATGATACATACACCAAAAGAGCATGCTTAAGTGAAAAATTTTGCAATGTCTTCACTGTTGGAGATGATACCTGTTATGTAAGCTCAGGCTGTGTGTTATACATTAGGGAATGACAGCTTTTGACAAGATGCCATGAAAACAATTTCTGAAAAATATTTCAGGCCCTTCCACTTAATATTCTTAACCTGTTTACCATAAGGTGTTCTTCCAGTTCCACTAGAAAACAATATTTTACATTATATCTGAAGTATATGGTCATTGCTGTGATTTTATATTCTGTGATTTTATTTTTACTGCTCTTTTTGTTATAGCATGTTGCTGTAAAATGTATATTTGTTAATACTGTTACTTTTGTCAGAGGTATGAAGATGTGACATCTCTAACATCAGAGCAACACACAGAGCAAGTAGCTTACTATCAGAATCATTGAATACAGACTGTGTCATGAAAAGCACACACTATATGGGAATTTAAGCCCACTATGTATATGCATGATTTGTCAGATGTATTTAATTATTTAACTGTATTAGAGAACCTATTAGGTACCAAATCAGCAAGGGATAATCCCAGCTCCCAGTTTTCAACCTAAGAGAAGAGTTTTTTCTTCTTCATAGGCAGACTCACCAGTACGGATTGGTCTCGGATATCTAAGAAGCCAGCAGTAGCACTTGGAAAGCATTTAACCAGGATTTAATGCTTAAATTATAGGACAACTACATCAAAGAATAGGAATACACAGAATATGTCTCTAGTGGACCAGTCTGATCTAATCTACCCATCTGCAGAACACTAGTGCTGCCTCCATTATGTTCTAGAATATAAATGCTTCCTCTATACGCAGCTTAGGTGGGCAGCCCCAAAGCAGTGGAAGAAAGCTAGGTATATTAATACACACCAGAGTGCAGTACAGGCAGACTGGTAAGTGGTATATCTGGACAATAATAAATTCCAAGTTCTTACTCATTTAACCAGTAAAATTGCATCCACACTAGAAAGGTTTCACAGCTTTAATTATGTTTTGGATTAATTAAAGCAGTAAAACTTTCTAATGTAGATGAGCTCTTGCTCATCTCATTTCTCTGCTTCCAACATGCAGTCTGTTGGATTGGGAGTGGAATTGAGATGACCTTATTGTGTCATTGTGTATACATCTAGCAGGGTTCCTAATGGCTTCACCCACTCTTGTGTTAACATTTGCCTTACCATTTTCATTTGATGACTGCACACAGCAGTCATCAGCTCACAAACCAGCTCACACTACGGCTTTTTTGGGAAGCACATTTTCTTAGGCCCTGTGGCTTTCAAGCTTGGCAGGGTTTTATTAGCAAATTTGGTACAGTACAATCAGTATTACATCTGAAATGGTCTTATTTATCCTGTGATTATAACCCCTGCTTGTCTGGTATGCAAACAGGTGCCCTGATACTTTCTTCCACTGGAACAGAATTTACATTCTGTCCACACCAGCAATTTTACTGAGGCAATGAATATGATAAATTGTCCTGACATCTAGGTCCAGTGGTGTCAGCATATTTATAACAGCTTCTGTTTTTCAGTCTTTTTTTTTTTTTTTTTTTTCCTTTTGGCCCAAATATGGAGGTTTTGTAAAAGATAGCAAGGATTAGATGGGTCGATATAAGAGAAAGAAAGTGAGAGGGAGAAAATCATGGCAATATATATGTAAGAGGAGGCACTAGAAGAGCTATATGAAGTGGTGACATATTACACACTAGTTCAACTTCAGTGGGCAGCTGTTTTCCATGCTTGTGCTCCTACCTAAGTGCCCTGTCCAGTTAGGAGCATGTGAAATAGCATTTTCACTGCTCCCTGTTGTATTAGTTGAGTGGCATAAAATAATGTTTCAGGTCATGGCTCAGTACTGAAGAAGGCTGTGTCTCTCTGGATAGGCTTCCTATTTCCATGCAAGACAGACTTTGAACAGCAAGAGCAACCCCAGGAGTTCCAACTTTATGATTAAGGTCCACAAATCATGAAACTGGATTAAAATCAGAAAATTTAAAAATGAATAATTCTCTTTTACTTGGACCTTTGGGACATATATTTTGATCATTTAAAAAAATTTCTCTACCATCATGAAAGCTTTCATCTTTCCTCTCACTTCTATAAAAAGTAAAGTTAATATTTTCACAAAATGCCCTATTTGGATACTTAATAAATTGCAAGAAACTTCTTTTTAAGTCACTTAGCTGTGCAAAAATATTGAAGCATTAAAACAGTCTTAAAATTTTTAACAGTAGATCTTGTACTATGAAGTAATACCAATCAAAATAAGTATTTCTACAATTTAATGGTACAAACCAAGCTAGTCTGAAACCTGAAATTATGGCCCTAATTATATGCTGTGCTTTTGTAAAAATGAGAAAGTTAAACAGAACTCTGCCCTCTGGTACCATGTGGCTGATGAAACCCTGGACTTCTTGGTGAGGAATTGTAAAACTTCTGCATGTGCTGGTTTGTGGTATAGTTCCTAAGGCTGTACTGGATCAGTGAAGTGCTTAATGTATGCATTTGTTAGTCTAATTTAATAAAAATCAGCTGAGAAATAAATAAGAAGGTGAGACCCTGGATGAGTATAGACCTTCACAAAGAAGTACAGTTGGATTAACAATTAACTAACAATTTAGTCACAGTTGCTGACTGTGTGACTGTCACTCACTGAAAATGCAAAGGACAGTGTGATTTAAATCATTCATTGATTATTAAATGTGCAAACAACAACAACAAAATAAAAACCAATCAAACCCCAAATGCCAGTCTACTTGCTGGTAACTATGTTTGCATTTAGGAGGCAGTGCATTAAATAGTCACATGTCTATGCCTCACCAGACCCAGGAGAACTGTAACTGGTTTGTAGGACACAGCAGCTCAGACTGCCTTGGGGAGCAGCCCAGATTCCTCCCTAGGAAAGATGCAATCACAGAAAGCACTCAGAGCAAAGTTAACCCTCTGAGCAGCTGAGTGAGTCCCTACCCTGGTCAGGCTGTTACAAGCCATTTCTCTCCCTTACAACCATATGTAGCTGGTGTAGCTGGCAGGACTTAAGGGTACTACAACATTACAACATCAGCCAACAAAAAATGAAGAGCATCTCTAGCCAAGTCACTTCTGTGAGATCTGCACAAACGCGCAATAACTGGTTTTTATTTTTGAACAGTGATATCCCCAGTACTGGTGATGCCCAGGATTAAAATATGGGATATCTTTCTGATTACAAGAAGCTGGACAGTCTTTTACCAGCATTAAGTGGATTTTAAGGGGAATTAATACTATTTTTAGGCTTGAGCTCATAAACAGAATGGGACAAAAGGTCAGTCTGATAGGTATGGCTCATTTACTGGTAAGCAGGACGAAGAACCTTGTAATGGCTGGGTTTTATAATAACTGAAAAAACAATGGATGAGTGGGTACGGAGAATTAACTCCCTAATTTAAATGTTGCATTTGAATGTTATTGAAGACAATTATAATTATTTGAATCACTTAACTATATTTACGTGTTTTGAGTTTTCCCTTTGGGGTAGCTCACTGGCTTCCTAATACACATCACTGGCTGGCAGATATTAGGCTGCAGTTAATAGCTTTGCATTACATGGTGATATTATTTCGAGTACCTGAATGTAGCAGCAGCAAAACACATCATGGGTTGTAGTTATGGTCAAATCAATACATTCATGCAAAATGAGGGAAAAAATAATGTTGTGCAGTGGATAGCTCTAGTTAGAAAAATGCCTGTTGTAAGAAGGAGCAGACTTAGTGGTCTGCGGGGGAGGGAGGAGGAAGAAAAAAAGTAGAAAGCACAGGACTAAAGAGCATTGTGACACTACAGGATACGTAAGGAAGCTTAGGTACTCCATCAAAATTCCCTGTATCCCTCTAAGGAGAAACAGGACTTCATTATTTGTTCTTAAGGAAATAGAGTAACACCTCTAAATAGATAAATGTCCTGGGGAGAACCAGCCAAGCGACAAAACCTGTCTTGGAGTCAGCCTTTATGTAATCATCTCTCTGCCTCCTGGATGGGAACTAAGCCCAGCAGGGAGAAGCGAGAAGAGAGGCAGGCTGCCTGCCCTTGCCAGGCCTGAGGTCTGGCTGCAGGGAGCTTCCCATAGGCTGGCAGAGCTTGGAGTCTCTGCGGAAAGGCCTGTCCATCACCAGTCCCTTTAAGCACAAGGGATGTTCTGGATTTCTAGGCTCATGTTCTCCAGGTGGAGAGGGTGTAGCAAGCTACAGGATGGACAGATGGACCACAGAGGCCAGGAAAGGAAGACTGAGAGGTTAACAGAATCAACCCAAGAAATGGAAATGCCACCTGAAAGATGGGGGCTAATGATACCACTTAAATATCTAAACATGCATGAACTGAAGTGTGAAATGGTGTGCAGCAGTGCTCACTGTCAGAGAACAAACTGCTACAAGTCTATCCATTTCTGCCTTGCCTTTTGCTGACGTGCAAAGATAATGTCTTTTAACATATATATTTTTGTGTTTGATGCTTTTATTTTAAGTTTCATGCAGTTTTTTATCACTGGAAACAGAATTTCTCCTGCTGCAAACTGAAAGAAGGCTATGTTGAGCTCAGGTGTGATAACAGGCTGCTGTTTCTCAAAGGGCCCAGTTGTGAGCATCTTTTTAAAGTGCTTTAGCAAGGACTTAGCAGAGCAGACCTGCAGATGCAGCGGGAAACAGCATTTGTTTCCTCAGTACTCTGATGGATGACTATCAACAGAGGACCCCTGTAAACAAAGAAAACTGTTGTTTCTCACACTGCAATCATCAGAGCACTCCGTGGTAGGACTCTGCTGCCTTAATTTAGACATCTGCAGCACAGACATCTCTAGCTGAGCTAGGCACACAGAGTCCTTTTATAGTCCATGGAGAGAAATAGGGAATAATTTGTCTTATTCTACAGCAAATGTCAAAAGTGCCATATAAGTCATGCTTTAGAAATGCCTACATATCTCTAAGGACTATTAAGGTGTTTTAGATAACTAGTTGAAGACTTCTGAATTTACCCTTCTGCAGTCAGGTGAGATGAAGCCATTTCCCTGGCAATCCAAGCAAAGCAAGACAGCTGCCAGTGGGCCCCCTGCTGCAGACACGAACCAGCCACGTGTGCACAGCCCCTGTCCTCTCAACGCTGCCCCTTCCCACCCCTTCCCACAAGTTCCTTTTCTCTGTCAGGTTCCCTGCAGGTCACTGCCTCTGGGCCTGCTGCCTCGCATTTAACTTGTGGAGCAGCTTTGGGGCTCTCTGAGAGAGCCAACATGTGGGGGAGTTGTTTCCTAGCCATTTACCCACTTTTATGCAATGATTTGTACCCCCCATCAACAGGATTGAGCCCATGCATAGGGGATGTGATGCAATTTTCAGGATTAAATTGTGATCAGTATACTTTAATCTACCTTTAATAAATCCAGGTAACTGCACAGTATTTAGCTCAAATCCAAACCTAGCAGCAAAGAAATCTCCCTTGTCTTGGCCAACCCTTGGGCTGCTTTGTGCCTTCCCATCTCAGTCCCAAGGTATTTATCTTAAGCAAATTTATAGAGGAGACCAGCTCTGAGCATGGTTTTCCATCTCCTTGCACCTCCCATTTATACTAATGGCACCACAATTCCAACTGTTCTGCAGACTAAATGAGGACTCCAGACAGAAATTATGGGCCAGATTAAGTTCTAATTTGCATTTAATTCTGGATGACGTCCCCCTTCTTCTCTTTTCACTCATATAAGCTCTGTTTCAGTGTTGCTTTAGGGTTTCCTCTGTCCTCTTTTGTGTTGTGGATTTGTTCCTTGATTGCAATGCGATTTCGATAATATCCGTAATTGCTGAAGTTTCAGTAGCTAACTATGTTAATTGAGGCGCTGGACAGATGGCTCAAGCATCTGATATTAAGCTTACTGTGCTGAAATGGTGTAGCCAGCAGGGTTTGGAGTGTTACCATGGGAATGCACTTCCAAAGGCTGCTGAGTGCTAGAAGCATTACACAGTGCCACTCCTGCCAGGGCTGCAGTGACACTTGCTTTTAAGGGATCAAACAAGGAAAGAAAGGGTCGGTCGGTTTAAAAAATCTCTGGAAAAATACTGTGGTGTGTTGGGATTCTCCAGTTAACTGTTGTAGAGTCAACCAAAAGTGCTTTGCTCACTCAGTCCCAGAAAAGCAACAAAGCTATAATGAACCTTTGTTTCCAGAATTAAGTAGAATTGTGATTTTGCAACTTTCATTTTAGAATTTGCAGTGAAATAAAATGTTTTGGGGTCTTCTGAATCTTCAGTTTATCTCTCTATAAAGACTTTTCAGTGTCATTCAGAAAAGTAGGACAATTGGATAGCTAAGAATTTTGATGTAATTTTAGTAAAACCGACTGTTGCTCAAGTTTCAGTAGATAACTGTGAACTGAGGAGTTGGATGCTGGCTCAAGCACCATACATGAAGGTTGCAATACTGAAATGACGTAGACATTAATTTCAGGGCAGCATGTGGCTCCTCCTACTTTGCATGATTTATGGCAAGTCATTTTAATTCTTCATAGCTGAATAAATAAAATTTAAAGCCAAAGTATTTTGCTTTTGCATATGCTGAGGACATGCTACCCATCAGGAACCATCTTTCAGCTGATAGAGGGAATTCATGACAAGAGTTTCTGCCACTCTTTTAATTCCATGCCTTTGCCCCATCCTCTCTCCTCCCTGCCACCCCGTGCCTGCTCAGCACACGAATTCGGGCCCTCATGGGGTTCTGTTAGAGTTATCAGTTATCTGTGATTAAATACCAGTTGTACTCTGGATACCCAGTACCCTGAGCTGGTGGAAGGGGATGGGGAGCAGGATGTGGCCCTCACTATCCACGAAGCAATGGTTGGCGACCTGGTACGGCACTTGGATGTGCACAAGTCGATGGGGCCGGATGGGATCCACCCGAGGGTACTGAGAGAACTGGTGGAGGAGCTGGCCAAGCCCCTATCCATCATTTATCAGCAGTCCTGGCTATCGGGGGATGTCCCAGTTGACTGGCGGCTAGCAAATGTGATGCCCATCTACAAGAAGGGCCAGAGGGCAGACCCGGGAAACTACAGGCCTGTCAGTTTGACCTCAGTGCCAGGGAAGCTCATGGAGCAGATCCTCTTGGGAGTCATCATGCGGCACTTGAAGGGCAAGCAGGCGATCAGGCCCAGTCAGCATGGGTTTATGGAAGGCAGATCCTGCTTGACGAACCTGATCTCCGTCTATGACAAAGTGACGCGCTGGGTGGATGAGGGAAAGGCTGTGTCTGTGGTCTACCTTGACTTCAGCAAGGCTTTTGACACGATTTCCCACAGCATTCTCCTCAAGAAACTGGCTGCCCTAGGCTTGGACTGGCGCACGATTCGTTGGGTTAGAAACTGGCTGGATAGCCGGGCCCAAAGAGTTGTGGTAAATGGAGTCAAGTCCAGTTGGAGGCCGGTCACTAGTGGCGTCCCCCAGGGCTTGGTGCTGGGGCCGGTCCTCCTTAATATCTTCATCGATGATCTGGACGAGGGCATTGAGTGCACCCTCAGTAAGTTCACAGATGACACCAAGTTAGGTGCGTGTGTCGATCTGCTCGAGGGTAGGAAGGCTCTGCAGGAGGATCTGGATAGGCTGCACCGATGGGCTGAGGTCAACTGCATGAAGTTCAACAAGGCCAGGTGCCGGGTCCTGCACCTGGGGCGCAATAACCCCAAGCAGAGCTACAGGCTGGGAGAGGAGTGGTTAGAAAGCTGCCCGGCGGAGAAAGACCTGGGAGTGATGGTTGATAGTCGGCTGAATATGAGCCAGCAATGTGCTCAGGTGGCCAAGAAGACCAACGGCATCCTGGCTTGTATAAGAAGCAGTGTGGCCAGCAGGGCTAGGGAAGTGATTGTCTTGTACTTGGCTCTGGTGAGGCCGTACCTCGAGTACTGTGTTCAGTTTTGGGCCCCTCACTACAAGAAGGACATGGAGGTGCTCGAGTGAGTCCAGAGAAGGGCGACGAAGCTGGTGAGGGGCCTGGAGAACAAGTCCTACGAGGAGCGGCTGAGGGAGCTGGGATTCTTCAGCCTGGAGAAGAGGAGGCTCAGGGGCGACCTTATTGCTCTCTACAGGTACCTTAAAGGAGGCTGTAGCGAGGTGGGGGTTGGCCTGTTCTCCCACGTGCCTGGTGACAGGACGAAGGAGAATGGGCTTAAGATGCGCTAGGGGAGTTTTAGGTTGAATGTTAGGAAGAACTTCTTTACTGAAAGGGTTGTTAGACACTGGAACAGGCAGCCCAGGGAAGTGGTGGAGTCACCATCCCTGGAAGTCTTTAAAAGACATTTAGATGTAGAGAGCTTAGGGATATGGTTTAGTGGGGACTGTTAGTGTTAGGTCAGAGGTTGGACTTGATGATCTTGAGGTCTCTTCCAACCTAGAAATTCTGTGATTCTGTTATTCTTTGTTTAGAGCAGTCTTTGGAGACAGTCTGTAAGTAACATTTAAACCTCCTCGTCTTTCCCTCAGATGATGTTATCATCTCTGCATCTTGCCATTTAATCTTTCATATATCTGTCCTGTAGAGGGAAACATAACAAACATGGGCCTAACACTGCGGATGAACTGGAAAACCTGCCGCTGATTTCAGTAGAAGGTTTTTGAGAGTGAAGAAATTATTATCTAATCTGATTCACACCCATCACCATGGTAACTGAGCAATGTGTAGAAAATTACCTATTTCTGTAAAATTGTTGGCACATAGACTGGATTCTTTCCTCATTTTTATTTTTTCCACTTATTTATACAATCAAAGTTGCTTAGATATGTTTTTTTTTCTTCTTTTTTTTCTTTTTTTTTTTTCTTTCTCTGTGACAGTTACCTGAAATGTGGACGAGGGCCTGTATTTGCTTTGTTCTTTGAAGGAGTTCCCTAGGGTAAATATATTTACCATTTATCATCTGTTCCTACACACTGTATATGTGTAGCTGAGTTGACTAGCAGATAAAAACTTTTTTTTCTTTTTAACCTTTCAGTTGTAAAGATGCATGAATATAAATCCCATCTGCAGATACAACATCCTGAGTGCTGCATGTTTCCAAACCCCTCCAGCAGCTGGGCTTTATGTTCCAGGTCACCTACAGATATTTTCTTATACTAAAATATTGTGATGTATTGCAAGAGTTCCTGGGTGTGATGTGAAATATTTATAACTGGGATTCCTAGCCAGCTCATGAGAAGTGGAGATGATGCAACATTATTTCCACAAATTGATGGGTTTGTTTTCCTTTTATTCAGCTGAAAAAAAAATAACTTTAACATTGTTTTTTTTCCCCCCTGAAACCAAATATTCTGTTGAAAGGTGAGACTGCATGGTATATGGTGTGCTTTTGATCCCTCTGTTTCTGCCAATGTATTCCAACAACAGAAGAAGAACTGTCCATGAAGGTCACAAACAAATAGACCCATGTAGATTTGAGTGCCATGCTTTGTCAGTGAAAACACAAGTAACAGAAAGGAAAAAAGAAAAACAGACTCTTTGTTCTGTTTTCTCCCAGAATGTGTTTATTTACTTATTTATTAGTATTATTTTATTTATTTATTTATTTTATTGCAGTGCTTTATATTGTGTTTAGTAGTTTCCATCTCTGGGCACTTATTAGAATATGTACATTTATTTCAGAATTTAGAATGGAGATGAGATTTCTAGAAAATCTGTCTCTAGAGTATGATCTTCACAATAACTGCCTGGTCATAGTGAAAACCATGGAGAGGAAAAGGTCTGTCTGCCTGGGGCCTTGCCACCTCTCTCAGTCATTCAGCCAAAGCAGCCAGAGTTACTGTGATTTCAAAGCAATGCTGTGATTGAGGGGCTTTAGGCAAGATGGCCAGACATGTGTGCCATTTTTTATTCTTTCTAAGTAGCCTTCCTTTTGCAAGACTTGTAGCTGGAAGGAAATCTTAAAATGGTTAAAGTGAGCTGTACTTGAGTAGAGAAGGAATATATGCCAGCACTGCTCAAGACAGGCCCGAACATATGAGCTTCATTTTCACTGTGAAAAAAAAAAATATCTTGGAGGCTAAATGCATTTGTGAATCAAGGCTGTAGACAAATCCTAGCCCTGCTTCAGTAAGATGGTGATTTAGAAACACTAACCAATGGCATTATGCCCTGTTGTTTTCATTGTAGTTTTGTTCTGCTCATAAAGTGCTGCCCCTCATTCTGAATCATAACAATTAGCAGTGAAAATACTCCTGCTGAAATAAACCAAAAGCTCATTGCTAGCTACTCTGTTCTCTAAGCCACTTGGAGCACCATATTCTTTTATTAATTTTTCTTGAGAGTATCGTGCATTGCTGATGCAAATTTTTGATTTTCAAAACCCTTTGTTGCCACACATATGCACAAAAGGTCTAAAAGTGCCTGTGCTTCAGATCTTATGCCTTGTCTAAAGAATAGTTTGTCAAAAAAAAAGAAAAAAAAAAAAGTAATTAAGCAGATATTACAAGCATTTATTCAACAGAAGAGCTCCTTAGGAAACTTTTCAGCACATCTGCTTACTTTGCCAAACAGGGAAAATGTGTGCCTTTTTCCCTACTGATATTATCAAAAAACAAAGAAAAACAATATAGGGCATGTGCACTCCCTTCTGCTGTGCCTGTCATCATCACAACTACTAATAAGGTTTTGATGATAGCAAATCCTTAGGCAGAAGGCACCTTGTTTTTCATGCTCCAGGTCAGTCTTGCAAGAGGGTTGGCTTTCTTCTTTAGAAAGTTGTAAATACTCGTGTTTGTCTTCCAGTATGTCTTCCAACATCCAAAAGGTACTGAAGAAATAGTTTCCATACAGATTTTATTATTAATTTATTCAAGCTTCTAGAGTGGCTTTTCTTTTCTTCTTGTCTTAAATTTGAATTATGAAGAAAGGCTATTGATGCTGCTTAATTTCAAAGTAATTGCATTTAGTTTTCTCATAAGAATTCTTTTGGTCAAGATTTTTGCCCTGTGTACTGGGTCTGGCTGGGATGTTAACTTTCCCTGCAGCAGCCCATACAGTGCTGTGCTCTGCACTTGTAGCTGGAACAGCAGTGTTATCACACCAGTGTTGTGTCTGCTGCTGAGCAGTGCTGGCACAGCATCAGGACTCTCTCTAACCCTCCTAGGGGGTGGGCAAAAAAGTGAGGAGAGAAACATCACCAGGGCAGCTGACCTAAACCGATCAAAGGGATATTCCATACCATGTGATGTCACACTCAGCAGTAAAAGGTGGAAAAAAGAAGAGGGGAGGGGTGGGCTCTCGTTATGAAAACGTCGGTCCTCCTCCCAAACACTGGCTATGTGTGTTGCCCTGCTGCAAGGACGTGGTGAAGCATTGCTCTTTTGTTGGAAGTAGAGAGTAATTTCTTTCTTCTGCACTTCCACATAGCCTTTATTAGTTTGTTTGTTTGTTTTCCTCCCTTTTTTCCCTTTCCCCATCCCTTTTTGTCTTTCATTTTTTTTTCCCTTTAGTTAAATTTTTTCGTTAATACTAATCTTTCCTTAATTATTATTATCCTTTAATTAAATTATCCTTATCTCAACCTGTGCATTGTTCTTTATTTACTTCTTCCCCTTCTCATCTAAGGAGGGGGAGTGAGAGAGCAGTTGTGGCGTTTAGCTGCCTAGCACAGTAAAACCACCACACCTTGTGATCCACAGACCACAGTGCTGAGCAAAGGCAGCTGACCTGCTGCCACTGCCACGGGTGCCTGCTCGTGCGGTGGCTCAGTGTCTCTGCACTGCACTGTACTGTTCGGGGGGGTTGAAACCTTTTCAGGGTCCCTTTGAGAAAGAACAGTTTTGCAGTTCTGAGCTAAATTTTTATTGAAAGGGACATAGGTTCTTACAGGATAGTTTTCAAAGATCTTTAGGTGTTTAGACACTAAATGTTAAATTTCTTTTAGGCTTTAAAAATACTTAGGTGTCTACTTCCTACTGATTTCAAAGCTTTCTTTTGAAAGTCCTGTCAGATGTCTTCAGCACTGTTTAGTTACAAATGACAATGCCTAGATATTTGTGAAAGTATCATCTCTCTATCCAGAAACATCTGCCATACATTGCCACCTTCACCCCTGTAAAACAGTAAGTCTCCACTGAAATTACTAGACTTGTACATGGTTAAAAGGCAGTGTGAATTTAGCTTCTTATAAGGTAGACTTTTTTGTCCTATACTTGTCGTAAAAGCATTTGAGCAGCATTTGAGATTATTTGCTGCAATTGAATGAAACAATAAAGGAGGGGGTAGTTTTGTACAGTAAAACTGTGTGAATTTCTGCTTCCATCTAAAACTTATTGACCCTTGGTCAAAGCTCTACATGTCTTAAAATCACTTTCCTACCAAGTAGAAGTTGGGGGTTGAGGAATGGAAATAGGTCAGGAGCTGGCTTTACCACCTTGCTTAGGTAGCTCCCACCCCTGAGTCACCACGGAGGATGTCAGAATTTCCTGGAGGTAGCAGCATAGGCCAACCAGGAAGAAGGAAGTCAGCAACAGGAAAACTGGGATGGAGAACTGGGCCTCTGGAAGCTGTGCCGTTGAATCACAAGGTCTGGAAACTATGTCTGGCATAATACAAACTCTGTCACATTTTACTCAAGACTTTAGGTATTGTCCCAGATTCCATGGTAAAATCACACGGTGGCCTTTGTGAAACTATAGATTGCCTGTGTATCTGGCTCTGCAAGATGCCTAGTGAAGATGCCATTCCAGGATGCAGAGAGCCAAGTTCTTTGTTTTTGTTTCAATATTATGGTAATGGAAATGATACTGCAGCTGGATCATTAACTCCGACGCTGTCAGCGTGTTCTCACCATTTCATCTACATTAATTAGTCTACATATTATTATTTAACAGCACACTTCTCTTAGATGAATTCACTAAATGTACTTTTGGGCTCCCATTATGTAGAGTGCCTCTGCTTCTAAAGTAAATTATTAAATGCTAGAAAATGTAGGAAGATTTGTGGAAAGACGCCTCAGTACACACCTATACATTCACACTTGAATAAGTGCACCTAAAGATAATCCCGAACAATAACTTTCCTACAGAAATCTCTTGCTGCGTACTATGCAAATATATCAAGCATTACGCAAGTACTGTTTCAAGCACTACGCACCCCTTTCAAGCAGGAAAGAAAACAAAATGCAGAGTATCAAATTCAGAGGAGTGCATATTTATGGATCTGACAGGATAGATGAATGAATGGTTCCAGCTAGATCATTTTAGCATACATTAAGACACTGATCACAGCACAGAAAAGGAACAGGAAAATATGATGAGTATAGATCCTCACAATGGCTCCTTATGTACTAAGCACTCAGGTTATGCACAGCAATTAGTCTTCATTGCCTCATTCTGCTGCATCTCTTCACAGCCAAATCCAGGCATTGAACTTTGAAGTAGATTGTATTTGGACTGAAATGCAGTTTCTCTCCTCTCCTCTCCTCTCCTCTCCTCTCCTCTCCTCTCCTCTCCTCTCCTCTCCTCTCCTCTCCTCTCCTCTCCTCTCCTCTCCTCTCCTCTCCTCTCCTCTCCTCTCCTCTCCTCTCCTCTCCTCTCCTCTCCTCTCCTCTCCTCTCCTCTCCTCTCCTCTCCTCTCCTCTCCTCTCCTCTCCTCTCCTCTCCTCTCCTCTCCTCTCCTCTCCTCTCCTCTCCTCTCCTCTCCTCTCCTCTCCTCTCCTCTCCTCTCCTCTCCTCTCCTCTCCTCTCCTCTCCTCTCCTCTCCTCTCCTCTCCTCTCCTCTCCTCTCCTCTCCTCTCCTCTCCTCTCCTCTCCTCTCCTCTCCTCTCCTCTCCTCTCCTCTCCTCTCCTCTCCTCTCCTCTCCTCTCCTCTCCTCTCCTCTCCTCTCCTCTCCTCTCCTCTCCTCTCCTCTCCTCTCCTCTCCTCTCCTCTCCTCTCCTCTCCTCTCCTCTCCTCTCCTCTCCTCTCCTCTCCTCTCCTCTCCTCTCCTCTCCTCTCCTCTCCTCTCCTCTCCTCTCCTCTCCTCTCCTCTCCTCTCCTCTCCTCTCCTCTCCTCTCCTCTCCTCTCCTCTCCTCTCCTCTCCTCTCCTCTCCTCTCCTCTCCTCTCCTCTCCTCTCCTCTCCTCTCCTCTCCTCTCCTCTCCTCTCCTCTCCTCTCCTCTCCTCTCCTCTCCTCTCCTCTCCTCTCCTCTCCTCTCCTCTCCTCTCCTCTCCTCTCCTCTCCTCTCCTCTCCTCTCCTCTCCTCTCCTCTCCTCTCCTCTCAACATCTATGCTCATTACCAGCAGAGTTGTGAAAGGCCTTGGTCAGATGTCCAGATGGAATATGATCTCTTAGTTCTTGCTGTATTTCTGTGCTGTCTTTAGCTGCAGAACTCAGCCTGGTCCTGTGGGCTGGAATGGGGACACCAGAGCTCCATCTTGCTCTCAGAGTCAGAATTGTTACTGCAAATAATTTATAATGTAGCTTACGTGGAAAAGCTGAGATGTGTAATCAATAGAATAAATAAAGACTTGTGGGGTTTTCCAGTAAGTATATTGGCTTTGAAGAGTAGAGGGGCTCTCTTTTATTTTTTCCCTAACTTTCTTTTGAAAAGAAACAAACAAATAAAAAAACTCCTATGTAATATGTTGTGTGATGTAAATCTATCTCTAAAACTGGGAAAATGTTGAAGGAGAATCCAAGGCAGAGAAATCAGAGAGCCTCCATATCAGACTTATGCGCTAAGAGAAAGACAATTATTTTAATGAAGCAATAGCTTGTTGATTGGTAAATATTTCTGTTTGTCAAATATTTTCATGGGCAAGCATTGGGGAGAACTAACCTGTTGTGTAGGCTGATGCGCAGTTTGACTAAATGTAGGATGAAATATTAAAGGTTACATCTTTATATCAACAGAGTCATCTCCTTTTAAATATAAATATAAAGCTTTACACATTTAATAACCTTTTAAAATAACTTATAGCCAAGAGGCAGCTGTCTATAATGGATGAGAGATAGTGAAAGGCAAGCTTAACTATGGAAGCCCAGATTTAAAGTGTTTTACTGGCAGTGAGATCAGGCAAATTTAACTAGAATTCCACTTAGGGCTGATCATGACACCTGATACATATTTCAACAGTTTGGAGTCACAGTTCAGATAAAGGAACTACTGAGACCTCTTTTCTGAGTGTGTTTAGACATCAGAGTTGCAAATAAATGCAGATATCAAATGCAAGAGGCATATACAAATTAATCTTACTCTTTTCCAAAGGGGCAAAAGTTCATTCATGTGTGAATATCCATCAAAGACTGTAACATTAGGTAATAAAAGAGCAGATGAAGCAAGATCTTAAGGCTTCGCCTACCCATGAAGTGGAACATTTATTCAATAAGAATCAAATTAATACTGTTGTATTGATTGTTAGTCCTGTAAAATGTTGGGTTTTGATACCAATACTTTAAAACTTGTTATATTAGCAAATGCAGCCTTGTGGATGGGGCAAATTGCACATATGCTAATGCAATTAAAATGTTCTGGTGCCAACCCAGAAGATGACGTTACCATCAGATATTACACATATGCCCTAAGCTTTGTTGATGCTTTGGCAAAAATAAATAAATAAATCAGTGGAACATTCAGTGTTGTAATACTGGTGCGAAAACAACTGTCTAAATATTTCATTAGCTTTGATTTGATTTAAAGTTCAGGAGGTGCAGAGATGACGGTATTTTCTTCTAACCCAAATGACTCTGTTTTGGGTTTTGGGTTGTTATTTACTTCTGTAGGACAAAAAGTGCAGAATGTTACCCACTAATCATGATACCAGGTGCAAAATTAATTGACTCATTAACCTTAATCAGATTGTTTTACTTTTGAAGGTCTCATATTCTGAAGATAACGGTGTCTTTAGCTTAGTCATAAATAAGCATTTACCACCCACTGTCGCAGGGCAAACATTTTCTTAGGAACACTTAAAGTGTATATAGAGGAAGCTCTTGTGGTTTATTTGAAGAACAGAACACATGCAGCCTTCTAGATAAGTGGGTGTTGTTAAAGAGGTTCCCCAATACCTGCATACTGTAAATTGGAATTTGCTTTAGTTAACCCAATCTTTCCATTGATTCCCTCAGTGTAATGTTTCATATTAGTAATATCTCACTATAGTGTAGAAGGTGAACTGTTTATTATTATTATTATTATTACAATATCAACAACTTTAAGAAGTATTCTGAAACATTCATGATGATCCCAATACTACAGTATTCTTACGTTGTAAGTATTGTTGAGTCCAGCTTCCATTAGTAAGACATTCAGTAATGTGCACCTCTTTTTCATTGACATGTCTGTGGTTTTGTTCCTCTTGGCACAGAAAAACCAAACACCGACATCAGGAAAACACATAGTATGGGAAATGAGAATAGATGAGATTTTCATTCAACCATAGCTTATGCTTTTTTTTGGCAAGTGACAGTGAAAGAGATGATGCAAAAATGCATTTGCACATCACTCAAAGGTCTGACTGGTGCTTATGTAGACATACTTTAGCCAGCTTTACCCCACCGAGCCTAGATGAACTGTGCTAGCTAAACCCTCCAAAACTTACCCACATTCTCAGATTCATAGCCTGCAATGAGATCGGTGCTTGGAGTTGTGTGTGCTTACCAGAGTTTGTTCTGTTGGTTCTTGTTTATCTACACAACCAACAATTGCGGACTGATTGCTGTATAACAGGAGGATATTTGTGCAGTTGGGATTGTATGGGATCTAAGGAAAGTGGAAGTACAATGCCACTATTGTTTTCAGTTGCAATGCCCAGAAATGCTGTCTTACGGATCTGTATACATTGCTGAATTGCTACCGTTCATTTCAGAGCTCTTAATACTATTCATAAGCAAAACAGACCTAAAACTAGAGGGGTTAACTGGCCCTATATCAGCTCCCACACAGTAGAAAGAAAGCAGACCTGGCAGTGCTCTACCGCCTTCACAGTGCTTGGTTGTCACAGCATAGGGACAGGAGAAAACTAGAAGGAAAGACTCTGAGTTGCACAGTAGCTACAAGAGGCAGCTATAGGACAGAAAGCCTCTCAAGCTGAGCCAATATTTGAGAGGCACAATAAACACAAAGCTTTTTTTTTCTCCTCTTCCTAGGGTTGTGCTTTTTATGCTTCAGATCTTCAGATGCACAGCACGTAATCCAGTGTGTAGGAGGCAGAGACTCCATGATTGAACTGCTGATTTAAGTTAAGTTATATATTGCCCATAAATTGTTGCTTTCTGGGGCTTATCATCTTCATTAAAAATCACTTTGAACTGAACATTTGTATTATTTTATCAGCTTGAAGCTCGCTGTTCATGTCTCTAAAAACTCCACAGCTCTTGAGTTCTTAGACTTTTATTGAACCCCTGTACTTCAGATCTTTTAAAAGAAGAAACCCCAAACAAGATTTTTAACAGAGTTCCTCTTTTTTTGAAGTATTCTGGTTCAAATCATGAGTAGTACTATGGAAATCAACTACTTTTTTAAATTACCCAAAAAGTTAGCTGACATTGCTATAAAACCACTCATTATGTAATGATGGTCATAAAACAGCAATTATACTATTTCGTTCTGAGTTTTAATTATGTAATTGCAATGACTATGTTGATTGAATTCTTAGAATGTTTAATGGTGTTAAAGAAAATATTATGACATTTTAACACATGTTCTTCACAGTACTTTTAAATGACACCAGCATTCAAATGCTTTCCCTCCCTTTCCTTATACATATGTAAATATGTATGTATGTATATATATTCATTAAAGGTGAAGTTTATTTTCAGTGGAGCAGGAAGAAAGTGAAAATATAGTGCATGTTAAATTGATCTAATTACCACATCTGGATCTTCCTATAAGTAGTAATTTCCACCTTCCTGCTCTAAAAGGAGGTTGGTACTTTGCAGCATCATGCAGGCCGTGGAGGGTAAGTACATTAAACACTTAATATGTAACAGAGACAAATTTCAATTAGAGTGGGGAAGTGTAAAAGCACTGAACGAAGCACTGATGTGGTCTCATCTGAAATATCTTTGCAATTCTACATTCATGTTCAAGAAAGACAACCAGAAAAGGAGGGGGAAAAAAAAAAAAGAGAGAGAAAAAAAAGAGAAAAAAAAGGTTACTAATATAATTAGGAGGATGGAGAGTTGATCATACAGGAGGAAACTAAGGATTGTCTCATGCAGTCTCACAGAATGAAGTCTGAATAGGAACATGGTTGCTAAATGGAAATGAAACTGCGGGCAGGGAGAAGGATAATGGTGGTACAGGAATGAATGGCTACAGACAAGTCATTAATACTTTCAGACCAGCAGTTTAGAAGCAAGTTCCTGTCCACCAGAGCACTAAGGTGCAGCAGCAGCTCTGCTATCAGAGTAAGGGAAAAGAGCCCAACTTTTCAGATAGACCTCAGTGCCCCAGTGGAGAGGACTCAGGGGCATGGTTCTTGTGACAGGAGAGAATTTGACCTTTTGATGCAGAATGATCCCTTCTGCCTTGCATTTTGCTTTTGCCCCCAGGACAGTGAAGCATTTCCGCAAGATCTAAAGTGCTGCTGAAGCAAGGACTTACCCATACTGAACTGAGGTTGCTGTCACCATCTTCTCTCTACTCCAAGCCATTTAAACCCTATACTCTCATAAACAACTTTGGGAGCAGGTGGTTCCCTGAACTTTCAAAGAGTTGGGTAGGAAGTGCTGAGGCTGAAGAGTCTGTGTGTAGGTCCCGGAAAAACCCGAGACTGACATCTCTGCTCATTACACAAAGTACTTTAAGTAATTTCCATGTACTAGCAGACTTGGAAATGAAATGTTGCATGCATTTCTTGCTGGTGATTCTACGGTTTTCAGTACTTTTTTTTTCTTGGAGGAGGTGGGGAGGAATGATATGACACATTTTTCCCCATTGACAGTGGTGACACTTCTCTTGACTCCAATTGAAAAGGACACAAACATTAAGCCCTTTTAAAACTTAAAAGATTTGTTTCCCTAAAGGATTTGCCACGTAATTTTTTATTGTTCTCTGTGACTCCGAGTGACATGGTAATTGGACATTTCTATTGTCACACACCTTCCTCAGTTACATTCAGTCCAGGTGCCTTCCATTAGACCTCAGTGAAGCTTATATTGTACTACACAAGACCACCTTAAAGACCCAATGGATATTAGCTCTTTCTAGGTGATCTTATTAGGAAAAATATATATTTTTTAAAATACATGTTACTTCATTTGTCTTTTGTTTGAAAACCAGATAGGTCATCTGAAATGACGCTGGGACACACCATGAATATCCACAGTTCTCAAAGGCGTTTGACAGAGAATGTGTAACTAAATACCAGCACTGAATTTCATTCCTTGGATATCAATGCAAAGGTCTCAGCTGCATTAAGGGCAAATTTCACACTTAATGTAATTACTGCATCTTCTAAATCAGATAATATTAATATGCTGATCTCTTTGGGACAGGATATGTCACTTGCTATAATATTGTACAATGCCTATCAGGCTGGGTTTGTAACTTGATTGAAATTTCTAGGTGTCACTATGAGAACTGAATGTAACATTGTAATCAGAAAAGCTTTGTGGCTTTTCTCCCCTCATAATTTATCAAATTGCTCAATATATTTCTCTCTAGCATTTCAGTCTTTTCCATTTGGCAAATATTGATGGTTTTCCAGGGCTTTAATGGAGGAAAAATTGTCATGTTAAAAAAAAAAAAAAAAAAAGCACCTAATAATTGTATGCATTTCTGTAACAGTTACAAGCTAGAAAGCTTTTACTTTGTCTATTAATTTATGTTTTTCTGGAACAATCTAAGTTCCTTTTCAGCTTTTTAATGTCTACTCTCAGTCAATCTGAGTGCCTCTGAATTATAGCAATGTAGGGTAACTTTACAGAAGTAAGTGCAAGTTACTTTTATAAAAGTGCTTGTCCTAAACGAGAAAACTTAACTTGCAACCATTTACTAGTGACAGCAGACATTTCACAGAGATACACTAAGGAAATTTTCAGGACCAATGCTAACTCTTAAGCTATAAAAATAAAATAAAATAATACCTAACTCCAAAGTAGCCTTGGCACTGTAACCGTTATTGAGGCAAGACTTCCTATAATAAATGCAAGATTTTTTTGTCCTGAAAATCTATGATCAAGTTGAAAAATTGGAATGACAGCATCACACAAATCCACTATGACCAATATTTTACTATGTAAAAACATATAAACACATAAAATTCTCTTTGATACAGCACCATTTTTTTCCCCTTTGGAAGAAGAAGTAGAGAATAAACTGCAGGGGGGAAAATAATAATAATAATAAAATAATAATAATAAAACAAAACAAACAAAAAAAAAAAACACAAGGTATGCAAGCTCATGCTGAGTGACTAAGCAACATCCCCATCTACCTGTCTCTGAGTTAATTACATACATATAAATATATCTGTCAAGTAGATAGTGAACTAAAGCAATTTGTAAAGCATCAGCTGACAATGGATAAAGGCAGCAGTCCTGAGTACTACATCTTGGCATGTTTAAGAGCACTTAACCCTATATCAAGCCAAGCTGGGAGTTCACAACCATAAGCTATCAAGTCTGACTCCCTTCAGGTGTATGCAGTTTCTCTTAGAGCAGCAGCTTCTCTAAAGCAGACCCAGGAGTGAGAGAAGGACATTGATGGCGATTGACTGATAAGGCAGGCATGTGCATCATAACATTGGTAAAAATGTACATGATATTTTTGCTCATTTAGAGGTGCACCATTTCTCTTATCATCATGTTGGTTAGGCTTCTGTGCATCAGGATGAACTTGGGAGGCTTTTTTTTCACCTTTTTGACAGCACATATGCAGAGACATTACATTATTTGTTCTCTGTATGTGATACCTCTTGTCCTTTAAAGTGTAAAAAAAATATTTGTAATTAGATAACATCTAATAGGCATCCTAAGCTTTAAGATGAAGTTTTTACATGGAGATTTTCAGCACTTTAGCGTATTACAGCCACGCACCATCTTTATGGAAGAATAGTGTCCAAAGACTTCCTTACAAGTCCATAAAATTTCAATCTTATTCTGGTAGATAAAGTTATGACTCGTCAGTGAGGTTGGTCTGAGTAGAACAGTAGACGCAGAGTAAGGAAAACTGGATTCAATCCCCAGCTCTGCCCTTGGTCTTCTAGGTCATGGTAGGCAAATTAGTTGGAAGTCTCAGAAACCCCACTTTTTAAATGGACATTAAATCTTTGGCTTTCATTTAAATCATTTTAGATTTTCAAGTATAAAAGACTGTATTAATAGTAGACGGCATATTATGGGACTTGGAATTCCCATTAAAACTTGTCAGTTTTGATGAGGAGTTGCTATGTGATCTTGGTGAAATTGCTAAAGGACAGACATTTTAAAATAATTGGAAACAGGAAAGATGTGTTATTTGATGATCGCTTTTGGAAATGTGACCACTATCCTTCCTGTTCTGTATTCCTTCATTCTTTTTAAAAGATTAAAAATCCTTTTTCTCTGCCTTTTGTGTTCAAGTTCCAAGGCACCGATTCGAGTGAGTGTCTTTACCCTGTGTTTGCAAAGCACTTAGCATAAAGAGCCCCCTGCCTGGTATAGCAGTTACGGAGAAGACATATTCTTAGCTGAAATAAAGTGAGTCATTTCATTTGTGGGACAGGTAGGAAGGGTTGTGAGCATGCTGCTCTTAAATAACAGGAAGAACCATTTTCTTTCCCCAAAGAACCTACTGCCTGAATAGATACTTTAGAAATTCTCAGTGTGAATTTGACCACATTATCTAAGATAAAAGCAAGTACAGATAGACATCCACTCAACTTTCTAGGCTGCTGATTTCAAGGTAATAGTCCCAGTTATCCTACGCCCTGTGTCTTTGAAAGCATTATACAACACCTTCCAAAACGATGGAAAGAATACCTAAGATCTTAAAGTCACATACCTGGGGCTTCAATTCTGTCAAATAAAATGTTCCTCTTGTGGAAGACAGTAGTGATCAAAACCCCAGAGAGCTCAGCCCTTGCCCCAAAAAGCCTGTGATGTGAACCACAGAATGCCCCAGGACAAGGTGACAGCATAACCATCTCTCCTGATGAAGTTCCTTCAATATTAGCAGTCCTTGAGGAGACCTCTAGCCCTATATATATATGTATTCACAAAAATTTGTTTGTTTATTTGTTTCCTAAAAGACATGCAATGTAAGAATCTCCTCAGAAGCCAGCCAAGCTGGTTATCTTGACTGTAAAGACCTGTCTCACACCAGTGTTACCGAGAGCCCTAAGTTTCTAAAACCATAAGGTAATGAATTACATCTACCAAGGACAGGAAAAAAAAGTCTGTCTCTTCATCATATTCCAGTTTTTCTCCCCTCTCTTGGTTGTGTGTTCATTTGTTTTCTGCTGACAGATTTATATTTTTTTTTTTTTGTCATATTGGAATGACGAGACAGTGACATCTGGTGATCAGTTTTGTGTGTTTTCTTTTTGGTATTTCACTATAAAGCATTTCCCCCAAATTCTGGTCATTACTGTAGAAAAAATTCTACTAATAAACAGGTCAATTATTTTGAAAAAGAAAAAAACCTCATCAGGTCCCATGAAACGAATATGAATGTCAGAATTTTAGCCTAGTCTGTTGGAGAACTACCTATCAAGCAATTGGTTACCCATTCAGCCATCTGCCCATTGCCACCAACCTGTTTATGGTCAGGTCCTACACTGGCCTCATGAGCAGGAAGCTGTGTCATTTACACCTTTTGTGTGTTTGGTCTGAGCTGTTGGCCAACCACAGATATACGGGACAGTATATCATGTTTAGACTTGGAGAAAGCAATCACTGAAATAGATTGCTGAGTTCTCTATACACTTTGAAAAGGAAAAGGAAAAAGAAAAACCCTTAACCTAATCGGCTGTCATAGTTTTGTCTTGTTTTCTTTTCTTTTTTTCCTTCTAAATGGGCTGCCAGCAGGGCTTCTGCTAATAGCCTGATGTCTCAGTGTGCTACGCTGTTTGGACCTATTAATTTCATAAACAGAAACATCAGTGCTTCTCCTCCCTTCGGGCTTTAAAGGGCATGTCTATACTCAGTCTCTATCAGCACAATGTTGTGGCTGCTAAAGATATATCTCAGCTACATCACGCGACTGCTTTAGTTCTGAAGTGTTCTTGGGATTGTTCTGATGATATTGGAAAGTTGAATTTATTCAGCAATTCATGAATAAGAAAGAAATCAAGTGCAATAAAGTGAAGAGCTGCCTGTAATCAAATGAGATTCCTGCATTCTCTTGTAAGGATCCAAGAATAAATGGTGCTGTGTTACACTGTTACCCTCCTTGGTACTGGTACTGGTGCTCCGCATTAAGAAAAGCAAGGGTGTTTTTCTGGGAGGTGATATGACCAGACATTTTATTACCTTCCCCTGTTTCACTGTCTCCTCTGCCCCAGGTGCAGCTTACCTGGGGAGGGCGCAAAGAGACACCTGGGCAAGGGCAGAGCAGGAGGGCCCTGGCTTCTGCTTCCCCAGACAAAAGAAGGAAATACCTTGTGGTTTTCCCCCAAATCAACTCCACAGCTGCGCTGGGGCAGTGCTGCTTCTCAGGGCAAACTTGTGTTTCACTGCAGCTTCACTCCTGATGAAGTGAGAATTTGCTTTCATAGGAAAATATTTTAAATTTTAAATATTTAAAATTTAAATTTTAAAATTTTAAAGTTTTTTGACCATGGGGCACTTTACTCGGCACCCAGCCTGATGGCCGCAGACGGGTCCCTATCTTTTAGGGGAAAACGGATCCTGGGCCAGGAGCTGGCAGGGCTCATTGAGAGGGCTTTAAACTAGGTAAGAAGGGGGATGGGGCTGAAGCAAGGATTGTTGGAGCTGTGCCAGGGGGAACAATAGCAAGGCTGGGGGATAAGGCAATGGCCCAGCTGAAGTGCATCTACACCAATGCACGCAGCATGGGTAACAAACAAGAGGAGCTGGAAGCCATCATGCGGCAGGCAGGCTACAACTTGGTTGCCATCACGGAGACATGGTGGGACCACTCTCATAACTAGGGTGCTGCAATGTCTGGCTATAAGCTCTTCAGAAGGGACAGGCAGCACAGAAGGGGTGGTGGTGTGGCTCTCTATATTAGAGAGTCTTTCGATGTTGTAGAACTCGAGGCTGGAAATGACAAGGTCGAGTCCCTTTGGGTTAGGATCGGCGGGGCCAACAAGGTCAGAGTCTGTTATAGACCACCGAACCAGGATGAGGAGACGGATGAGGAGTTCTACAGGCAGCTGACAGAAGTTGTGAAATCTTCAGTGCTTGTTCTCGTGGGGGACTTCAACTTCCCTGACATATCCTGGAAGCACAACACAGCCCAGAGAAAGCAGTCTAGGAGGTTCTGGAGAGCATGGAAGATAGCTTCCTGATGCAGCTGGTTAGTAAACCTACCAGGGGTGGCGCCCCGCTAGACCTTCTCTTCACAAACAGAGAAGGACTGGTGGAGGATGTGATTGTTGGGAGCTGTCTTGGGCAGAGTGACCACGAAATGGTGGAGTTCACTATTCTTGGCGAGGCCAGGAAGGGGTCCAGTAAAACCGCTGTACTGGACTTCTGGAGGGCTGACTGAGCTGCTCAGGACACTGGTTGGTGGAGTCCCTTGGGAGAAGGTTCTGAAGGGCAGAGGAGTTCAGCAAGGCTGGGCGCTCTTCAAGAGGGAAATCTTAATGGCGCAGGAACGGTCTGTCCCCACGTGCCCAAAGACGAGCTGGCAGGGAAGAAGACCAGCCTGGCTGAACAGAGAGTTGTGGCTTGAGCTTAGGAGAAAAAAAAGGGTTTATAATCTTTGGAAAAGTGGGCAGGCCACCAAGGAGGACTATAAGGATGTTGCGAGGCTGTGCAGGGACAAAATTAGGAAGGCCAAAGCTCATCTGGAGCTCAATCTGGCTACTGCCGTTAAAGATAACAAAAAACGTTTTTATAAATACATCAACACAAAAAGGAGGACTAAGGAGAATCTCCATCCTTACTAGATGCAGAGGGAAACTTAGTTACAAGAGATGAGGAAAAGGTGGAGGTGCTTAATGCCTTCTTCGCCTCAGTCTTTAGCAGCAATACTGGTTGTTCTCTGGATAGCCAGTACCCTGAGCTGGTGGAAGGGGATGGGGAGCAGGATGTGGCCCTCACTATCCATGAAGAACTGGTTGGTGACCTGGTACGGCACTTGGATGTGCACAAGTCGATGGAGCCGGATAGGATCCACCCGAGGGTACTGAGAGAACTGGCAGAGGAGCGGGACAAGCCGCTTACCATCATTTATCAACAGTCCTGGCTATCGGGGGATGTCCCAGTTGACTGGCGGCTAGCAAATGTGATGCCCATCTACAAGAAGGGCCGGAGGACTGACCCGGGAAACTACAGGCCTGTCAGTTTGACCTCAGTGCCAGGGAAGCTCATGGAGCAGATCCTCTTGGGAGTCATCATGCGGCACTTGCAGGGCAAGCAGGCGATCAGGCCCAGTCAGCATGGGTTTATGAAAGGCAGGTCCTGCTTGACGAACCTGATCTCCTTCTATGACAACGTAATGCACTGGGTGGACGAGGGAAAGGCTGTGGATGTGGTCTACCTTGACTTCAGCAAGGCTTTTGACACGATTTCCCACAGCATTCTCTTCAAGAAACTGGCTGCTCTTGGCTTGGACTGGCGCACACTTCATTGGGTTAGAAACTGGCTGGATAGCTGGGCCCAAAGAGTCGTGGTGAATGGAGTCAAATCCAGTTGGAGGCCAGTCACTAGTGGCATTCCCCAGGGCTCAGTGCTGGGGCCGGTCCTCTTTAATATTTTCATCGATGATCTGGACGAGGGCATTGAGTGCACCCTCAGTAAGTTCAAAGATGACACCAAGTTAGGTGCGTGTGTCGATCTGCTTGAGGGTAGGAAGGCTCTGCAGGAGGATCTGGATAGGCTGCACCGATGGGCTGAGGTCAACTGCATGAAGTTCACAGCAGTGTGCTCAGGTAACCAAGAAGGCCAACAGCATCCTGGCTTGCATAAGAAACAGTGTGGCCAGCAGGGCTAGGGAGGTGATCGTCCCCCTGTACTCGGCTCTGGTGAGGCCGTACCTCGAGTACTGTGTTCAGTTTTGGGCCCCTCGCTACAAGAAGGACATGGAGGTGCTTGAGCGGGTCCAGAGAAGGGCAACAAAGCTGGCGAGGGGCCTGGAGAACAAGTCCTACGAGGAGTGGCTGAGGGAGCTGGGATTCTTCAGCCTGGAGAAGAGGAGGCTCAGGGGCGACCTTATTGCTCTCTACAGGTACCTTAAAGGAGGCTGTAGCGAGGTGGGGGTTGGTCTGTTCTCGCACGTGCCTGGTGACAGGACAAGAGGGAATGGGCTTAAGTTGCGCTAGGGGAGTTTTAGGTTGGATGATAGGAAGAACTTCTTTACTGAAAGGGTTGTTAGACATTGGAACAGGCTGCCCAGGGAAGTGGTGGAGTCACCATCCCTGGAGGTCTTTAAAAGACATTTAGATGTAGAGCTTAGGGATATGGTTTAGTGGGGACTGTTAGTGTTAGGTCAGAGGTTGGACTCGATGATCTTGAGGTCTCTTCCAACCTAGAAATTCTGTGATTCTGTGAAAATCTTACTATTACTTGCTGATGGTCTTTCACATATTTTAGTAATGCTTTGAAAATTTGAATTTTTCTATTGAGATCTATTGCTTTTTAATTTTAAGCAGAGGAGAGAAAATAATGCTTTTAGAGACTGATTTTAGGAGTCAAATGACAATTTAAGAATACTAGAAAAAAAGAAATTGATTTTATTTTCAGGTTATAAACACAGGCTACATGATTTCTCTGTGCTGTTAGAAAGCTTGAAGAAAGAAGCAGAGTACCTGGGCGTGCCCTGTGGGACTGAGAAATGAGTTATCTTTCTCTATGTTCTAAAAAAAGTGTTAACATTTGTGTGTGTGCATGAACAAAATCAAATTAAAATGAACTCTCTGTCCCAAGGAACTGGTACCAGAAGCCAGGGATGCCAAAGCACCTTTCCACAAAGGAAGTAACTCAGATACGTAAGGCAGCAGACTTTGGATCATTCTCCCTTAGCTCGCAGAGCCATTTTCTTTTATTTTTTTCTGCTTTTGTAAATATATTTCTTAGAAACGTTTCTAGAATAGGGAGCAAAGTGCAGCTAGGTATCTCAGTGAGACTTGAGACATTGTATTCCATGTAGAAGCTGTGATGCTCCATCCCTTTCCACTCCTTTTTCAGGCCTTATTTCTCACATGATGGGATGTGGCTTCACATTCAGCATCACACTGAGCTGATGTCAGGGAGTTCATGTCTGGGGTTAAACCATCCAAATCCTGCAAAGAAAAGAGGATCTTGGTTATAGTCCTCACGAAGCTGCAGCTATCAGGGTCCTGCTTGGGCATCCAGAGGTTTCTGCACAGTGACAAGTGGGACACTGCAAGGACTCCCCCAGCCCCAGGCCATCCATTTAGCACACGCACAAATAAACCACCTTCTTTGTCTGCTCGCAGAGCCCAGCCAGGCTGGTAGCCCAGGTTGCAATCTTGACTGGAAATAAATTTAACTAATCATAAAATACTAATCTGTGCTATTAGTATCTTCATTGAGGTGAATACAGTGGTACAAAACTTGTTAAGTCTAATTTCTCTGCTTATTTGTTCTTTCTATATTCCCAGCTACTGCAGGTTTTAGCAAATATGCAAATCACGTTTAATCCATTTTGGGAAGTAAGTTTCAGTTATTAATATTTTAATAAAACAATAATTTTTGGAGCTGTTGAAGATATTTTAGGTTGTTGTCATCTTCTTAACTGTACCGTAGGGTGTTAAGAAATAACGGTTGTTGCAATCTTGTGACCTAATGCCAGTAACCTGGCAAGTATTACTATTCCAGAGATTTTTTTTTTTCATTCTTTCTTTCCTTTTTGCTATCATCTGAGCAAAGATGTATTTTCCCAGAATATCATTATGAAACATTCATAAACAATAATGTTTTGTTTATCACGAGCGGTATGTTTTAAATTACATTTAAAGCACCTGAAAGTAATTTATCTCAGAGCTATACGGTGTCACTTGAGAAAAGAAAATCAAAATTACTTTTGAATTTGCTATAACTTCAGTATTACTTGTAATGGCAGCTGAAGTTCTTGTTTAGAATTGGGTTCCCAAACATCTTGAGGCCCAACATATGTGCACATGAGGATATGTTTATGTAGTTACCATGTACCATACCTTTGAACCTCCTAAAACTTTAAAGTTTCACTTTCTTAAAGAATTATAGGATATCCTGAGTTGAAAGGGACCCACAAGGATCATCATCAAGTCCAACTCCTGGCACCACACAGGACCACCCAAAAACCAGACCCCGTGTCTCAGAGCGTTGTCCAAACACCTCTTGAACCCCAGCAGGCTCGGGGCCGTGACACCTCCCTGGGCAGCCTGTCCCAGTGCCCGACCACCCTCTCTGGGTGCAGACCCTTTCCCTAACCCCCAGCCTGACCCTCCCCTGTCCCAGCTCCATGCCGTTCCCTCGGGTCCTGTCGCTGTCCCCAGAGAGCAGAACTCAGCACCTGACCCTCCGCTGCCCTCATGAGGGAGCTGCAGGCTGCCATGAGGCCTCCCCTTGGCCTGCTCTGCTCAGGGCTGAACTAAGGGACCTCAGCCGCTTATATGTCTTGCCCTCTAGACTCTTCACCTTCATAGCCCTCCTTTGGATGCTGTCTAATAGTTTTATGGCCTTCTTATACTGTGGTGCCCAAAATTGTACACAGTACTTGAGGCAAGGCCTGCACCAGTGCAGAGTAGAATGGGACATTCCCTTCCCTCAACCAGCTTCTCATTTAGGTGTCTAGGCTTCCCTTGACATTTTGAGAACTTTAATGTTGTACTTTCAAAAAATGACCATTTCAGCTTCAATTAAACATTTTAATTTATGTATCGAGTGCTGTTTTGCAGTGGCTAACATTATTAAGCCAAATTAGACAAATTATGATGAATGTTCATAGAAATTAAGTATTCTGAATGATTTCCTGCCCAACTGTATATATTCTGTACTGCAAATGAAAGAGAAAGCTGGTTCTTTACTCTAGGTAAATGCCCATATCTTTACACAGACCCTAATTTATAATCTTACAGCTCTGAATTATATAAAATTGTTATTTCTGTTAAAACTTCACAAATTTGGCTTCCTCTTTTTTTTTTTTTTTTTTTTTTCTCTTGACCCTTATCCCCTCTGTGCAGCTTGTGGGTGTGGATGCACTTGCTGAGTGTCTGACTACCTACTGAAAAGATCTGAAATGCACTGTCTGTCTGAAATTTCAGACATTTTGCTGCTGTGATGTAGGGTGCTTCGTTACTGTAGGAATTGATCTAGTTTTGTTTTGTTTTGTTTTGTTTTGTGATTGTAAGTAATCTATTGGTTCTCTTCAACAGAATAAATGTTTTCTATCCTTAAATCTTCAATGTGCATGACATTTGTACCCATAATGCCAGGTAGATATTACATTTCAGCTCAAGTGCTGCAATTGCTGGGCTGCTAAGGATCTCAAATCCAAAAGATTTCTTCTACATCAGGAGACTACAAAATATTATGATTATGGATCTGTTATAATACAGATTCTATTGTTTCTGTGTTTTATAGAATATAATGCTGTTAAAAATAAAATCAGGCACTTACTCATGGGTGATAGCCTCCTTAACTAGCATTTAAGGAGTTAGGGTTTCATTTGTGATCTTGCTTTATTAGTAAAATATATATATTTTGATATATTAAGACAAGAAGCCAATCTGGCCTTGATCTTAGGGCAAGTCACTTTGGTCCTCCACACTGTAGGTGCTTCTTTATGAAACTACCATTGTCCTTTCTGAAGTGCTTTGAGATCCCTGGTTGAAGAAAGATATATAGCAGTTTGGAGTCCTGATTTCTTCTATTAAGAGGTCTTGATTTTAGGAGATTGTTTCCAATGCACCACTTTTTATTTTTTTTCTGCAGGTTTTCATCTCCATTATAAATAGCTCAGTAAACCCCACAGATAAATATATTTTCACATATTTATTAATCACGGGTTGTTGGCTTTATATTATTTACTGTTACATTATATTGTCAGAGGTGAAGTTGATTGAGTTTAATCACATTCTTTCTGAATGTGGCACTGAAGAGTTATGAGTAACATTTGTAATATCATAGCCTAGGAGAGAATCAGAGCAGGGTCTTGTGACCTCACAGCCCAGCACAGTGTAACCATGGGGCCTTGTGTCCTCATGTCCCGGCATGGTGTAATAGCTTTGTAGCATCATGGACCAGAACATAGTCCTAACAGGGCCTTGTGAACTCACATCCCAGCACAGCTCCACAGAATGGAGTTGTACCCTCATGGCCCAGCACATGGTCACAGCAGGACCTTGTGATGTCACAGCTTGGCACAGCATCACAGCAGGGTTTCACTTGTGGTTTCACTGCATGACCCAGTGTCACAGCACAGTGTTGTAACCTCATTGACCAGAACAGAGTCACAGCAGGCTTTGTCACCTCACAGCCTGCCACAGTGTCACAGTGGGGCCTTGTGACCTCACAGCCCAATGTAACGTCACAGTGCAGCACTGTAACTTCATGGCCCAGCACAGAGTCCATAGTAGGGCCTTGTGAACCCACAGCCCAGCACAGTCTTAGTAGGGCCTTGTGACCTCATGGCTGAGAACAAACTCACAGCAGGGCCTTATGTTGTCCCTGCAGCATTAGTGTAAGATCCCCAAATCTTTTCTTTTTGTAAACAAACTCTCATACTCTTTAATGGCAATTGAAATCTGGACTAATTGGGGTAGAGGCTACAACAAGTCTTAATTTCACTGGGAATAGCAGTCTGACCAGTCTCTGATGGGGAGACAAAATTAATTGCTTAGGTCCACACAGTGACTCATGTCTTTCTCCTTCACGAGGAGATAACTAATTTTCCCACAACAAACAGGGAATCAAATATTGCCTGAAGCACTAAAAACACATTGCTGTTCTCCAGGAAGCATGGCAATGTCTGCAAAAATGAATTAAGCAAGCAGAGAGGAAACATTGATAGTCTGTCATTGCAGTGTAGCTGCTTACCAACACAGGACCAGCCAAGATCTTTATGCTGATTATGTTAGCACTTTAGTGAACATAATCTTGTGTTTGTATAAGGACTCTACTGAAAATCAGATTTTCAAATCCAAATCAGGATTCAGTCTGACTCAGGATGTATTATCTCCAGTAACCTCAGTTCCAAATGAAGCAGAAATACTAGTGACTTATGCTTTTGCCTCTAAAACTCAATATATTATAAGCCTTTGCACTATAAGGAAGTGAAAACATTCAAAGACTTTATGTCTTTTCTTAGCATTCTTGTTTTGATAGGAAGAAAGTTACTCAGGTTACACCCAAAATGGGAGGATTTGTGATAAGTTCATTTATCTGCTATTAGTATAGTCTCACACTCCTGTGCAAAGAGACACAAAATATTGAATGTTCTTTGAAGACACCTGTCTGACCTCCTGCCTCACAGAAATGGGATGGGTATCTGAGAAAGAACACATTGACAGTGTCAGCCCAAGGCATGAATTTTCTAAGAGATTTCTCAAGACCTCTGACTTCTAGCAGAGGTAGTCCTAGCCTGAACCACAAGCTATGTCTTTTTTATAAGCTTATATAATTTCAGAGTGAAGCTTTTCATTTTCTGAGTTATATAAGCCAAACTGAACTCAAAACACTTATAAATGTATTGGTGACTCTTTCCATCCTTCTCTTCTATATCCACCTAGGCTTATTGCTAATTAATGTCGTTTGCTTAGTGCTTTTGGTGTTCATGTCCAAGGCCTGAAAACAAGTATTACATTTGGAAAAAGCTGGTAATATTGGGTGACTGGTAGTGACTCAAAAGTATGTCTGAGGAGAAAGATCCTGACTGCAGCCATGTAGAACCTGCTGCCTGGGCCTTGCAAGTGCCTCAGCACTTCCTTCATGGTCCCTAAGGATGGGTTAATTTTCTTGCTGTTGTTTAAAAATGAATGTTATTTCTATTGTTTGTAAATTCCAAGTAGGAACCAATTTTAAAAAATGAAAACCAGCAGATTGCAAAAAGTGTTCGGGGCCAAAAAAGTAAAGTGACATCAGCTAAATTTGGAAGGTAGGGGGAAACTAATTAATAGAAGTGTATTTGAAGGAACATGCAAAATGAGGCATAAAAACTTGCATAACAGTTTTGCTTTGGCAAGAAAAAATGAACTGAATATGGAAAGAATGATGGAAGTGGATAAATATGGTTTGAATGTTTTAAACAGTTTTGGTTTTGTAATCTTGTCCATTTGAATTGGATGCAGACTTCATATGCTGTTAATCAAAAGCTTGCAAGTCTTTTTTCTTTAGCAAGGAAAGACAGCAATAGATGTAGGTCAACCTGCTGGATAGCTGGTTTAATGACAAATATTCAGGAAGACAGCAAAATATCTTCTTTTTTTTTTTTTTTTTTCCTCTTCCTTTCTTCCTTTCTTCCTTTTCTTTCCCTCTCTGCAGTGCTGCATTTTTATTTGGAGATGTTGATGGTTAAAGTATTTCCCTCACAACTTTACCTCCACCTAGAAAGTGGCACTCTTTTAGTTCCATTTATAGTGATTGCAAGCCTCTTCTAGTACAGAAAGATATACTGATTTATGGAATTATAACAGTGATAATTTTTCATGCTCAAACTAGCTGTTATCAGCAATTTTGATGATGCATTGGAATCTACCTAACTGTAAAAGGCTCTTTGCAGTTAAAGAAGTGTTGAAGTTAAGTTAAGGCACTGTCTATTGCAAAAACCTCTTTATTAGACTGTTTCACAGCTATTTTATTCCATTATAAATCCACTTGACTTTGCTAGAGAAAACTAATCCTCAACTATTTTAGGTCAGTTCTGGCATATGTGGCCATTACTTGCCCCCTACATCAGTCCAAAAAGACAATACGTAATCATCTCTTATATTTTTCTAGAGGGATGCTTTTGAGCACGGGTGTACAATGAAGCCTTCTAATGTTGACTGCATGTCTCTATGCCCTGTCAAAACTATCATAATGTTGTAAATCTTTGGTCAAGAGAGCTATAATAGGTGATTATATTTTGGCATCCATGTGCTGTATCGAAGTACCTGTGTGATTCAGTACAGTGCATCATTTTTACCACTGTTCAGAGTAATGTTAACCTGTCTTGCTCTTGGTGAAAGGCCAGATCCAGTGCAAGCAATCTGGCAACATTGGGGAAAAATTGAAAGCTAGTAAAAAAATTAAGAGAAGTTAAAGAATCCATTTAGCACGAAATAAACAAAGTTATTATTTTATTATTCTAAATTAAATTGAATTAATTAATATTGTCAAAATTAACTCCTACATTTAGAATGAGTCAAAGTTTGCACTGGGCAGAGCATGGAACATCCTGGTACACGCTGCCATGAGCAGGCCAGCCCTGGAGGCACTACTGCTGAAGGGCACCCCCAGGACAGGCAATGTAGACTTTTTTTTCTAGTGACTGTGGGAATCTCATGCTGACAGGTCCCAGCTCTGTGTCACTGCATCTAGTCATAAATGGACTTTGAAAAGCCACACAGTAGTTCATTATTTTTCTGTCTGTACATGCACTGATTGATAATCAATAATATATTGGCTGCCTCCAATATGTTAATACTAACGTCAACATGAGAAAAAGCACCCCATAAAACAGAATATATGTTTCTGCCATTCCTATCCATGCATTTTTGGGCATTGCACGATGGTGTTTATGAGCATAAGCTCTGTTCTATATCCTTACAACAACATGTGCCACCACAATTCATCGTTTACTACCCTCAACAAATACTACTTGCTAGAAGTTAATCTTTTTTCTCATACACAGGTAGAGATTCAAGCAAGGAAGAGATGGAATAGTCAAGCAAAATGGAGTTCCTTCCACTCTCACTGGAAGCTTTTTTTTTTTTGAAACTTATTCTTTTGACTGCAGCTTTTGCTGCATAGCTACAATACCTTGTGTTATTCTTCATTTAAGAAAACATTCTGGTTATCAATGACTGCAGAAGACAATGCAGTGCTAGGTTCATAATAACCAGTGATTAATTAGCTAATTAATTTCATGAAATTAGATACTATAAAGATACTATACTGTCTTTGTACTGTGATATGAAGATCAGGACCAGGAGTTCTTCCTTGTCCTTCTACCTCTTTTTTTTTTTTTTTTTTTTTTTTTTACCCCAATGTTTTAAAGAAGAAACCCCTACCTACAACAACCAGCATTGTTATATTGTTGTCTTTCTGAATGTACTGTTATCCATCTTGGAGACTGTCATCAGAATTAAATATATATATATATATATATATATATATATATATATATATATATATATATATATTTCATCCATTGAAATCCTGTCTATTTAGTCTCCTTTGCTCCCCATTTCTCTAAGAGACTGTCACAGAACTGGTGTTTACAGATAGCTGTCCTCAGATGCAGCATCACCAAGACCACTTAGTCTGAGGCCACCTGGCAGTACGGAGAGGGATTTGTGAAGCTCCTTTCACATCCCAGGGCCATAGAGGAGCAACAGAAAGGAGTTGGTGAAGGTTCTTCAAGCAGCTGAAGCAGATTACATCCAGTGATGCATCAGACAATTTGACAGGTTAGAAAGTAGCACATAGACTTGATCATGGGGCTTGGATTGGATTGCTGTACATCAGGCTGGATTAGCCTGTGCTGTGTGGTCTGCCAGCAGAACCCAGCCTGGACACATAGCATCCCTTTGTGGATAAAAATGGATATTGAAACCCTTCAGACCAGACCAGAGACTTTGAAAACTAGCCTAGCAAAACAACCAGTCAGAAAAGTGGTGCTACATGGATATCGTCTGTGTTCAAGTAACTGCAGGTGCAAGGACCAGTAAGGCCCTTACTTCCAGATCCTCTCCCCAGAAGTCCATCATGCATGCAGTACAGAAAGTTTCCCATCTCTGTTCATTTTTTCCCATTCTTTCCTCCTATTTTTATGTGAAATTTACATTTCCTTTCCTTTCCTTTTGTATCCTCCATCTCGATTCAAGGGGATGAGAGTTTGATGAATTCTCTCATTGAATCGGTAGGCAAGGAGAGAGATTCAGACCTTGTGTGTAATACCTAGATCTAAATAAAATAAATAATATGAGCCAGAGGATATGAGAAGCCAGGTGAAAATAAGTAATAGACAGAAAAAATATATATATGATATTTCACATAATTGCTGTTCTGCTGTTGCCATGGTAATGCCAGCATTTCTCTGTCTCCACGCTGTCCCCTTTTCAATCACTTGGATCTACTACCTGGCCCCACATCTACCTAACAGATGAACTGCCCATCTAGAGAAGAGAGAAGTGGACCTCTTTTTTATTATTTTTATTTTTAAATCTTGCTTTCCAGGATTGCATGCTTACATGCCTTGCCAGTTTGGTACCAGTGCAGTATATCTCACATGATCAAGGTGCTATAAAAGTGATGGGAGCTCTCTCACTCATCCCAGGGTATTTTAAAGGCCTCTTAAAATAAAGTCAGCATTGTCTCTTGAACTGCTTTAGAAAACTGACATGAGAAAGGCTGAAATGAGGATAGATATATATAAAGTCTACATCATTTTAGTGACTATAGACCTTCCTCATCTTCTGTGATCTTGCATTTATAACTTGACAGAAATTGAAAGGCTGCAATGGAATGGAGTAGGGGCCGGCTGCTGAGCACTGATCATCATTTATAGTGCAAAATGAGGATGTAATGTATGATTAGGACACAGGTATTTTTCTTAGTTTGAAAGGCTGTTTCCAATAGAGATTCACAATCTGAATGACAGTTCACTAATAGTGGGCAGCAAATTGTAATAATAACAGCATCATGTAGTAGAAGCGTCATCATTTCTCAGGCATAATGGACACTTCATTTTCATCCTTTAGAAAATCAGAACTATTGACTTTGCTAGAAAAAAAAAATAAAAATAATAATAATAATAAAGGGCAATATTTTAAGATAAGCAAATTTTAGGACTAAAATGGTTTGTTACATATGAGCCAGATTAACCCTACCCTGAATGGATTTGCCCACCTTAGTGGTCATGCAGACAGTGTGGCAAGCAATCTGAGAGGTTTCATTAAGAGCCAAAAAAAAAATAAAAAAAAATGTGCTTATACTAGATGTGAAACCATAACATAAGCGAGGGATAAAATGATCCAATATTTTCTGGGCCATGGAACCCATACTGGTGAGTTTGTCCCCATTTAAATTGTGGTATTTGAAATTCACTGGTTTGGCTGCTGTCTCATTATAGAGCGCATTACATCCTACTGAAAACCAGCTGTGGTTCCTGCTCTGATTATGTTCTCCAAGATCCTTCTATCACTTAGCAGCAGCACATCTGCTACTTTCTCCATAGTCAGGGATAACTTTGAATTACAACTCTGACCCTTCCTGGATCGAAGTATCCTACCTCCAAACTGTAGGATATGTATTAAAAAGTCCATGCTGGACAGACGGTAGGATATTCTTTCAAGTACCATCTTTTGTCAGCCTCTCATTACCTTAACATCTGCAGCAGATTTTTTATTTTCTTGGAGAAAACCAAATGCAGGCAAGCATGAGAAAAGGCAAATATTATAATAGGATAATCTGAGATAATTAAACAAAGAATGTTGTTTTCTTTCAAATTTTCAGATAAAAATTAATCTTGCCTTATCCTGTTCATCTGAAAAATACAGTTATTGCTATTGCCAGTTGTTCAGTGACAAGCTCCAACTTGTCCAGTTTATTTCAGAATGGCAACTGTTGATAGACTACAATTTTTTTCCTGCTAGTTTCCTCCCCTCCCCTCCCCTCCCCTCCCCTCCCCTCCCCTCCCCTCCCCTCCCCTCCCCTCCCCTCCCCTCCCCTCCCCTCCCCTCCCCTCCCCTCCCCTCCCCTCCCCTCCCCTCCCCTCCCCTCCCCTCCCTTCCCCTCCCCTCCCCTCCCCTCCCCTCCCCTCCCCTCCCCTCCCCTCCCCTCCCCTCCCCTCCCCTCCCCTCCCCTCCCCTCCCCTCCCCTCCCCTCCCCTCCCCTCCCCTCCCCTCCTCTTCCTCTTCCTCTTCCTCTTCCTCTTCCTCTTCCTCTTCCTCTTCCTCTTCCTCTTCCTCTTCCTCTTCCTCTTCCTCTTCCTCTCTTTTTTCCTTCTTTATTGGGCCTCCAATCAAAGCAGAGCTTGAAATGCATTCAAATTGTACACTAGCAAAGACAAGAAACTGATTGAAAAATTAAGTTTTTAAGAAAGTCATTGAGGGATTCAGGAGTGGGGAAGTTGCAATGTGTAAGAGTTAGGTAAAATGATTCAATAAATCCAGAGGAGATAAGAAATAGAAATGTCAATTAAAAGAAGAACATTAACCAGCTCTCCGGATTTGAAGAGGTTTCTGTCAGCTGTTGCTCTTTTATTTTCTTTTTCGTTTATGTCATTACCTAGAGATCCCAACCTCTATGTGTAGACACTCATGTAGATCCCAACCCTACGAATTCTTCTTAATATGCTGAATCATATGGGATTAGTATTGTGATTAAATACAGGCCTGTCTGTGTGCTTGGAGGGACCAGGGCACTGTGGCTGCACTGAACCCTCTGATTCCTTGGGAGACCAAGAGAACTATTCATCTTCTGGTGAAAGCATATGGCAAATCTGCAAAGAAATTAATTTGGAGATTTCCCTTGCAAGGGTGAGTTACCCATTTGGAGGAGACCCTAACACAGTTTACAGCAGATGATATTTTCAATAATACAATTTTTCTGAACAAGAGGATGAATTCTGACTCATAATTATATACAGCAACATGCCCAGCTGATCAAAATTCCATTTTTTCCCTCCATTTCAAGTAATGTGCATTCATTAAATACTGACCCTAGCAGTTACATACTTCAAAGTTACCAATATTTTATTATTTTGTCTTTCATTTCATTACTTCTCTTTTGGGATGTATTTTCTTTGCTACTACTGATATTTAAAAATAGACTAGTGTTGATATTTAGTCACTGTTACCATAGCTCAGTTTCCTGTTCCTATCTTCTGATGGCAGAAGAAAGCTTCATTTTTTATTTTTTTTTTTTCTCAAGAATCCCCTGATGTTGATCTTCAGGCTTTCAGATGATCCAAATCAAGAGATGTAAACCATATACTTTCCTGGAATTCAGTTGCACTACACACTGATTAAAATATCAATTTTTAACAATCACCATAAATACAGGCATACAGTTTCCATGTTCTGGAGATCAGCTTTTAATGTTTTGGCTTAATGGCTCAGTGAATGTAATAGAGATTTCTAGTGGATAGGCGCATACATATGTTTTCATCAGCTACAGTAGCTATAACAGTCATTTCTCCTCATTTTTTCCAAAGGGAATTTCATTGTTGTGGAATCTATGTCTAAACTTATTTCTGGTAAGGTGATCTTGGTCTCTCCAAGTGTGTCCAGGTTTGTTGTATGCCATTATTACTGATTATGCTGTGATGGCAAAGGGTTTGTCAAAGAATGGGGTGAGCTCTGCTAGGAATTGTGTATGCATATCACCATCCCCAACCCAAGCATTTACAGTTCTTATTGAAGAAGCAGAAAATAGCTTGGGAAAAAAAAAAAAAAGAAAAAAGTCTTGTTACCTTTCTTTTACCACAGGGAAGGGATTTATAGAACAGTTTAATTCTTTGCTCAGATCGGTATGTGAGAGCATGGGGAAGTGATCTCAGATCCCCTGTAGCTCTAAGATATATATCTGTCTTTCTTGTTCAATTTAATTTAGAATAAGTATCCATTTTAAACTGTGCTTCCGTATAAATCATTTAGTAATAATCCGTCCTCTTGAAACCAAAGCTATAACAATCAGTTGGATATGAATAATTGGTACTAAAAGATAGCTAAAAGTGTCTCTTTCCCTATAAAAATGTCTCCCGTTCTGAATCAATTCAGCATTTTCTCTCTCCCAGAAAGAAGTATATTCAGGCTAAGAAAGGATGGAGGGAATGTTTTGTTTTCATTAAAAATTGTTTTTTCTCAGATCAATAAGAAAAGCCCTAGCTTTTCATTAGAGTATGCATACAAAGAAATGGGTTCCTCCAGCAATCCACAAAACATCTCTAGCATGTTGTCAAATGGCCTGGGGCAATTACAGTGCCAGGCAGGTTTGGATTCATTAGTATTACTTGCTAGAGTACTTATAATAATTAGCCGAGTCCCTCTGGTGAAGAGAAGATAGTCTTTATTCCTCCAAACCCATGTCTCATTTACATAAAAGAAAGCAAGTTGCTTTTCACATTGGGAACAATGGGTGGCTTGGAGATTCGTTTTCTCTAGATGATTAACAAACCTGATGGATCAGAGAGCCTTGGACTTTTTGCACAAAAAAAGTTTAGTTTAGTTATCATTGCTTTAATTTAGTGACCCATTGAATCAAAGCTGTAACTAGAAGGCACAGAAACACATACTGCTTTTACGTATTGCTTTTTTTTTTTTTTTTTTAATAGAAGGTCGGTTGGTTTATTTTGGTTGGTTGGTTGGTTGTGAGTTGCTTGTTTTGATTGTTTGTGTGCCCCCAAGATCCCTGGCCATCTAGGAAGCAATGCATTTCTTTTCTCTCTTCTGTCATTTTGGGCAACAGCAATTTGTAACACATTAAGAAAACTTTTGGGGGAAATTAAA
Organism: Anas acuta; assembly: GCF_963932015.1. Taxonomy (NCBI): domain Eukaryota; kingdom Metazoa; phylum Chordata; class Aves; order Anseriformes; family Anatidae; genus Anas; species Anas acuta. The sequence continues at coordinate 13,152,068 of NC_088995.1, forward strand.
TTCAGTGAGAACTGGAGATCAGAAGGCCCCTTTTCAAGTTATTGGAGCAAATTTTAAAATTAATCACTGTTGAAGCAGAGGATCCTTGGAGGAATGTTCATAACACCGTGCAGTATTATACTGGTATCCAGTCTCTGCAGATGTGTGCTGGAGTTCTCTCTTCCTATCTCAATCCATACGGCAAAAAGCAATATGCCAGCAGGGTCTTACATTCACAATGAGCTTCATCCAGCTGAAAGCAAGGGGAATTCTGCTAGGAATTCAGTGGGGCTGAGATTTCACCTTTGGTTTTGGAAGACAGATGTTCACTACTTCCCAGTTGAACATGGTTTATTCTTTGCTTCCTTTTAAGCTCATCCTTTGATTAGCATTAAATTCAGGTTACAGTTTCTCTCCTTCAGCTTGCAGAAAGCAGCAGTGACAGCCATGGGTGGCTGCAGGGAGAGGAGAAAATAGCTGCCTTCAAGGCAGACGCAGGGAGGGCCTCAGTTCCTAGACTAAACAGCACGAGCGCGCCTGGATAATCAAGAACATGCAATCATGGCATTTAATTTAGAGTAATTCAAATCAAAGTGCCATTACAAGGGTGAAGAAACCTTTGAAAAATTTTGCTATTTAAAGACGGAGTCTGAGTTTTCTCTTTCAATTCTAGATGTTACTTAAGCCCCTGAGGTCAGTGGAGCAGTAAAGCCGAGAGCCTTTCCTGGTGTACAGCAGGACCAGGTTGTGATTAAAGCCTCCCGGGAGGTCCTCGTCCCATGAATTGGGGGATGGGAGAAGGGAGGTCAGGAGGACTCCTAGGGGTCCTTTTATCTGATTGAGCTCTTTAGAGAATTCCAATGAGGAAAGAAGAAAGCAACTTCCATTAAGATAAGGGAGGCAGAATCTGAGAAAAGCTTCAACTCTAAGGAGAGCCTATATAATATTAAATTAAATGCTTCCTGGTGAGTGAATGTTGTGCTGTGTCTTGCTTAATAGAGAGAGCGGAGCATTGATTAGACAAACTGAGAAAGCCAGGCACGGAGAAGGGTTTATTAATGATCTCTCTTGCTATGCTTATTCTTTCAAGTGCTAGTCCTACAAACAGCAAATATGTACAAATACATGAAAAAGGGAATCATCAGAAGGATGAATAGGTCTGAGATGAGTTATTTTGCTGTTTAAAAAGTTGTAAGAGGAATTTAGCACTTTAAAGAACTATTTAAATCGCATTTCATGGAAATAGAGTTGAAAAGCCTCAGTATGTTAACAGTATCTGTGCTGTTCACTCCAGCCATGCAAGCTGATACTTTGGAAACTGAAGAGCAGAGGATGTTTGCTGGAGCTGAGTAGCTCTGAAAAACTACAACACTATTGTTCAACCACTGTGTTTGAAGTGATGAGTAAATGAAGATTCAAGGCCCATGCATTCACTTTTAAGCAGACATGTATGGCCATTGACTTCGAGTATCTTGCACAATCTCCTGTATAATGCACAGTGCTTTAAGGTACGGGCTCATTATTTGCGTCCTGTCACTGGCTCTTTGCCCTTGTTTACACGTTCAGTATGAAAAGCTGAAATACAGAAATGCTCTACCTAAATTAATTTCTAAATGAAATTATCCAGGCAGATAATAGCATTGCTAATTGTCTGCCATCGTGACAGATATAATAATTTACTGTTGATACATTTGATAGACAGCAATGGGCCTGAATCCTGGCTGCTCCTTATTAGCAGCTGACAGTCAGCTATTCACAGGAACCTTCACTTTGTTATTTTTACTGATATTTATACAAGCAGGAAGAAAAAAAAAAAAAGAAAAAAAAAAGATGATTTGGTAGCATTTGTATGCTTTGCATTCTGTCACATATTTAATGTACAATTAGCAGTTGACTGCATCATAGGTCATAGCACTAACTGCTTACATGATCTATGTACCTACATTTGTTTTCTGCACTAAAAATAATAACAGAGTAACCAGTCTTAGGCATCACAGATGCTTCATACAAAATCAGAGGGACTGTTTCTTTTCTCCCTGAAGCAAGCACTGGCACTGCCATATCCAGCCACCCCCAGCGAGTTCTGACATTTACTTCTGGCTGCAGAACAATCAGATCACAATATTTTCTCTAAATATAGTAACTGGGAAAAATGCCTATTAGGCATTGCTCTAGGCATTGCTGCTTTTTACATGCACACTATACTCTTTTGAAAAAAAGGTTCACCCTGCTCTTTTATCAAATGGCCATGGGTTACCTATATATATATAATTTATTTTTTTCCCTCCAAATTGTTTAGCAGCCTCTAGTAATTGGTTGAAGCATATATGTAGACCATGATCCAGTCACAAGACCTGGAATTTCAATTTCCATCACACCATTTTTACATATATTTTACATAAACCTCTAAAAAGCTGAAAATATGATTTGACACATTTGTTCTCATGGAATTTCTCATCTCACTGTCAACAAGCTGTGTAGTATTATAAAAAAAAACAACTTTGGAAACCCACTTCAGATGGCCATTAATTATGCCTAGTTAGTGTCAAAATAGTTAATTTCTTTTCTTTCTTTTTTTTTTTTTTTTTAGACTTAATAGCATGCTATCATCTGGCAGCTTAATCTTTGCTTTAATGAGCAGTAGCAACACATTAAAATAATGTGAAAATTACTACATTAACTTTACAGAAAAAATATCATTAGTACAAGAAGCACATTAAATTCTTCAAGGATACTTCAAGTGCATAGATTTACAGTTGATTAGGACTTCTGCTGAAATTATTTTAGGATGTTTGCTCCCCTTTGTCCTGATTTGCTATAAACTATCACTGTATGTCATAGATAGACTTACAGATTCAGTACATATAATAATGCAATATTAATGGTTATGAGCATAGCTCTGAGGCTGTAGTTTATTAGATAAAATACAGTCACAGTTTTCAATGATTTTGGCTGGAGGTTTAACCTGTGAAATAGCATACCTGCATTTAAACAGATTTATGTGGAATTTTAACACACTAATTTGGAATATTTAAGAGATCTCAGTTGTGGCTGCGTTTTTCAGATTTTTGGGAGTTAATCTGAACATTTGAGCTTCATAATTGAGTTGGTAATAATTTCTATCTGATTTATGTGCATGCGTACATATCGCAATATATGAAATATAATGATTTTATGATGTTGTTGTTTTGGTATATTTATAAGGTAAGAGATGCTCTTTTTCCTTGCAAGGATGTCATTTTTTGTTTGTTTGTTTGTTTCTTTGTTTGTTTGTTTTCAGGGGGAGGGTCCTTTTTTACTCCCCACCGAGACTGCACTTGTCTGCTCCAAAAGCATATATGCTAGTTTAGATGTTGAATTGTTTGTCCTGTGTTAATGAGCAGTTTTCAGGGGCATCATGCTGCTTGCTTCACCATTGTTTTATAAAACAAACCATATTTAGCTGCATGGCTGGGCTGTTTCAGGCCACTACTGCTACCCAAAGCAGTTGTGCGTTTGACACATCTCAGAGTAATGTAAAGCATCCAGACCTGTGAGTGAAATTCAAACAAGGCAATATATGGCTGTCGGATCAAGTAGTTTTGGCTTTTGTCTCCTGCTGGCTCACTACCAGTTTTAGTAGGCAGTTGTAGTTGGCTGGGGGCAGGTTCCCAGAGGCAGAAGCACCTGAAGACTCGCACAAGCACTCGCTGACATTTGCCAAGTGCCAAAGTGAGTTAGTAAATGTCTGACTCCTTATTGACTTTCAGTCTACACCAATGCTTAGGAGCTTGTGCAAACCTAGTGAGACATACATATATTCACTTGTGGGTATCCAAAGGCTTGCGGATTTGGCCCTAATCCCACAAACTGATCTACTCTGTTACGGCAAAAATGTTCATTCAGAATTTGTCTTGGAAGAATTGCAACCATAAAAGTAATTGACACATACTTCTGCCTCACTGTTTCTCATTTGTAAATCAGTCATTCTTAATTCTGTCCGAGACAGGGATGGGCTGTCTTTTAGAAACCCTTCTGACCCATCTAATCTAAGTGCATAAAAAACCCATGGCAGGTTGATCTCTGTGTTCTTTCTTTTCCGGATTTCCAACACCTCCTCCTGCTTTACTTCTTTCTGGCTTATGATCCATAAGTAATATGTTCCCAACACCAGCTCTCATGGCTAAAACAACTTCATATGAGTCTTTCTTTGCCATTACCTCCTTTGCACTGAACTTGTTATTCCCTCAGATTTTAAGGCTGGAAGGAATCGGTAAATGAGGCTATAGGATTTCACTTGATTGCTCTTGTATTGAGCCTGGTATCTTGAGTTAGATTAAATCAAATCTTTCTAAAAGTTATCACTTGAAATTGAAGGCTTTAAGACACGGCAGCTCACTGCCTTTCTCGGGCACTCATCCCTCATCTCCTCTCATCTCCCTCCTAATTTAGCAGCTGGATGAAGCCACAACAATTCCTTCTTGTGCAATCCTACAAGGACAGCCTGAAGTGTCCCACAGCTGTCTGTGCTACAGCAGCTTGACTTGTGGCAAAGGGACTCTGCCCATGTGGAGCAGAGAAATCAGTCCTCTCCTGCCTAGCACAGTGCCAGTGAGCACCATGCACGGAGCGCTGTGCATCACATGCTTCTGTGTTGGGTGGTTGCTGCTGTACTCCAGCACCACATCAACCACTGTTTTTTAATGGGTCAGCAATAGACAGGTGTTAGAAAATCTGCCATCTCATGTACCGTGTTGCTTTCATATGCAATTATTACTCCAATTTTTAGAGAAGCCACTGGCTGATTACCGATTGTCCTCCTTTTTATACAGATCACTCATTTTCCCTTGGTATTTTACCATCTGGGAATCCTTGTCTCTGAATTTAAAGATTTTGCAGTCTCAAAGCGCAGCTCTGTTCTCTTAATTACTGGTTATTCTTTGAGTTGATTTAGTTTCCTATGATTGTACAACTTCTTTCGTTTTCTTCAATGTGAGAAGTGTCCTTGTCCGACGTGGGGCCAGCGATCTTGGAGGTCTGGTCTTGGATTTGGTTTGGGAACATACCAGAATTCCCAACTCCCTGGTGAGTTAAGTCAGGATCTCCTGGCGTCACCTGAGATTTGCAGAACAGATATCTCCCTTGTATCTACACCTAGCTCCAATTAGCCATCAGCATCGCTCTCCATCCCCTGGCACTGTCACGTAGGCTGTACACATTAATATTCTCCACCAGTCTCTTCTGCTCACCTCTTACAGTTTTTTGCTAAGTTAATGTGATTTCTGTAGTCTGTATTTCTCAGGTGTCCTTTATAGTTTTTGAAGATGACTTTCTCTCTTCTCTACGATGATACATATGTTATGACCTACGATGTAATTCAGTATATTTCCCCACAGCATTCAGAACACTATGACCCTGCGTCCCACACCTTAATCTTAATTTCTGAAACTGTATGACATGAAGCCTGGATAGAGATGCATTTTTCATGGAGACACAAATTCCTTTTTGCATTTTGCCTTTCTGCCAGTCCATGTTTTCACACACTGAGTTATTATTGTTAGTTTTCAGACTCTACCTCAAAAAAGAAGGTCTGTTTTATATCCCCTGTCTGTCATTTAGCATGAATTTTATTCACACTGATAACACCACCAGATTGCCAGATGTACTTTTAGCTTCTCTGCTTTGTTGATAAGATTGATATTAATCCCATCTTTCTCAGTAATCTACTCAAGTATTCACCTGCCTGGAATCATCTTCTTTATTTATTTTTAGATTCTAAATTCTTTTTTTTTTTTTTTTCTTTTCCCCCCATATCCCTTCTATGTGCTTTTCATTTCATGTTGCTCAAATGCCTCATTACCAATATCAGGCAGGGAATGCATTTTCTGTGCCAGCAACTGAATAACAACTTTAGATGGCTTCTTTTCCGCCAATGATTTTTATGATTATTATTTTAATCTTAGCTATGTCTTCTTTTGCGATGTGCTGCTGGGTGCTAGCAATAGATCTGACTGTATTTTGCATCGAAACTCTTTTCTGGCCATTTAAAAGAGCATTAAACTGGGAGGAAATTATTTGTTGCTTTTTTCTGATCCTCTTAAACTGCCAACAGAAAGGGATTTTGTGTAAAACACAGCTATATTCTAAATGTCTCTAAAGAAATAATACAGAGTTTAGTCCAAAATGGATAAAGGTGAGAAAATTTCTTCTATTTTTAAGTAAAATATTATATGCTGGAAGACCTCGTTTAGAAAGGCATTATTTGAGTTGTAACACCGTTCTCCCCAGGAGTAGCTTAGGAGAGGCCAGTTCCAGCTCCTTACAAAAAGATGAGCCTTGTCTCGCACATTTTTCTCTGTCCTACAAACACACAAACCTTAAGGCGTTAACACTTTCTGTAGGATGGTTTTATGGCATTGCAGGTGCAAGGATGCACCTCACAACTCCCACGGTGCCATATAAATAATGACTATAAATACTAATAGGAAACTTGGAGCAGGTGGTGCACGAGGGCAATCCTCTCTCTGATTATGCCTAGATCTCAGGGTTCGTCTGCCTTTAGCATTTGGCATTTAGAGACAACTGCTACCAAGTAATTTTGTCTACAGACTCCTCGGTAGGCTTCACATCACCTGGTGTGTGCATGTGAAGCTGATTCAGGAGCTGATTTCTGTGTAGCAGGTATTGAAATTCAGGTAGGAGCTTCTCTGCCCTAGTTTAGAAGTCGATTCAGCTCAAACAGAATAAAACACTCATTGTCCCAAACAGAAGTATTCTCAGGGGCTTCTCCAAGGCTTCTCTCTGTTGCATTTCGAATTCCTACTTCATTACAATTCGAATATATTATTAGAGAAATCCTCGGGGTGGAGGGGGGGAGGAAGAAAAAAAATAAAGAAAAGATGATATTAAAGTGCAGCATTCTGTAGCTAAACACTATATTTTTTCAGGTAAGCATACACTGCTTGTCAATACCGAGCAATAGTAAGGAAGGGATCTTGAATATACAAGGATAGAATACATTTATTAATGTATCGTATTTGTACTTGTAATTAGCTTTTTTTTTTTAAAAAAAAAAAAAAAAACAAACTTTTAAATATAGTTTTTAAAAAGTGTTCAAAACCTGGAAATAATGGAAAGTACTAATTATGCTGATTAAACAACAGTCAAAATGCATACAACATTGAATTAAACCCTGAAAATGTGAGAAATAAAGCTTAAGGAAACTTCCCTTCTCCTTAATTCTACTGGAACATACAAAATGCAGTTTCACTTTTGGTGTTTTGTTTTGTTTTAACGTGCATTCAGTTTTATTTTGTTGTTGTTGTTTGTGTGTGTGTAACTACTTTTTAGCAATAAAAGTGTGAGCCCACCAGATTAATGTGTATTGCAAACAAACTGAAGCCAAAGTAAGCACTCCTCAAAGTAAGGGAAAACTGCATGGAAGTCTTACAATTTTCTTCCCCCAATGCAGGTGCTAGAGGGTGGCTAAAATTATGTTTTAAGGTTTATTTCTTTTTTTTTTTTTTCTTTTTTTAAATTCTTTTATATAATACATACCAATAAGTTTTGTAGTTTTTTGTTGTTGTTGTTTTGTTTTTACAATACACACAAATACTTCTTCAGTAAGTGAATCTGTTTTCCTCTGCCTGTTTTGAGGAGCCATTACTTACATTATAGAGAAGGGCACAATTCTGTGTCCAGCACTGCATTAGCAAAGGAACAATTCCTTGCACCTGGAGGCTCTGCCTGCCATCTGTATAGCTCAGTGTGCCAAACGTGGGCATCTGTCTTGGAGATGTCCATCAGCACTCCTGTAAGAACTCCTATTCTATTCAGAAACGTCTTCAGTTTCCTCAGGGCTTTCCCCCTAACTTCCACAAGCAATGCTTTTCACCCATTTGCACAAAACCGCTCTGTTATTTACCAGCTGGTATGGTCACAGACTGGGATTTCCGATATTACCATCCTAGAGCTTAAAAGCCTGGGTTTCTCCTGCTTGTGAAGTCAAGAGAACTGCAGTAGATCTCAGTGGAAACAACTGGAGAGAAGAGGAGGAAAACTAGTTACAAAAATCAGGAGACAAAGCTGTTAAAATGTAAAGAATACGCAGCCTTTGTCACTCATTGTGAGTCTCTGAGCAAACCAGCTGCCGTAGTTGGAAGCACTCATTGATGAAGAATTATGACTGCTAAAACAGCAGCTTCCTTCCATCTTGAAGTTAATACACGACAAGAACAAAAAGCGGTATGGAAAGAAGTAACAGTCTGCTTTCAGTTTTTAATTAACTTTGGCAAAGTAAGTCCAGAAGAGGAGTATCTGAAGTTGCCTTAGGGATTTTTCACACTTTTTCAGTCAAACTGCTGCCAAAAATATAAAGAAAAATAGGAGACGCAGTTGGAGCATCATTGTCATGACTTTAATTGCTTTATAATCAGCTTGGTGCTCTGTAGAAGAAATGTGAGAAATTTCTGTTGACAAGTTTGGAAAATGGATTGACCCAATGTTTGCTCAGTAAAATAATTTGATGTAATCGTGATCCGCAAAGCTGGTTTCTAGAATGTTGAATACTGGCACAGATGTGCTGAGGATGTTAAATACTGATGTCACATAGTAGTTTTTGCATTTTTATTTCCAAACTAACTTCTAATAGGCATTGGGTATTTGTTACTTGTTTTATTTCTTCTTCTAAACTATACCATTACAGAAGCTTTCTAAACTCTTTGAGACAGACATGCTAGAAGCCATGCATTAAGCTATTAATCTTGCCAGGTTCCTCCAAAGGTAGGTTCAGAGGAGTGGGAATTTATGTAGAGAATTTATGAGGAAAGAGTCCCATGAAGCCACACGTTGCAGAGCATTAGCCAGTTCTTTGCATCGTTCATTCTCCATTCTTTCCCCGCATCCTCTTTATCACATCCAGCAGTTTAGCAGTGGTCAAACCATCTCAAGCTTTGACAGTTTTCAGTCAAATCCAGCATCAACCTCAGTGAAAATTAACTATGTCCTAAATGGCTGGGCTACCTTCAGGTGAAGTGAAATGTGCTACAATGTAAGCATCAGTGTGTGTGCATCATAAAATCAGAATCACAACCTCTGGTCATAAAACACTTCGGGTGCCAAGAAGATGAAAGCATTTTTGAATGATATATTGAAATAATTTACTTGTGTTGAAGCAATGAAGCCTGCAACTTTTTAGTTTTCTACTCTTATATATTTCCCTAAGATTAAAGTTGCTAAGTTTATTTCTAGCAAAACACAATTTTTTTGCTCCTAAAAACTTAGTACATGTAAGAAAGCTCACTCATGCATCTCATCTGCACCAGACTGTGAAGCTGCACCCATGAAAGTGAAGCTCGGACAGTGGTCCACTGAGCTCAAGTGTTCCGACCCAAGCACAGATGGAGACACAGAGTGAAGACTTTCCTCCCCGTGTCTCCTTGCACTGTGTTTTGGGGACGGAAAATGGCTCAAACAAAGGTTTGAGCTCTGAGGTTCATTGAGGGGTGCAGGACACCATGCTGTCTGCATGCCATTGACTCCGCAAGAGCTGCATTACAGGCGTACAGCCCTTGTCGCTTTGTGCAAACTGGGTTACAATATTTTACCGTTTTCTAATTACAGTGATTTGATGAAGTACATTTTGATGACCCTCTGTTTTAAAGAAATGCCATTGATAGGCGCTGGCATGAAAGATGAATCGGGTACTGCTTCTGGTTAGCCTGGCTTGTTGCCAAACAGCTTGATGGAAAAGGGCTTAAAATTTCTGGTTTTAAAACTTAGCAAAGAACAATTCTTCTCTCTTTTAAATCTGCTCTGCTATAATTATGAGAGGCAACACATTTTTAACATCACCTACGGGCAGAAGCTATAAACTGCCTTTTCTTTTCCAATACAGCTGTCTGGTTCAGTAAATACATCTTTGGGGACTCGTTTGCATTAGTTACCGAGAGATGATGTGCTGCAGTGAATGGGGGTTTCTGCTTCCTAATCGTCTTCCTCAGCCCTGGCTTCCAACCACAATTAAGAGCTCTTTTGCTGCTAAGGGAGGAGCACAGACTCAGTGCTGCAGGAGACATGAAGGTTAAGACCAAGTAGGCAGCAGGGACATTATCTGCCATTCCCCATAGCACCTTGTAGCTGCCTGATGCCATCCATGCCAGACTTCCAGCCAAGGTCCAGCAAGGTTTCACTTTCTGAGGCCCCAAAGCTACTTTTCGGGGTTTCATTAGTGTTTGGTATTATACCCTAGGAGCTTATGGGAGGGAGTAAACTGCGATGTATTAATATTTGTAGTTATCGAAGGAGTAGAACAAGCTAAAGGGTTCTGCATTTAGGTAATTCCAAAATGTCTTATGTGTGGCTGGATCGTTTGAAAAGTAAGATTAATAAAAATCCAGGAGCTGAGGCATTACTGAAGAAAGAGAGAGGAGACGCTAACCCCTTCCCTGTGCAGAGGAGCTTTGGCCCCAAGACAAATGTGCCAGCAGCCACATCCCTGCGTGTAGCTCAGGGGGAGGTATGCCATTCCCAGCTAGTCTAACTGCTCGTCTCCAAATTAAAGAGGTCAGAGGAGCATTTTGGTAAACACTAGGAGAACCGGAGAGCACACATCCCACTGCTTTTCAATAACAAGTCACGCTCATTGTGCAAGATAATTTGCTTGGGTGTGATTTCAGGTTCCTTTGGTTTTCAGTAATACATACAGGGGCATTTCACTATACGCCCAGATCTTGAAGTGTTTTTCCTGGCTGGTCTACAAAAGAAGCATGGTGGTGTGAATTTACAGTAATAAGTAAAGTCATTAGCTTCCAGCAGGGGCTCTCTTACTGTGCATTTTGCATATTTTTTGTTCAGTCAGGAAGAACTGTGGAGTAACTGCTTTGTTTATCATGTACTGATTTCCCAAATTTAAAAAAAAAATAAAACAAAATAAATTACATTCTCACTGTGTAAGATATTTTTCAGATGGATGTAGGTTTTGTTGCAACATAAGTTATTTGTGGTTTCCTCTGGCACAAATCAGATTGAGTGTGAACCAAGTGCTTTGTCTTCCTACTTTAACTGAGTAGAAGTAATATTAGAGTGTGATAAAATTATACCTATTTTGTAAGTGAATATAGCTGATGTTTCCCATTGCGTAACACATTCTGCATTTCTTTTATTGCATTCTGGGGTGAAGAAAATGGAAGAAAGGTGGAAAAGCACTGCATTTTTATAAAACATGATCTGAAGTGGCCTTAGTAAACACAAAAGCCTGTGGTTCATGTTAGCTGCAGGTTTTCAAAAACCTCTGAGGAATATGCATAACATTTTTAGTTTTCAGTGCAGTTCCCTGAAAATGGTCCAGAACCGTGTCGGTAAGAAAAATCCAGCCAGTGCTGGGGACGCAGCCACCTGAGTTGTGTCAGCCCCACAGCACAGCACCCTTACACCTGTATCGCTCTGCGATCGCGCTACTCATCGCTTCTTGTGCCCCTCTTTTGCCTATGTCGCAATTACATCCATCAATGCACACTTTAATTACTATATTCAGCACTTTATTCTGAATTCTTTTTGTTCTTCAGATCATTGACTGGATTTGTCTGACAGCTCTTGCCCACCACGCGCACCGTTTCCAAATCGCACCCCAGATGGGCAAAGGGCAGGCTGCTTGCTGCCGGTTCGGGCTCCACCAAACGCCAGGAAGGAGGTCGCTAGGCAATGGAGGAGCAGGGACGAATGCCTGATGTCCCTCATTGGCGCGTGTGTTTTTAGTCTAAGCAGACACACCAAGGACTCGATGGACATGCAAAGCGAATTTACCTCTCGCCCTCACAAGCAAGCCCCTCAGAAGCCTTTACACTGTGTCGTTTAACCACCGCGAGTCTCCTCGGGCACCCCGAGCTCCCTCTCACCGCCCGCTCTCGCCTCAGGCCGGCAGGATTTAACGGCCCCTCCCCCCAGCCCCCGGCTGTCTCCAGGCAGAATGGCGCTGACCCCTTCCCTGCCTCCTTATACCCCCGCGCTTTCGCCTCGTCAGCCACGGACCAATCAGCTCTTGCCGCGCTCCCGCCATCTCCCTTCCGATTGGCCGTTCCTTGTTGCGGGGCGGGACTCGGGACCCTCCCGGCCTCGGTCCTCAGTCCCCGCCGCGCCGCCCTGCCTGAGGCTGCCCCTGTGAGGCGGCGGCGGGCTCAGCGCCTGGCGGCCCCGAGGGCTGCCTGCCCTTCTGTCAGCGGGGTGCAGCCTCTGGGGACGCTTCCCATGTCGTTCATTTTGTCATTAGTCGCTAGTCTCTGGTCTCTCACTTTGGCCTCGGTGTTAAATTTGCTTCAAATGCAACAAAGGCACCGGTCAGTGAGGCCTGGAGATGTTTGCGGAGATGTTTGTCAGGGCTGCAGGTGCCTTGCTGGTCTGGAGTACGGCTACAAAAATAAAAATGTGTAAAATCAAAAACTTCCATGTGTCTTGAGGATGGGGTGGTGGGGAGGAGGACTCCAGATAACTGAAGGTGGGAAAAAAAACAAAACAAAACAAAACAAAAAACAACAAAAACTACCTACCAGGTCCGAGGCGCAAGTACATTGTCTTGTCTACCAAGGCATGGCTTGCGCTGCTTTTTTCCCCCAGCTGGACACTCTTGGACAAAGCTTGCGGAGCTCATGTTCAAGTGTTACCAAAGTTACTTCCTTTTTCCATGCTAACCAAGCTGTAGAAATAAAATTTTCCAACTCAAAATGTAATGCGATGCTTAGGGTTTAGTGTCATGCTTTTCATCTCTGTAGGGCTTGCAGAGAGTGAAGTTTGCTGCCACATCTATGCCCAGGGTTCTTGTAAGCCCCTTCCTTCCTTGCTGCAGCATCCAGCTGTGTGCTGTCTCAGTCCTGTGCGTATCTCTGTGTCCTTTGTCTTTCCTCCACCAAAATGCAAATGCTAGCAGCTGATCAGAAAATGTCATTCTCTGCTTTGAGAGCTATGGAAACCGTCCTCTTTTTCCAGCACTAAATATTGAACTTTTCATTGCTGGGAAAGTTTGCTTGGCCTTTCAGCCATATTGGCCTGTTTAATAACAGTGCCTGTGGTTTAATTTCACCTCTGCTTGTGCTTATTCAGCCCTATGGGCCTCTAGGTGTGGGGAGTCCCTCCTGCCCCCCAGGGGTACAGGTGCCAGCATATTGCTCAACCAGCCCATGAGGTGTCAGCAGAGCAGGTCTGAAGTTGTCCACAAGTCCAAGACTTGCTTTTACTGAGCTCCATACCTATCATCAGCTGTTGGAGATATGAGGCATATGATTTAAATAAACCTTTTATCACTTCTTCATGGGGAAGCCAGGTTACAGCCTCCCCTGTGAGGTCCCACCTCATGAGGCCCCACCTGGAGTCCTGCATCCAGGTTTGGGGCCCCCAGCACAAGAAGGGTGTTGCCCTGTTAGAGTGAGCCCAGAGGGGGGCCACAAGGATATGAGAGGGCTGGCAATGTTAAGCCTGGAGGAGAGAAGGCTCTGGGCTTCATTGCGACCTTTCAATACTTACAGCGGTCTTATAAAAAAAAAGATGGAGAAAGACTTTACCTAGGTAGGTAATGAAAAGACAAGAGGGAAAGAGGGAACAGTCTTAAATTAAAAGAGGATAGATTTAGACTAGACACTAGGAGGAAATTCTTCACTGTAAAGGTGGTGAGGCACTTGAACAGGTTGCCAAGAGAAGCTGTGGATGCCCCATCCCTGGGGGTGTTCAAGCCAGGCTGGATGGGGCCTTGGCCAACCTGCTGTAGTGGGTGGCTTCCCTGCCTATGGCAGCGGGATTGGAGTTGGATGGTCTCTAAGGTCCCTTCCAACCCAAGCGCTTCTATGAGTCTATGATGGTCTCCTGTGGAGTGTTATGAGGGCTGAGAATCTGTAAAGAAGAAAAATTGTTGATTGCATCAAGTATGTGAAAGGTCAGAAGCAGTTCTGCCCTTTAGATTTACATATAAAAATCATAAACCAAGGTTAAATGGCTTATTTGTACATATCAATATAGAATCATAGAATCATTTAGGATGGAAAAGACCTCTAATATCATCTAGTACAACCTTTAAATATGATTCAGATATGATATCCTGTTCCAAGTGTTCTCCTCCTTGAATAGGTAGAGCCAACTGTCTCCATCAGGAATGCAGGCGGGGGCTCACTTAGTTTTATTCTTCATACTGTAACAGCATTATGCACTAGACTTTCAGGCAATTTAGAGGCAACCTGCAGTGACAGTTATGTGCTGTGTGAGCTTTTCATCTTACTGAGTGTTTCAGGGCTCTTGTGGGTACAGTCTTGCTGTATCTGTTCCCAAACTCTTCTCCAACATGCCTGGAAATGGGATGACTTCTTGATTACTTAGGTTAAAAAGTGGACTTTGTTGCCCATTTACCCACACATGCCAATAGGTTATGTTTTTAGACTCAAAAACCATGTTATTTAGTTTATCATAAAATCAGAGAGACAAAATAAGTGATGATCTGCATTTGGGAATAATATTCCTTCCTGTTTCACAGCCCATAGAAAAGTGTGTTTCTCAATATTGATAAAATAAAATGGATTTTATTACACTATAATTGCAGATGGAGAAACAGAGGGGAGCCCTTATAACTGTGAGAATTGGATTTGGAAGAAAAAAAAGAGTTAGACTGATAACTAAAAGAATATAGCTTAGATAACACGATAATGTTCGGTGTAGAAAGCCCTGAACAGATCAGCCAGGAACTTACTGAATAACTCCTTGTGTGATTATAGCCTTTGGCGAATTGTCTGAAAGTATAGTTTGAATTGTACATAGATTTATTTGCTAATAATAGTAGTTTAAGCATTTTACGTAATCGAGCACATTGCAAGCCCTCATCTACCATCAGGTTTTATTTCTTGCTCAGATCGTTCCACCTTATGTGAGTTGAATAAAAATTTTCATAAAACCTCAAGATTTCTCGTAGAGAAGTTCTGTTCACCTGTAGGTGAGTCCACAAGCAGGAGAGACAAGCTCACTGAAGAATTAGCATGGCTACAACTTGACTTCTGTGTATGCTTAAGACCTTTACCTAAAATCTGGTGAGAAAGCTGCACCAAAGCATCTTTGGTGTGCATTTAGGTGGGCAGAGCTCAGACAGCTCAAAGGGCTGGTGAGCCACTTAGTTCCCTGTGAAGATGCAATCTCTGGGTTTGCTTACACCGAGCAGAAACAGGTTTAATACTCAAAGTAATCTTGTTATATAAGTTTGTACAGCTATTGGCAGCACTTCAGATACATTGGTTTAAACTTTATACATAATCCACAAAACACCATGTTCTTGGGTGAATGACTTCACACTGGGGTGAGGAGAAGCAAAAAGTAAAAAAAAATAAATAAACAAATTGGCTTGCAAGGGTAGCTGCTGTGAGCAGGTGATCTCTTCTAGGTGGACAGCCTATAATTCAAGAGCAGAGTACCAGTGCTACATGAGGGACATAGGGCTCAATGTAGATGATGTTGAGCTGCTCCAGCCTTCAAGGATTATAAATTATAGTGTCCGATCCTCTACTTTAATGAATAAGAATTCCCATTAGAAAAGCACAACATGGGTCCACCGACTCCTTCATGTGAACTGGATGCCTTACCCTCTTAACCACAGCATTTCTCAGTTTTGATTATACTGCGAGGATTACCAGCAGCCATCTAATAATCAGATCAGTACCTTACCCACCTTACCCATCTCCCGTATCTTGCATATCCTTATTATGTATTTATCTTGTGTTGTGTGGGATTACAGAGTAGCTGAGCTGTCAGAATTGTTCTGCTTATTCCAGAATTGACTTTTTTAAAGTTTAGAATTTGATGGCATTAGATAAGAAAACTGGTCCATTCTATAAAATAGGAAATATTCTTTGGGCAGCATTTTATAATCCCATGCAATGTATATTGAGGAAAATCTACTCTGAACAGAGGGTGTAACAGACTGTCTGTGCCGCAGTTAAATCCCATTTAAAACTTACCAAAGTTTAGGCAGGGTTTAACCTGGCCATAAGTATTGTTCTGGCCTTCTGCAAAGATCGGAAATTGTGCCAGAATTTATACCAGGAGTGGGCTTGTTATACTAATTAAAATTAAGACAAGATAACATTTTGTACTTGCAGTTGGCACAGAGGAGCAAAAGGAGCTGATCTTGTAGCAAAGAAATTAAAATGTAAGTTAAATTAGCTAACTACATAGCTTGAGCTAATGTGAGATGCTTCAGTGCAGCAAAAGACCTTGAGTTACACAGTGAAAGCAGTCCTAGGGATCACAGCAGCCAGCTTGTCTGCAGCCCTCTGTTCTCAGCAGCAGGCATGATGCGACACCACTCTTTGTGTTTGATCCTTCTGTTTTCTGCTCTGCATAGCCACCAGTATTTGTAGTTATATTGATTAGATTTTCTGAGATGCTCATTAAAATAGAAAGGATTGTATACGTTTCCCTCTTCTCCTTTGCTCTGCTTCTTGAATTTAGCAAAGACTCTGGATTTAGCTAAAATTCTGAAGCTGAGTATGTGACTTGGTGCTATCCATGGCTGCAAAGCAATTTCTTTTACTTCCTGGTTGCTGAAAGGTAATGAGTGCTGAAAGGTAAAGGTTCAGGGCCAGCTAAAGATGGAGAAGCAGCATGTCCCTCCTGAGATGATAGCTCCTACTCAGAAATGCAGATGGCCATTGCTGCTGTATTTTTACTTGGGAAAGATCCTTGTTTCTCTGAGACAGTGAAGCCATGAACTGAGCGCACATTTGAGCATTGAAATCAAAATTGGAAGTAGGAGATCTCCAGAAGTCTGTGGCATTTTGGGTTGCCTCTCAGGTGTCTGGGGACTAAGTGATAGCTGACTGAGGTAACCCATCTTGGGAGCACTGCCACTCATAGGAAGGTACAGACAACAACAGATCCAGGGGTTCAGCTGCTTTACTCCCAGTTTGTACCAAATGTATTTCTGTAAGTAGGCTCAATCTTTGGTTGTATATGAGAGCCTTTCTGTGTGGCACTGTACTATTTTTGACACTATTTTCAAAGTATAGCCATTCAGGAGCTTTATTTTATAGGAAATGGACCTCGTTGCATTGAACACAGGAAAGACTATTTTTTTTCCAAACTCTTCCAAGTTTCCAGGTCTTAAATCCAAGTTAGTTTTGACTGGGCTGCAGTCTGGTTCCCGGGACTTTTACGCCCCTCAAGGACAGTGGTTTGACATGCAGTGTTGAACTTTTCCCTCATTGCTCCGGTCTGAGCTCTCAGCACTTCCTGGGGGAATTGGTTTTATGTTTCCAACCCTTCACTTTCACACATCTAATGCATCGTTTTTCCATTCTGAAAACCCAGCATCTGGTTAAGCTCATACTGAGCAAAATGAAATAATAGAAGCGATGGCATACCAATTAGATCACTAAAGAAATCACAGTCGGTTGCCATTTCCAGGAACATGTAGTACTTCTACAAGACAATACTATTATTACCTTGCATTTGGAAGTACTGCAGACTCTTTCAAAAACTTTCATGGATATTTGCCTCAGAACTGAATGACTCCAGTTTAATTTAAATGTAAATGAAAAGTACATAGTGTTTAAATGTTTAACAGACACACAAAGGATTTTGCACCGAGCAGAATTATTCATTTACTATGTTCTGTAGTGGCTATTATTCATTTATTGCCACATCTAAATTCCTTAATCAGACCCAGATGATACTCTGCAGATTCCCTCCCTCCCCCTCAGTGTAGATGGCCTTCAGGAAGACTTCCCAAGAGCTGTGCCAGCTTGGCTTCGGCAAGATGCTGCCGCTTCCCTAAATTCTGGCTGAAAAATAGCTTCCATGATTGCAGAGTATAACTAATGCCTTCTAATACTTTCTTTGCAGTGAGCAGCAAAATCGAAGCAAATGGCAGGCTTTAGTTCCTGCAGTAATTCTGGGTTCTGGCTGCCTCTCCTCAGGAGCTCCTGGCCTCTTTTCACTGGAACAAACTGCATGTTTGAAAGGAAGGCCCACAGGGAGTCTCTTCAACTTCAAGCTTGCAGAGCTTTTCGGGGGACTGTTCTCAGCACTTCAAAATCACTGCTAGAGCCTTAGAGCTAAGAATGGGAAGTCTTATACAGATCTTTGAAGCCACTTCTTACCGCCATTTATTTCTAGGGGTTCACTGTACTTGTAACATCACTATTACAGTTATTTTACATGGTATTCTGATCATTCCTTTTTGTGTCATTAGGGGTTTTGATGTACTTTGTATATATGTTGTCATCAGGCTGTTTCTTGGTATTTATCAACTTTTTATTTTATTTATATATATATATATTTAACAAAAGAGCAGGATCATGCCAAGGCTAATACTTGTGTTACACATAACTGTAGTACAACGATGGCCTTTTCTATGGTATATCTCCTGGGCCTGAGGACATCAAAGTGGGCAAGCAATAACAGGGCAGCTAGTTTGACCTCCTTCAGTAATCCTTCAGTAATGACAGTGATTTGAGCATGTTCAGGTGTGGTTTTTTGTTTGTTTGTTTGTTTGTTTTTTGTTTTGTTTTGTTTTTGTTTTGTTTTTTGTATCACAAAGCTACAAAACTCTGATTTCAAACAAACACTTTTCTTGCCTGTCTGCATTATTGTGACTTATGAGTTCCTGTTACAGTCTCGTGATTTAATTTGTCTGCCCAAAGAGGCAGACAAATTTTGCTGTTTGCTTTTGCTGCAGTGTAGCCATGTAGCCATATGCTTGGGCTCTCTTCATTTCTGGGTTGAATTCAAAGCTGTATTTATAATGCATTAGGCATTTACCAGACCTGGGTCATCTCAGAATGTAAGACCAGCCATCTGTGAACCAGCGCGTCACCCAGGGAATCTGAAAACA
Organism: Anas acuta; assembly: GCF_963932015.1. NCBI lineage: Eukaryota > Metazoa > Chordata > Aves > Anseriformes > Anatidae > Anas > Anas acuta. The sequence continues at coordinate 13,170,879 of NC_088995.1, forward strand.
CCTGAATTAGGAACAGGCTCAGAGAAGCAAAGGGAGGAGAAGTCCTGTGGCTGTGTCTGGAAGCTGGTTGGTCCATGCTTGCAGGAACCTGCTAGGTCAGCTGGGCAAGTCGCTCTTGTGATGTGCGCAGCGCACACATTTGGAAGACCCCAGCTGGACCCAGCACATTTACACTGCATGATGGACAGCGGGGCATGCCTCGGCTTGCTCATCTTGAGAATTTGGCAAAGCAGATTGGAGATTTGAGAAAATTTCTCAAGCAGAAAAAGATTTGGCTTCACAAGTGCTTCCAGCAACAGTGGAAAGGGACAGTAGAGATACAGCAATTAAGGCCAAATGCAATCCTGTCTACTTACAACCTCCCTACGTCCACTCAAAGTCCTAGGTTATCCTTAAGGAGCCATGTTACGCACTGACCTGCTCCTATCTAGAAAGGCAGATGAAAAAAATACTTGAACAAGGAGAAAGTAGAGACTTGAAAAGAAAAGAAAAGAAAAGAAAAGAAAAGAAAAGAAAAGAAAAGAAAAGAAAAGAAAAGAAAAGAAAAGAAAAGAAAAGAAAAGAAAAGAAAAGAAAAGAAAAGAAAAGAAAAGAAAAGAAAAGAAAAGAAAAAAGAAAGAATGATTAAAAAAAAAGGAAAAGAGAAAAACAAAGTAGGGCCTTTGTGAAGTCAGCCCTTTGCAGATGGCATTAGGGTGCCCTCTGGTTTTCCTGTTTGCTCATAAGCACTGTAGGAAGGCTGGTGCTGGGACACCACCGCGTGGCCCTGGACCTCAGCTGTCCCACAAATGCAAAATGGATGTGAGGGCTTGGGTTGGCCATTAAGCCTGTCCCTACTGGGCTGCAGTGTACTAAGTACCAGTAGCTTTATATCTATCTATTCTGCTTAGTGCATGCCAGCAGAAGATGAATTCATATTAACAGGGGCTGGTTGGTAACTAACACTTCCATGGAAAATATTGTGCTGAACTGAGACTGCAATATAACACAGTGCACCACATGATGACGGAAGCTCCCCGAGTAAATGTATCTTCATGCATTGTATTTTAGCAAAAAACAACTCTGGAATTTACTCTGCAGAGCAACTGTGTGATAAATGATTTGAATCCTTTAGTTACTCACAGTAAAGAAGCTACATAAATAATTACTGATTTACTGACAGCAATTAAGTAGGGCTAAGAACCCAGGACTGATAACACACTTACTCTGCTCATTCTCTGGAGTAATAACTTAGATGGCATTTCTAAATATCATACATCTTTATCATGGATTCTGATAACTGTCAGCTCATCCTGACCAAGGGGGCTTTGAAAATGTAGCTTAAATGGAGATTTCTTTCTTCTCAGTAAATCACTCATCTACTGCCTGTTGTTGCAGTAGTCAGGATTCTGGTGAGATGATCTTAATTTATTAGTTTAATATGAATTTAATTTATTAGTTTAATATGAATACTGAAAATAATTCAACCATTATTGTTTTAAAGACTGAAAATCAAATGCAAGAATTCAACTGCACCAAAACCTCTGTAGCTATTTAGCTATAGCTGTATGCAACCATGCAAAGACATAATGCATTAAAAGATTAAATAGTTAACACCTGCTATGTTACAAACTCCTCCATATTTTTTTTTAATTCCATTTGAGAAAGGAAATAGAAAAGATTTTATTTCAAAATTTTAGCTGATTTAGGAATCTAAGTCACATCATTTAAGTGACAGGGATCCAAACCCACATAGCTGTGACTTCACATACCTCTCCTGAAAGCAGAAGATGGACTGTAGCTGCTTTTTAAATGTTTTGCTAGGTATCCATTTGCATTGGAGAAGTTAACTACATTTTAATGTCTATGCCTATGTGATTTAAACTATAAGGCCTGTTCAGTGCCTTTCACTACTTGGGCTTCCAGCTGCCTAGTCACTTATGAAAGTGGGATTTAGCTGTTCAAATCCTTTAGACTTTGGGATGCTTAGTGCAATACCATGAAAAAAAAAAAAAAGAAGAAAACCTGGCTGCCTAAAGATACAGCTTAGTACTCAGCAGCATATCACAAAGTGCGTATACAGGTTAGGATTGAATTCAGTTATTCAGTTTAGGCAGAAATCACAAAAGTGCCCATGCTGTTTATTGAACAGGGTCTAATTGGTATATGGAGATAGTGATGAAATGCCTTTTATCCTTCTGTAAATGAGGAGTGATTCTCTGCTTGCACATTCTGCTGAAAGATGTATGTAACTGCAGGAAAGTACCTGCAGAAAAAATAAACCCAAAAGATAATGTTTTGCCTTGTGCTGAGTGACAGCTCCCGTGCTCCTGAGACTGTCCAGAGCCACCACCTAATGACACCTCTTCATGTCTCGCATCAAAGGCATGAAAAGACCTGGCCCTTAATGCTCTTTTAAGCACAACACCGAGCACCTTGCAGTGCTCGTGAGCAGACCACGCTCTGTCCTCTAGATTGTGATCCAGCCCTAACTGCTCCCTCCACTTTAGCAGCTGAAAAAGCCAAAGCCAGTAAGTACTCCAACACAGCGTGTTGTTGATAATAGCCTCGATCACTCGTGCCTACCTAGGAGAAGGGTCTCTAGCCAAAATGTCAGGAAGCATGCGAGTTGCCTGATCTTCACTGCAGTAATAAATGGATTTTAGATTGTTCTACTAACCTGTGGCTTTTTGGAGAGCTCTGCTTTTATTCAAAAGGCTTTTGTGGGTCTGAGAGGGGCCTTCACTCAACTTTTCAATTCTAGGTTTCATTTTATTATTCTTGTGGTTTGAAGTATAGCATACAGTCTTTGGTGCTTTTCCTCCTTATTTTGTTTAGAACAGAAAGGAAAACCAGGGACCTGTTGAATGAACTGGAGAAAATCCACTGCTGCTCTAACACTCTGCATCCCATGGACCTCTCAGGCCTTTTGGAGAGCCTGGAAGGAGGGGAATAACTATGCTGTGACTCCACTTATGACTTTAGCCATCTGGCTAGTCACAGATGTAAGTCATAGCCACCTACCAGAATTAGAGAATCCCACTCTTGAATTGAAGCTGAAGAGGGTTTGATCAGTTCAGTGATTGCATTGAGTTTATTCTAGTCTTTCTCTGAGTTTGATGTTTGGATAACAGTATGTTTGTTAGAGCTCTCTCTCTCTCTCTGCTTTAGTCAGTTTTTAAATGCTGACAATGCTCCTGCAGTTTTATGTAAATTGAAATCTAGCCTGAGTGGGTAAATAGGTGCCTTCCTTTACAGTGTCTGTCAGCTAATGTGAGCTGTCAACAATTCTGTTTCCTTTTAATAAAACAGCTGAAGTTTAGCTTCTCTGATACTATCAAAAACTTAACTAAAAACCACTTACCACTTGAAGCCTATTAGGAGATTAAGGCACTGAATTAATGTAAATGAGTTAATGCAGACACTTTATCCTTCCTAGATCTAATCCGTTCCACCTGGGTGCCATAGCGTTCAGAAATGACAATGTTGTCAGAGGGAAGATCCTTAAGCATGGTCAGGCAAAGGCAAACTGTTGGCTGCCATTGGTGACCAAGGAGGAATCTTTTGCAGGTACCTAGTACCTGCAGCTGCAAAAGCCTGTGTGCAGCCTTGGAGCACGCTGCTGGCTGTGGCAAGGCTGGCCGTGCAGCCAGACAGGCACCCAGTACTGCCTCAGCTGGGTGGTACACGGGGCAAGGGTGAGGTGAAGGATTAATTCACGGAAAGTGAAAGACATATGTAGCTTGAGACCTGGGCTCACATCTCAGCTCTACTGGTTCTAATTCACAACCTTGAGAAAGGCAGATTTTCTGAGTTCCTCACCTGTTAGACAAGACTGCATTTTACACGACTATTATGAGGATGAAACTCACAAATTTGACTCAAATCTGTAAGCCAATGCTATTTTTTTAGCTCATTCTTCAGCTTCCTACCTGAACTGCAGGGGTTATTTTAGGGGAAATTAAGGGATCTATTAAGTTGTGGGTGAACTAGCAATAGCTGTGTTATTTCTAGGGATAAATTCTTAATATCCTTTTGTAATTGTTCTGATATTGTTATTATTATTGTCTTTATTATTGTATTACAATAGAACCTCATGGCACTAAGCAGAAACCAGGATTTGGAGTACTATGTGCACTACATATACATACAGAGTAAGCATTTGATCCTCAAGGAAAAAAAAAATAAATAAAAAATTGCATTTTAAAACTAGGTGCCAGAGGGTAGAGAGGGATAAAATGAATAAATTTAAGAGGAGGAGATCAGTGGTAATGGCTCACTACCCTGTTTTGAAAGAGAGAAAAAGAATCTTATGAGAATGATCTTGCAGAGATATAGTCCAGGGCTGATGCCATTCCTAGTGCAGTCAATAACAAAGTCATCATTTTAACATGCTTTGAGATGCCCTTGTAAGACACAGGGAAGTATTATTCATTACTGTTGTTACAGAAGTTAACACTATTAATAGTCCAGGGCAGCTCAGAGGTAGGGCAGAATGAAAGGACTGTGCTTTGAAAAATCATAAGGGTAGAGAAGTCCTACCACTAAACATTTCTCAGCTATATCGAGAGGCCAGAAGATGCTATCGATAGCATCATCTTTGATAGTCTTTTAACTATTTTCATCTATTTGGGATGAAACCAGCCCAAATTACTCATCCACGCTGGATGGGGCCTTGGCCAATCTGGTCTAGTGGGTGGCATCCCTGCCCACAACCAGGGGGGTTGGAAGAGGTAATCTGGAAGGTCCCAACCCAAGTCAGTCTATGGTTCTCTGATACTATTCTGCTGTCTGAGGATAACTACCCCAGAGCTTTCGGTCTGTCTGTTATCTGTGTGTATTTTTTGGTCTTCGCGGTGCTGAGATAATTCAAGACATTCTAATGTTCCTAGGAAAAAAAAATAAAAATCTAATGAATTTGAAAACATCAGACAAAATGATGGATTTTAGAACTGAATTTAAGGAAACATTGAATGGTGCAGTTCATTGACTGAAAACTCTTTGTGCCAGACTGATGCTACATGACCAGTTCTCTTTGTTCCACACTGAGCCTAGTGAGAACAGAGGGGCGGGAGAGGCGTTTTTTGTACTGTTTGCAATCCTGTGTTTAATCCCCACCTTTCATATTCTTATTGGAAGCATTTAATTTTAATAGTCCTGAGGACAGATTCATGAGGGTAGGGTGAATGATTTAACACTGATGGACTGCTGTGTAGCTCCTTTTTGGAAAAGTGCAGGCTGTGTTCTTGAAGCATAATTTCCTTCATGATGAAATGCAGTATCAGGAAGATGTTGCACTTCAGAGAATATATACCTTGCTGCAAAAGATTCTCTTTTCCACCTCAATATTTTCAGGTTGCCTGGAAATGTCCCTAATGTATTCATTAGAGAATAGATACATCAGCATGGTACAGAACTAGAATGAGATTCACACTAGGAGATGTGAAAACACAATATTGAGATAGAGAAAGAAAATCTTTTCATGTACAGAATAGAAATACTCCGAAGATATAGTATCTACGCTTGCTTTCCACAAATACTGTTCTTCCCCTTCTTATATTTTGATTTGGAAATTGCATTTCTGTATGAAGACTCTGGGTTTTGTTTCGTTTCCTTTCCTTTTTGAAGAGAAATGGCACATACTAGAAACTGACATCTTATTTCATAATGACTTGCTCTGAATTCCTTGCTGGTGACTAGAGAACCACAAATGTATACTGAGTTGAATAATGAGAACAAAAGATTATCATATTATTTGCTTGAATTCAGCAGCAAACTCTGATTTGTGTGTTTGTTTCCCAAAAACATTCAAGTATTTGACCTAAATAGAAGAAATTTCCATGAAAATATGGGGGCAGTTTACTGTGAATTTTTATCAGATGCAATATTTGATGCACATTTTTCTATTTATTTGCATTTTTAAAGGTTTTCCAGCTGGTACAATGCACATTCAGCTGTGATATTCCTTTTTTTAAAGTACTTAATATTTTTGCTATCAATCGCTTCTATAGTAGAATGGAAACCATCTGACTAACGCAATTTAAAATGCCATGGGAATGTCAAATGGTAAATATTTGTTATAAGGTTTTAGCAAACAGTCTGAAGACTGGTAGTTACTATCAGGTAGTTAGTAAATGTCAGTGGCTCATCCAGTTCCAGAATAAGCGAAATACATGAGATAAATACTACTAAGTGATGAGAAGTTTTTCCACCAGCCAACTCCATTGGGCTTCAAATTGAAGGGCTCATCAATTAAAATGGGATGAAATAATGTAGCATATTATTAATAACTCTTCCTTGATGTTTGAATAATGTGGCAGATGAGATTTGTTCAAAAATGTCAGTAGCCTTTCTATAAGCAAGATGTTTGTATCCCCAGATTTCACATCCTGTAAGCTGCCAGTCAAATTATGATGGTCTTACGACAACCTGCTTTATTATGTTTCACCTTCCTCTGCTGAATTGGAATATAAAAGTTAGAGGAAAATTAACAATGATGCAAATGCAAGATAAGAATTCTAGTCAAGCTTTAGGAAGATTTTTTGGAGACAAATATGTATATGTTTTATTCTTTTGGGTATACCTCAAATGAGATTATAGTAACATCGGTGTGGTTGTGAGAATATCGTCAGAGTTTCCATGTGGTAGACCATCCAGAAAGATCAAGAAAGAGCTTCAGAAGAAAAAATACAGTAGATTTCCTCTTCCCTATATGTGGTCAGTATTGTTCTCATTAATCTGATCCCAATTTTGTGTAAATCCTAGTATAAAAATAATTATTAATTATAATTATTCTTCCATTTCTCCAACTATTAAAACTGAGATATTATGGAACAGCTTGTCATTCCACTGTAGCATTCTAATCGACTCAGAAATTTTTGGTTTTGTCCCTAAAAGTGCTGTCTTGTTTTTATTTCTTTATTTTTTTCTATCATAAAATAACTAAGTTCACTTTCTGTGATGATCTTAAATGATTACCACAGGCATACGCCGCTAATGCAGAAACGAGGTGGAAGCAAGTAAGGTCTGCATCTTCGTACATTCCAGTTCCTGACAACAAATGGGGTGGGAGAGTAAGATAGCTAGCATTTCACAGCAACCAAATTCTTCTTCACTCCATATCAAATGCTCCTTTCTGAATACTTAATTGACCAGTAAAATTCCTAATGAGAACACAAACCTAGATGAGAGTGTTTCTGGCTAAACAAGGTGAGATGGGTACTATAAGAGTAGTGAATATGCTTAGGTCCACATTGTGTAAGATGTATGATTTTATCCCAGTATTATATGTGTGCCTGTTCTGTGATGTGCAACACAGTAAATTTTCAGATAAAATACTGGCTTTTCACCTTTGGGATAAATGCCCAGTTTCTGTCCATGTTCCCACTTAGTGTGAAATCAGCTTTATAATACCTCAGCCTGGCTCTTCTGAAAAGTGTTTGGCATCTCAGAAGCTTTAAGAAATGACCTATATGAAAGCTGCAGTACCCACTACCACAGATGAAGGGGTCTTCCCTAGTGCTTTGGCATGTGTCCACATCATAAGTCCCTGTACCTGATGACGATGATACCTACCCTATGTTGCATGCCCTGTCCATATGGCTCCTAGGCTGGATTCCTTCCACCACTTCAAAGCAGCCATTCCAGGGGCAGCATCCGTGCCTTCGTATCTTCAGAGTCAGAAGAGCAGCATTGGTGGGCTCTCAGGCAAGAATACAAAGAGGGCTAGCAACCCCTGCTGCATTACCTCCTTGAAATGGGTATTCCCTCCCTAGTGGTGGCTTCATCCATAAAACAGGGTTGTCCTGACACCACCTCAACTGCTCCTGATGCTGGTACTGGTCAGGCTGCACCACTATATTGTGCTGGCTAATTATTTTTTTTTCTCCTTTGGTCTCCTAAGGCTCATTTCTCTGGAGGAAAACAAACAAACAAACAAACAAAAACACTCTGAAATGCCTAGGTACTGGCAGCTTTCGTGCGCATACTGACATTTCAAAGCCAGGAATGCTCTCCTGGATTTAGATTTTGCAGCAAGGTTGCAGATACAAAATTCTGATATTAGAGACAAAATAGCTCAGATTTTCAGATCTATAAACTAAATGGACATCTGTATGTTGATATTTACCCATGTGAAAATGGGTAAATATCAGTAAAAACAGATCTCCGAAGACTACATTTGACTTACAGTTTGACGGACAACTTGGTAACAGGAGTTCATCTGAAATAGATAGCTGGGGTTATATTAACTTCATAAAAAATGTCAGGTCTAACTCGAAAAATCCAGCATCTTTTAACAGAAGTCAAGTGATTCCCTCATTTGTCTGGCCAGCTTCTGTCAAGTTCTTGATTAAATCTTTTCTAATGATTTCTACCTGAATAAGAGGCAGAGAGAGGGCAGTCACAAATCACTTCTTGGACACTGTGACAGGGATGTGTATGATTCATTTATGTTCAGCTAAGTGTAAGTCCTTAATTCTTCCTCATAGCTGTATGGAAAAGGGCATCATCAGCAACAAATATCCAAAGGATGTAAATTCTAAGAAGGGAATTTTCTACTGTTCTAGAGCTGGCAGTTGTTGAAAAATTAGAAAAAAATATTACAAGTTCGGGAATAAATATAATAGTGAAAAAAGAGAACTTGTATTATAATAGTAGGCATTTAAATCATTACAATCCTTTTATCATGTGCATTTTGAAGGCAGAAATAGCTGGGGGAGAGGCCTACAGCTGCCTTAGCTCACCCAGTGAGTGCTGCTTGAGCATTAAACATGTTCAGTGCACAATTCCACGTTCCTTGGGTTTGGCCTTGCAGATAGAAGGGAGGGGAAAAAATATTCTTTTCCTCCTCAACCATTTTTTGCCTGTTCTTTTTCTCTTTTATCTCCTTTTCCTCATAAGGTTGATTGTAAATATCACCTTTCCTGACAGTGAACTGGGCTGCTCTGAGCAAGATAACAACACGTGTTTTTTCTCCCACTTTCCTTGTATAAAAGAACATTTCTTATTCTATTTGCTTTGTTGCCAGCTCTTATCTGTAATTTAGATCATAAGCCAGACTGTCGTTTTCCAGGAACATTGAATAATATAATGGCTCGGAGATTGTGAGGAAATTTTCTTTTTTCTTTTTTTCCCTTTTCTCTTTTTTTTTTTTTCTCTTTATATTTCAAAATAGTCTTGGAAAACTATTCATACTCTGTAGAAAAAGCAGAAACAAAAGTCTTTTTGATTCTTATTTTTGACTACTATGCCTGGTTGTTTTCACATGTTGGCTTTCCCTTTATCCTTTCAGGGCCCTTCAGTGATACTGAAAGGCCCAAGTCAAGGCCTGATCCAAATCTTACTCCTGTTAGTGGAAGGAATTTCTGTCATCTACTGGCTTTGAATCCCACCAGGGACCTTCCTGTACAGCGAGGGATTCAGGTCCTTGGAAGGATTCCTGGCCTAAGGCTCTGATTAAGGACAGCCTCCAGAAGGAGACACTCAAATCTTCAGGACTGATTTTAACAGGTTATGGAACAGGACACACAGAAAGCTGCTTTGCACAAAAAGTGCAGAGATGGCTCAGAGAAAAGAGAGCCCAAAAATACTAAGCAGGGAAAGCAAACTTAGGAAGTATCAATTAAATATCTGCCTCTACTTTTTGGAGAACCTCTACATTGCTCTCCAGAGCAACAGTTTCTTCTTTGCTTTCCACTCTCTCTGTTTTCCCTTCCATAAATGTCTTAAAGGAGTTTCTGTTACAAAACTGGAGTCAGGGATAAAACTAAATCCAGAACCATGTGATTCAACTTCAGTTGTGGACATCCTTCACAGGCTATCACTTCCCTAGTAATTCCTGAATCAAAGCCTTAAGGTTTACTGGCAGGTTTTCAGTCCTGTGATTGGGATGAAAATGCAGCAAATACCAGCTTGTACATCCGAGGCAGGGTAAATCCAGATGTCATCAATCTCAGGTCAAAATTGATGGTTTTCTTCTACATAGAAATCCTTTCTTAGCAGAGCCCTTGCAGACTATCAGATAGCAGAGAGAGAAGTAAAGCTGGAGAGCAACTGCAAGCATCCATTCAAAGCCAGCCTCAAGTCAAGGATGTAAAACAGGGCCTGAACAAGGCCCCATCCCCATAGAAACAGGCACCTTCAGAACCCCACCATCCTACAATGCCCAACTGAAAACACAAAAGCAACAAAGGTGGCATTCAGCCAGATGCTGCCAACTGAACTGTGGGGGCAGCCCAGGAGGCATCAGGGGGAGCAGAATGGCTCCTGCCTTCTCGTGGTGCCAAAAAGCAGAGAGGGGAGGATATGACCTGGATCAAAGCCCTGGTGGGGCTTCAGAGTTGGTCACAGCTGCTAGAGAAGTCAGCTAGAGACAGGCCCTCAGGTGGCGCGAGCACTGACTTAATTGATGCCAATTCAGTGCTCTTCCAAAGCTCCTTGAAGAGGATGTTTTCAGAAAGCTCTGGGCCAAGCATGGATCTCTGTAAATGTATGTTTACAAATAAGCCACTTACCACCCAGGCTTTATAGATAGCCTCAACTTTCCATTTATCACGTAACCTCAGCCTCCCCAGCCAGGCATAGCCATGCCAGGTGAATGTGGCAGATGCAAATCTTAAAGGAAAAAAAGTAGAGTGCAGGCAATGCAGAAATGAATGTTTACAGTATCTGAGGTAAGTGCTGGCAAGAGCAAGTAAGAAATGCCTGAGGAGTGAAATAAACAGAAGAGATATTTATGGAAAGGGAAGTAACGAGCCTGAAAGAATGGAGAAAGGAAAAAGACCTGTGAATGTATGTGATTACCATGAACAGAGACCAGCTGCCTCACAAGTCCTAGACAAATACAGTTTGACTCGTAATTAATTTCCTTGTATAAAACCAACCATCTGCCAGAAGAAAAGCAGAAGGTGGAAGTGGTGGTAGCATATCCTCTTCTCTATACCAGTCCTAGAATTAATACAGCTAAAAGCAGCAGTACCCACAGACCAGTTAAGAAATGAATGCCTATAGTTTATGCCGTCTGCTCTGGCTTCACTTGAATGGATACCACCAGATAGGTGAAACGGAAGAGTTTTGGGAATGGTGACCAAAAAAACAGGTCAGTGAAGTTCTTACAGCATTACAGGTGTCCAGTGATGGTGATGCACTTTAAAAAGAATCTTGGTTGCCAAATACATGATATCTGGAATTAGGGAGCGTTAAAAATGTTTGTTTTAAAATGTCACAAACTAAAAATGCAACTTAAAGTACAACAAAGAATAAAAGAAGTGTTTGCACCTCCTGGGCAGATTAGAAATGTATGTTTCAAATTGCTCAAAACTGGGATGCTGTCCATTTGTGCAGTTAAAACAAGGGTCTAGGGTCCTGGTCCAGCCCTTGTGCTCTGCATGGAAACCATTGTCGTGGTTCCGCTTGAGTGGGCAGCTGAGCTCCACCACAGCCGCTCTCTCACTCCCCCTCCTCAACGAGGAATGGGGAGAAAATACAATGAAAAGGGCTCAAAGGCTGAGATAAGGACGAGATCACTCAGTAATTATTGTAATGGGCAAAACAGACTCAGCATAAGAAGACAGATAGTAAGATTTATTGCTTCTAACTAGCAAGCTAGAGAAGTGAGAAACAAAGGAAAGAAACCAAAAGCACCTTCCCCCCCCTATCCACCCTCTTACACCTCCTTCCCCTGAGCGGCGCAGGGGAACAAGGGAATGGGGGTTATGGTCAGTCTACAGCACTTCTTCTCTGCCGCTCCTTCTCGGTCACTCTCGTCCCCTGTGCTGTGGGGTCCCACCCACGGGATGCAGTCCTTGATGAACTGATCCGGCGTGGGCTTCCCACAGGCAGCAGCTCTTCCAGAACTGCTCCAGATATGGGTCCGTACCACGGGGTCCATCCCTCAGGAGAAAACTGCTCCAACCTGGCTCCCCCACGGGCAGCAGCTCCTGCCAGGTCACCTGCTCCTGCGTGGGCTCCTCTCCACAGGCTACAGGTCTGGCCCAGAATCTGCTCCGGCAGGGGTCTTCCACAGGCGGCAGCCTCCATCGGTGCAGGGCCACCTGCTCCACCATGGTCTCCTCCACGGGCTGCAGCGTGGAACCCTGCTCCACCGTGGTACTCCCTGGGCTGCAGGGGGACATCCTACTTCACCATGGTCCTCACCACAGGCCGCAGGGGACTTCTGCTCTGGCGCCTGGAGCACCTCTCCCCCTGCTTCTTCGCTGACCTTGGTGCCTGCAAGGCTGTTCCTCACTCCTTTCACTCTCCCAGCTGCTGTGTGGCGCAGCGTTTTTTTTCCCTGTCTTAAATATGCTCTCACAGAGGCACAAAACAACATCGCTTATTGGCTTAGCTCTGGAAAACAGTGGGACCGTTACCAAACATGGGGCAGCTTCTAGATCTTTCTCACAGAAACCACCCCTATGGCCCCCTGCTACCAAAACCTTGCCATGTAAACCCACTACATTCCACCCCTCATCTCTGTTAAAGGCATATTTAAGATTAATCACAATATACTCTTACTTTACAATTATCACAACCTTCACAAACTTCACTTACATCAAAAAGAAAAAGAATTCACCACACCAAAATAAACATAATATTTTCACAGCACCGACAAGGTGGACATTTTACACACACACCACCCCTCGTCCCTTCACCACACTAACATCTCACAGTTACTGCTTTCTTAAATTCTTCACAACTTGTAACAATCATCCTGTCCATATTTTGCCTGTTACTTCTATCAACTATCATCCTTATCTCAAATTCCTCGAGCCCCACATTGGGCGCCAAAAAGGACTGTGGTGGTTTTACTCAGGTGGGCAGACGAGCTCCACCACTACCGCTCTCCCGCTCTCTCACTCCCCCTCTCCTCAAAGAGGAAGGGGGAGAAAATACAACACAGAGAAACTCGAGGCTGACCTGTGGGGTTTTGGAGCTGGGGCTATCAATAATCAGAAGCCAATTACACCCCAACTGAAAAGGAAATATTAACAGCATATGAGGGGATTCGAGCCACTTCAGAAGTAACAAGAAGACTGTAACAATGGTAGAAATAAAACTGCTGTAGGAACTGCTACCGCATGGATGGGAGAGAGCTTGCACCTGAGTCAGACAAACAGATCGAGTTTGACTTTACAGTTGATGCATTAATATGCTTTAGTATCATGGCTATTGTGTATGAGAATTTTCTTATTTTCTGTCAGGAATTAGTTGAAGGAGTAACAGTGTTTTTGGTCTTGACAGCAGGTGACCATTCCTGCTGTGGTTATGGGAATACCTGATTAAATAGATTAGGAAATATTGCTTGTTGTGGTCCTCCCAAAGGCAGGGGTTAATGTGCACGCTGACACTTTGGTGCTCCCTCTGCATCCCATATTTTGGCCATGCTGGGATCAAGGGAGAGCTGGAGGATGTGTATATGCGCTGTATGCATTGCACATTGCCTCCATGGAACAAAGTGAGTTGGTGTCTATGGCCCTTGGCCTAAACAGAGAATAAGACTGCACCCAGTCTGTGCATTACTTATTCAGCATAGCGTTTTTTTTCTTCTTCTTCTTTTTTTTTTTTTCTTTTTTTTTTTTTTTTTCCTTAAACTGAGTTTCTAAGCTCTTACTTGCTCAGTTTGGCAAGTACAATGTTTCACAAATTATAGCACACAGAAGGAAACTGAAGTTAAGCTGGTTTGAGCTTCACAAGGAACATTTCTCATAGTGCCATTACTGAGGCTGTTATCTGAAAAATAGCTCTATTAAATGAAGAGCTTTGATATGTAGGCAGAAAATTATCTGATGCTTCTTTCCATGTTAAATTATGGTACTGTTGCACATGCAGGACTGTATTTTTCTTGCAGAAAGAGCCCTTAGGTGTTCATAGGACCAATCGTTTTCTTAACAGGAAGATGTTATTAAAAGTTGTGCACTAAGATGCTTTGTTGCTTGTCATCACGAGTTATGGCTGATGTAAAAGTTACAGGGGAAAGACAAACTGTTATTTTAGTGAAATTATGCACGTGCATGAGACCTGCAGAAGGATTTGGGTGGTGAAAGGAAGAGGCTGGCAGAGTGGGGGCAGGCTGAGCGAGTGATGTGGAGTGCGGGCACCCGGTGCCATGGCAGGGCTGGGGGGCATTTCGAGGTGGGAGCCTTCCTTCAGCCTAAAAGCAAGACCTCTGTGCTTGTAGGAAGCAGGGCTAAAGAAGATTTGCTTCTCTTGTGTTTTCTTCTAGTTATTTTAGGTGGGTCTCTCTCAGTGTGCCAGCTTTCATGGGGATCACTGTTGGACACCCATGCGTTGCTGTCACCTGAGCCCCCGTGCAGAGCTGCGATGGCAGGAGGCAGCGAGTGCTGGACTTGGGGCTCTTCAGTGCCTGGAATTGCAGTGCCCATGCCTTTTGTAGGTCTAGTCCTTTGATAGACTAGAAAATAAGTTTGATTTCAGAAGTTCCGTTTATTTCAGCCACCTTGGATTCAAAGAGAAATTACCCACAGAAGTGACTTTCCTGAAGTCATGGCACAAATATTACCCTTTGCCATCTGCTGAAATCCTCCTAGGTGGCTACTCTGATCCATATAAACTCTGTTCTTAAGATGGTAGAGCACAGCATGAGTTAGTTTATTTTGCAGTACAAATGTATCTTGTATTGAGTGTCTGAGGCAGGCAATTCAGTAAGTGTAAATAATAACTGATTTTGACAGAAATGCTTTGTGCACTGGAGACCCTTCAGACAAGTAAAGCGCTGCTTTCACACGTTTTGGCCAGCTGCACTGTAGAACAGAACACAGAAACCCAGATTTGTGACACTCCAGGTGATTTCCGCTCCCCTACTGGAAGAGAAGAAAGAATTGCATTGCTTCACTGGTGGGGCTTTTTTGTCTGTGACAAATGCATTGACACGACTTTTCCTGTGATTATTCATTTTCCTTAATGGCTTTGCGAGAGAGGAAGTTCCTTGACAGCATTATGGAAGGAGGCAGCAAGCACGCTGTGGCAGATAGGGGGTGAAAGGCATGTAATATATCCTGGCTCTGCAGCTGTGCTCTGCTGAGAAATGCGGTGCTCTCCCCTGCAAGATGTAGGCAGTGCAGGTTCCTACCCACTGCGGGGCAATCTGTATTCTTAATTAGGGGAGGAACACTCCTGAAAATGACATAAGCAGCAAAGAAAAAAAAGAATACAGAAAATATAATGCACACCATGCACATTAATATGAAGCGCTGTGCCTGAGAGGTGCGTGGCCAACGGGTTCCGATTTAGCCTTTGCTGCGTTGGGTCTGGTGGCCACCGTCTGACCTTGCCCCATGCCTGGCTGGGCCATGCAGCTGGCTGCAGGCACCCATGTAGGGCACTGCTGGAGCAGGTCCAGAACTGGCAGCAGCAGGAGCCCCATAGGGATTTGTGAAGCAGCCAGCACATGCTGGGGCTCTTTAATCCGCTGCCGCCGTGTGGCCCTCCTGGGAGAGCGGTGGAAGGGGGACATGACAAAGCCACAAAATGCTTTCCACGGTACGAGACCCACTGATGTTAATGGGAGTCTTGATTAAAAACTGTATTCTGCTCAGCAGATGTTTGCGTTTGTGTGGATAACCACCACATTCAGGCAGCCAGGGATCGGAGATCTGGCCAGCAGTATTTCCTGAGCACCCCACAGCCTGGCCTGGCCATAAGAGTTTCAGATGCAGCTCTTTCACACCGGCATGATTTAGTCTATTAGTTACTGGTGTTATTAACATTTTTCTCAAACTGTTTTCTTCCCCACACAATGTACATCTTGTGCATGGAAGCTTTGACACGTTAATTAGCTGAGCTGTTTCAGGCTGGGATTGAACACCATTCGCACCGCCTGAGTAATGGCAGAGGCTCGGGCAAGCTGCTTAAAGAGTTCTCCACATTAATCCATTTTTTTTCTGGGTAATAATCAACCACTAGTTTTGCTATCCCTTCAGCCTGTACGTAGAAGAAATGATTTATAGCATCACCAAATAATGGAGGGTTCTTTTTATGGTTTGGCTTTTAAGAACTGACTCTGAGAGACCTTTTGCATCCTGTATGTTGGCTCACTGTTGCTGGCAGGCAATATCGAGCAGCCTTTCAGGCATTTAGAACATGAGACTGGAAAAGCCCTTCTGGGTCGACAAATGAAGCTGAACAGTGTTGGAGACAGCTGCAGAGTTTAAGACTTTCTTCTGTGTTAAACTTTTCAGATACACCCACACACAACAGCCTTCCTACTTCCAACAGGAAAACTGTTTTCAGGGTTTTTGTTTGTTTGTTTTTGTGTTTTCCTTTTTCCATTTTTTTCCCCACTGAGAGCAACTCCTCAAATCCAGACACAAAAGTTTAGACAAATAGCTGTTCCCTTCTTTGACTGTATAGCAAGATACTGAACATTTCAGTGACTCCTGTAGCCTTTCATCTCTTCAATAAAACTTTCTGCCCATCTCAGTTGGCAGGGGAAGTTATGAATGTGTGAAGTCAGGAGCACACAGTTCTGCAGCAGCCTCAGCACCACTGTCAGACTGTGACATGCTGTTGTAAAGTATTGCGCATAGGGGCCAACAACATGGCATACGCTCCAGAGTAAGTGTACTGATCCATTTTTATAATGCTTCTTGATGCTAGCTGAGATTCGGTGCTCTGAACTTAAAATCTCAGAAATAATAAAATGCAACTAAGATTAAATGGTTGTTGGCTTATATGATATATTAAAAGTAGTCCGTAACGAAGCCAAAACTAACCATGTAAGGTCCTGCACTTCCTTTAGTGTAAGGCTTACTGGGGAAATCTTCACCTCAGAGCAGCAGGCCAGAACAAGGATGCCATCTAATTAAATGCAATCCATGTTCATGATTAGGGGGGTTAGGTATGAACCTCAGTGACACAGGAGGTAGGTGCCAAATAAATTGCAGCATAAACTAGTAAAATTCAAGTTATTTTGATAAGGTGGCATTGTGTCCTCTTGGTGTGTCCCCTTTTTTTGAAAGTTCACACAATGGACTTGGAAAATTTAGAAGGCCAGCCTTTTAGGAAAGACAGGTAACTTCTAACATATCCTTCCATCATGGGGTTGATGTGCAAATTTGTGGTATTTTATTGACTACCCATCTGAGATTTCAATGCATAATGTATAATCGTAACATACAAGATTCATTTTAAAAGTTTTGAAATGTAGTCCACAGACTTTTTTTTTTTTTTTTTTTTTAATAATTATACACTTTGCTTCTGCTGCAGAAAGCTGTCTGCACAAATAATCACAGATGCTCAGCCTCATGGTGCTTGGATCCTGAAGCCTCCCACGCAGTCATCAGCAGAGAGTATGAAAGACCCAGGGGTCAGCAGGAAGACTAAGCTTTGTCCTTCTTCCTCTACAAACTTCTGCTCATGCCCTCCCACCTCCCACCCCCAATCATCTTCTCTCTCTCTCTCTCTTTTTTTTTTTTTTTTTTTTTCCCCCCTGTTGGAGATAGTAAAATATGACAAATTGGTGGTACATGAGTGGCTGAGTGAGAAGATGTGCTCAGGTTGACCTGTGCAGAGTCTGAAACAAAAATGCCAGAAGGAAACATGCTGTAGTTAACAGAACACAATTTTCAGTTGTCAAAATCCTACTTCATAAGGCCAGTATTTTCCAAGTTGAATTCACTCTTTGCTGCTTAACTTGAGAAACTTTGGGAGAGTCAAAATTTGCTTTGGTTTTGTCGTCTGTCTTCCTCCAGAACATTAGGAGCACAGACTAAAATGTAAACCTTTTGTAATGACAGAGTTGACAGACTTGAGCCCTGTACCTCAAAGTTTATTTTTGCCTTGAAAAATTTTATACATTATTCCATATTTGCAAGAGATAAATGCATCTTGGAGACTGCTTAAAGGACACATGCAGTGCCCAGTCCACCCTGCTTTTGTATAGCAGCCATAGAAAACAAAGTGGAGAGAGAAAACTCCAGTTGCTTTTGCTATAGGTAAATTAGGCAGCCTGAAAGTGTTCTGCTGGGAGTTGTCCTTAGGAATTAGCAGCTGGTTGAGGAAGCTGTTTGGTAAAGATGTGCTGAGCAGTGCCTAAAAGCTGTCCTCATGACTCAATATTTCTGTCATGTGTCAGCACCTGGTGAACACACTGATGTCAGTGTTACATTTAGTATTGTAACCATCCCTGACAAGATGAAATATGGTCTTTGAATTCCAGGAACATATGGGATTATTGAGAAAGAAAATTGTGTGAACAAGGGCAATTATAGCAATAACTATCCATGGCATAGACTACACTGAGTCATCCAAGCATAACATGGATATAATGAAAATATTTTTAAAGGCAAACATGATGTAAACCAGTGCCAAAATTATCTAATTTATTATTCTGTCATGAATGATAAATGTAAAAAGAGAAAGAAAATAAGAAAAAAAAAAAAAAAACCAACAACAAAAAAAAACAAACCAACCACAAATTCTGTTTCACAGAATAATGAGAAGGCATTTCTTTGTGCACTCCTTGCTACCTGATTTGGGTGCTTACAAAGGTATCGAGGCTTCTTTGTAATGGGTATTTGAAAGACAATGAGATATGTTTCCCATCTAAATTCCAATCTGTAAGTTTTCAGGTTATTCATCACTACAAATTTCCCCTCCTATTTAACTTCCTGTTGACACCCCACCACGTCTACACAGCCAATGAAGGAGGCAGTTGGCAGCCTATATATTATAGCAGAACTAGCTTTAACCTTGAAAATGTCATCTACAGGATTGTACCCCTATGATGATGAGCTTTTGGAGCTGATTGCTCTTTGAGATGTAACTTTTCTGGACTTACATGATCATTTTAAGAGAATGGTGAGGGTAATAAGGTTTGACTACAACATGCATTAGGAAAATTAGTCATAATTTTTGTTTTGCCTTTCATTCTTACCCATCATCCTGCTGAAGGGTGAAATTAGTCGTAGAGCCAAAGCTGCAGTCTCTGAGGCACTCGGATGAGGCGTGAACCTTGGGCTGGTTTTCTGCTCTGGTTGTACTCAATTCCAGAAGCACTCTCCCCGTTACAAAGGCTGCATGTTGGCTGTCCTGGAGAGACAGAGGACTCCCACCTCTTCGATGCAGCTCTGGGGCATCATAAAGTGAATTGGTTTTACTCTGAGGCAGCATATGTGGCAGGTGGGCCTGATTGCCCTACTTCCTATGCCAGGTTGCTGCCATGAATCATTTAGACTGCAACCACATGAGAAGGATGTTCCTACAGCTGTAGGAAAAAAAGGATAGTGGAGAAATCTGTCCCCATGCACCAGTAATTAACAAATGCTATCCATTGTAACAAGAAAAAATGGAGTGTAAATGTGGAAGGCAGTAGTAGAGGGGGGACATGGCAAAGGTTAGGGCCACGCCATAAATGCTTTTGTCCTCAGCACTGGAGCCAGCAGTAAGTGAAAGAACCAAAATCACTGTGTAGCATTCGTATTTAGTAATAAATGCTCTGCTTGTCAACTATGAGTTTCAAAGCACTTAGTGAAGAGGATGGTATCATTATCTTCATTTCAGTGATGGGATAAACACATAGTCAGGAAAAGTTACTTGCTGAAGGGCATGCAGCAGGGTAAGAGCAGAGCAATGACAAGAACCCTACTTTTTCTGAAACAATGTCCTTTCTGACTGTACCTGTGCTGCCAAACACCCAAAACATGGGCAACTGGCAAGACCTGATAGTCACCACAGCTGCTTGGCTGCAAGAGAATGCAAAATGCCACTAAAGTTAACTGGCACGTGCATCCCTCTCCTCCTGTACTGCAAGTTCTCTGTCCCCAGCCACAGAAGACAAAGGGGAGAATGCTGGTGTGGTGATGGGAGGAGACTTGGGAAAGTATCTTGTATTTTGCATGTATATATGCAAAATACAAGATACTTTCCCAAGTCTCCTCCCATACATGTACATGTACATATACGCACATATGTACACACACACAGATTCATATAGACAAAATATACAGCGTACAGCATCTCCCCATCTCTGTTACATTCAGAGACCTGGCCGAATGAGAAGTTTTCCCTTGGAGGCAGAAGCTGACACTCGGAGCTCTGTTTGTCACACCCATAAGCATAATTTCTCACCCAGGTCTTGACCCTGCCCAGCTTATTGGAATAGTTGTGATAGGAGAAATAATGTGCTGCAGATGCTTCTGGAAACAAGCTCCACCCTTAAAGGGGAGGGAATGTTTCTGCTCAGCATATTCTGTCAGTGTAAACTTCAATACAAAAACACTGGCTGCACAGTACCTGGGCCACAGCAGACCACATGATGCAAATATGATTTCTCATATGAGTTAAGCTCTGCTTGTCTGAGCATAACACTAGCACATATAGGGAACTATTGTTTTTATACCCATGTTTATAAAATCTGTCAAAATAATAATTTGAATGAATACAAAGTTATTTTAGGAAATTAAGATTTCTTATTTATTTGGGAAAAAAAAACAAACCACCAACAAACAAACAACAAAACTAAATTATTTTCCTACTTACTGGCAAAGTCATTCCTGCTACATTATGTATTTTAAAACTCACATCTCATTCAATTAAGATTTCATACCATTGACAAAATGATGCTGTCCTGAAAACAAATACTGCAAAAGCTGCTATATACAAGCCCATAAATAAACTGCAAGATTTCCAGGCTTCAAAGACTGAGGACAGGAAGAGATTGTTTAAAGAGTCATTTGCACATTTCTTATTCAGTACATTTGCTGCATTCAGTACCAACAAATACATTGAATCAAACAAAAAGAACAGACTCAGGTGGCAATAGAAAACATTTTTTCTTTGCGTATTTTTTTCACAAGATTATCAAAAGCATAAGAAACCCCATCCACACCCTGATATTATAAATACCGTGTTCTAACTTCTAACCTCATGTGACACAAACAAGATACACTGCTTCATCACAAGCAACGTTCAAAAGTTAAAGCATGGGATGTGCGTTATCCTCAGCAGATCTCAGTAGATACAGCATAATGATGCTCCCTCAATACATAATACATCTATGTCACATTCTCAAGTATAAAACCAAAAACATACTCTTCTTATTTTTGATAAACTACTTTAAAATATGGTATACCTGGATGAAAACCAGATTTAGTCCTTCATACTACTGGCATTTTGTACTGTCATTTGTATGTCGTGTGCTGTTTTCAAATGGATTTTGGGCAGCGATGTGGGTGACCAATGTACATCCAGCACAGGAGGAAATGGACGCAGTGAAAACCATGTAGAAAGGATTATTCTTAAAAAATAACATTTAAAAAAAAGCTTTGATAAGTCCTGTTTCATTCATAGAACTTTTTATGCTACAATAAAATGAATGGAAGAGAAATTATCAAGGAGGGTCTAAATCTATATCCATGGTCACAGTGTTAAAAACAAAAGCAAAACAAATAAAAAGGAAAAAAAAAACAAAAAACAAAACACACAAAACAAATGCTCCAGTATCAAAAAAAAAAAAAAAAAAAAAAAAAAAGCTTAAAAGCTTAAATACGTTGTCTGCACACAAAATAGACACTTCATACTCTGTTGTCACAGTACTGTTACAATCTCCTCTGTACATTCTGAGGGCTCCTTCTGCTGCATCTTGGGAAAAAAGAAAAACATTCTCAGGCCAAGAAAAGCCAGTATATTTGCAGAGCTGTAAGACAGTCCAATGCATAAAAAGCTAGGAAAAAGCCATAAACAAAAGCCAAAAAAAAAACCAAAACACATAGAAGTTTAGATATTTAGCTTTCACTGACCCTCTCTTTATAGTTAGCTGTCAACAACTTGTGTTTATTTACCAACAGGCAACACAAGATTAGAAGCCTGTATATTTTATGTATGTATATGTATATGCATATATGCAACGTGTCACATTCTGCTCTGTTCTAGCTGCATAAATTCAGTGTATGTCTGGGAAACAAATAATTTGTGTAGACTGATTTAATTTGTAGCCACAGACAGATTGTGGGGTTTCAGTTTGGTGACCATACCAATTCTTGGCCAGGATGGAGAGAAGTCAACGGGAGTTGGAAAAGCTTGGTCCAAATTGAAGTAGATTGGTTTTGTTTTGTTGCTTTTGGTATTTTCTTAGTACAGGAAGGAAACATGGAGAAAATTTGCTTTGGATCAATAAAAAATGAAACACATTGATGTTTTCTGAACTTTCAACTCCATTTCTTTTGGATGAAGCTTTTCACTAAGTTCAGTCCTAACTGAGACATGCTTCGTCTTCCCTAATTTATTTATTCTTTCTAAAATTTACTATCAGATAAACAATTTCCCACCTGCACATCAGGGTGCAAATGTGCAAATGCCTTTTTTCTTCGAAATCAGTAGCAGGTATCTTGCTAGAATCACTGGGACCAGAAGTCCTACTTTTGTAATGCTTTGCTAGCCCATTAGGACAGCCTATATAATTCCTTGGTAATTCCTACAACCCAGTATAAGTGAGCTGGGGAGACACCTACTGCAAACAAGAGGAGCTGGGGATAAGGAGACGTGGCTGCACAGCCACTCTGCAAAAAGGCACTCATCTTTGGCAATTAGTCTTGGGGACCCTGGCTGCTGAGTAAATCCTAGACCAATTCACATATTTTGGGGCTCTGACCACCTCCATTGCTCACAGTCTGCTCTATGCCCAGCTGGAAGGGTTCATCTCTTGCACAGCCCAGATTGCACTCTCTTGTGCTTCAAACATCACTTTGGTGAACCTATAAAATACTGGTCAGAAGAAAAATTACAGTATTTTTTCCCCTTAAAGATACTTCATAGCAGTACTAAACCAGAAGTTATTAAGTGCTGAGTGGAGTTTAAAACCACAAAAGACTCAGCAGAGACCTATTTAAAAGATGCCTGTAGGTAACAATACATAGACTTATTTCTAGTTTGGCTGTCTTCACAGTATACCATTGTGTTACTTTGTGGTTGGAATACAGTGTCTCAATCTGACTGATAAAAGGAGGAAGGTAAGTCACAGTGCCAGGGTTGGATTTCCAAAGGCTTCAGTGCATTTGCAAAATGCACTTGATGGACAGTTGTTGACTGCATCCAAAGCTTCAGCTAGAGCAATACAAACACTTCGTATTGTGATATGTCAGCAGACACAAATCAGTGATAGAAATGCTGTGGACTGCTATAGGAAAACCTTAGTCATTTCTGCCTTTTCTAGGTATGATGTAAACAGCAATATCTAAAATTCTAATAGGCCATGTATAGGAGTATTACATGTTTTGTATACTGTTCATGTGTATAAAGACATGTGTGTATATTAGCCTTGCTAATTCCATGCCCATGTCTGGCAGCTGAATAGCTTGAATTTGGTTCTCCCCCAAGTCCTGGTTTCTTTGTAGTATTTAAATTAATCACCACACTATGTATTTTGAATAAGCGTCACTTCAATAATTGCATTCTGTAAGGTAATAAATGTAAACAGAGAGTGCACAGCAAGACCAGAATTGCCCCATTACAACATCACAATGGGAAACATTTTATTTTAGAGCATAAAAATCCATCTTTCCCGAAGTATGTTGCCTTTCCTCGGTTCTGGGAGCTGGAATGGTTCAGACAGAATAAACTCTTCTTGCATACCTAGTGTTTTCATCATTGCTGACAAGACCATCCAGTGTATATTTGTGCTAGTTACTTTTAGATGCTGCTAACAGGCAAGTGGTAGAATGTGGTAGTTTCAAAGGCAAGCAGATGAGCGCTATTTAGTTGACAAAATATGGCAATTTCCAATTTATTAGGCAGTGATTAAAAAAGCAGTTTTCTACTGGTATTAACAGTGAGAAAAAAACTGGTGGACACTGTGACAGAAGTCCTGAATGTATGGCTTGATTTTCACTGAGGAGCTGGTATTACTGTCAGACTGCTGATAAATCAATGCGGTTGGCTGAATTGGTGCTTTTATCCCAGGTGTTCAGCTTTGTGGGGGTTGTGCCTGGCCTGTTCCCAGTCATCTAGAAAAAATAATATTGAAAGTAGATTTATTTATTTTGCTAAACCACTCTTGTCTGATGAAATAAAAGCTTGAAAGCATCTATTTAGGTTACAACATTGTCATGGAGTCTTGAGAGCATATGCCATAAAGGATTTTTAATAGTTATTGCCAAGATCTAAGGTGATTGGCAGCGATCACTTAATAATACCTATCACTTCAGAAGTCTGGCTCTTTATAAAAACAAATGTATTTTGCCTCAAGACAATTTATGGAGAGCTGGAAAAGCATATGCACACATTGATTTATTTAAGAGTTTATTTCTCAGACTTAAATGTAAAAGTGCCCTATCAAAAAGTCATAGTCATCAGACAAATACATTGCCAAAGTGCAGCTTGAATGCATAATATGAAGTCCATTACAAGACATGGGAATAGTCTCACTGGGCTGTACTCCAGGCTGCTAAAACTTGTTTACTTCCATTTCATAGTTTACCAGAAAGTAGAATTTTGACCTTCGCTTTCAAAACACATATTGTAGCTGCAACATAATACTTGAAGGTTCCACCTGTCTATGCCATGCATTAAGTTAGGTGCTCATGTGCCTTCTGAGTCCTGGTCTTTCAACAGAGTTTAATGTGGAACACTTTGTAGTACAATACACAGGAAAAAAAAAGAAAAGACATACTCACAATGTCTGAATTGAAGGGTTTCACATTGATGTTGCGAGTTGAGCTACTGGTAAGGGACCAGACCTTGGTTTTGTGCTTAAAAGCAGCTCTAACCTTTGGGAAAAAAATAAAAAAATAAAAGAAGATAGAAAGAAGATTGCTTTGAAAATGTTGTGTGCGTTTTCTCGGGTACAGCCTACAATTACATCCCCATTAGCATTCCTCAAGATTAATGTCCCTAAAAACAACACAGTGTACTAAAAACATGAACCAAAAACTGCAGTCTGCCTCTTCATTTTTCTTTGTATTTAAAGTCTTATTTTAAATTTTAACTTCTCATTTCAATTATGCATAGATTAAATATAAAACATTTTATAACCTCATTGGATCTCATTTCTCTGACAATATTTTCATGCTATCTTGGTTATCCCATTCTTCTACATACATGTCCAAGATATGACTGTATTGCTACTCATCTTGTTAGAAAAAAAATATTAATAAAAGTAATAAAAGAAAAAAAAATGCAGGGTATGTAAACATAAGAAAATTGTCTGCTCTTAATACGTATAGTAGCTAAATCAAGATGTAACTTCAAACTGCAGTGAAAAAAAGATGAAAAGGAGATGTTAGGAGGTGCAGTAGCAAGGCACTGAGACAAACTGAGGGAGGCTGAGGGGTTCAATCATGGGGCTTTTGCAGATTTTGCTTTACAGTCTCTGTTTTACTCCCATGGTAAGAAGTAAAGCACCCTTGCAGTTTTTTAGACATGCATAGCGTGCAACAAAGCCAATAGGACCCGCTCTCCAAAAATGCCAATTTGTGTTACCTATACATGAACTATTTTTTGAGGATTCAAATTCTGAAAGGTTTCTGAATTTAATTTCTCATTTGGTTTTGGTTAAAATGGTAGTAATTCAAATATTTGTATTTGATGTGACATTTGATGCTTGACAGAAGGAGGAAAGCTTTCTGAGCGTGGGAGAAAATAGGATAAAGAAATATTTTCCTCTATACCTTGAACCTGCCTGCTTAACTTTAGTTGATTCCAATAGAGATCAAGAATTTCACAGTCAATCTTGACTCTTTAAGCTGACTGTAGCAAAGGTCATGTCAATGCTCTAAGATTGAATATGTTGGCAAATATTAATGAAAAATAACCTTAGTGAAACAACTCCACAGAAGAGTGCTTTTGATGCTGAGGAAGAAGAAATAGGTGATAGAGAAGCTCTGCAGCATCCAAAAGGAATTGCTGCAGAAGAATCCAAGCAGTACCCCTGTCAGCATGCTGGAAATGTTTTTTTTATAAGAAACTTTCATTATCTGTAATGCATTTTGCTGAGGATTTTCTGCTCTCTGCTATGGGAGGAGGGGATGCTGGGAGCTCCCAGCGCAGCAGAGATGGTCTCTGTGACAGTCATGCCTTGGCTTTACCCGAGCTGCTCGGAGACAGCCTTCATGCAAAAGATGCGTCTTGGTCCATTGTGAAAAACTCTGCTTCCAGCCAAGAAAAATACCTGGAATATGTTCTACTCTGTTTAGTTTCCCATTAAGAATTGCATGAGCACTCTCCAAAAGTATGTTTTGCTGAGATTAATGTTTATTTTCCTCTCTGGAACTGCAGATGTAACAAAGACAGAGGCTCCCTAGCAGGGACTGCCAGAGTGAGTCCTGCTGCCACTGCCTAAACATCCTCCCTCAGCAGCACAGTCTGTGCCCTGCTCATCCCTCCAGCCCTCGGGACTGCACCTCTCCTTCATCTTGAGCTGCCTTCTCTCAGCTTTTTTTGGAAATGCTTCTTTCTTATGTTAAATAAAGTAAATGCCAAACCTGGGTCAAAACTCTGTAAGCCATAAAATCACTAACAACAGTCATGTGTTTATTGAAGGAAAAAAGAAATCAACTCCATAGCAGGCAACAATAATGGGGACTTTTTTTTGTCTTACACTCATGTTACGTGAATTTCTTAACACCAAATTTTTGGACTCCATTTTGTAACATACCTCTGAATTCAGAAGACAGTGAAAAAGGAACATGAAAAATCCCTGAAAACAGATAAAAGGGAGAAGGGTGAAGACTGTGAAGAATAACATATAACAACATATTTCTCACTGTATTGTATAAAGCATGTATCAAGTAGATGGAGCTCTATAAATACACTGAAGAGTAGACTTAATTGTGCCCCGTGTTAAACTGGAGAAAACTGCTGCATTAGGCTACTCTGCATCTTACCAAGACTTTTTCATGTAAAACAGCACCTCTCAAACTTTGGAGTGTTTTGGGGTGGTTGCAAATAATCCATAATTCTTGTCACGAGCTACAAGAGAACATTTTGTCTGTGCTTGAAAATGTAGAGGCAGAGGAAAATGCTTTTGGGGAAACAGCAGATACTTACTTTTTAGAAAGAGGTATTATCATTGGCAAAGTTTTCACAACAGAGTTTTAGTATCTTTAGCCTTTTTGCCCAACAGAAACCAAAAAGTTCCCAGCCCTTTCCCCCACATTCTTTTTTTTTTTTTTTTTCCTTAGGGGGTATTCAGCCAAACTTTTTAATTTGGATGATTTTTTTAATTTGAATGTTTAATTTGCATAAA
Source organism: Anas acuta (assembly GCF_963932015.1). NCBI lineage: Eukaryota > Metazoa > Chordata > Aves > Anseriformes > Anatidae > Anas > Anas acuta. The sequence continues at coordinate 13,198,057 of NC_088995.1, forward strand.
AATTTAACCTTTTCTACTAAGGTTATTGGAGAACTGCATTACACTCGTATTTGTTCTTGAGACATCATAGGATTTGCAACAGTTAATTTTTTTCCCCTTTTGCAACCATTTTTTGGGAAGGAATTACAACATACCTGTGGACTGATGCGTCTACTGAAACCTCTGCTTGAAGCTAGGCAGATGCTTGCATTCTTTCCTGAACAGAGCTATTTTTCTGGATTGGGGTTTTAAGAATCACGTGCTGCCTTCTGCAACATGCAGAGCAGCTTCCCTTTTCTCCTTGTGCTCCACCGTTCCCAGCAACTTCTGTTTGCTTTCATTTATTCTCAGTAACAAAGCCTCAAACTAACACAGAAAATTCGTTCCAGTATCTTTAATGGGAGAATCTTGCCTTTACCTTTAAGAATCTTGCCTTTGATACCCAATGCTAGAAGAGTGAATCTATTTCTCAAGCTCACTGTCTCATTTATTTAATTATTGCTACTGGAAACATTAAGGAGTGGGGTGAAAGTTCTATTCATACCGAGACTAAACAATTGCCAGCACTGTATGATCAGCACAGACATAAAAGACACAGGAAAGAACATAGAAAAAAAAAATCCAATAAATACAAGCATGTGAAAACATTACTAATGATCCAGTTACTGGATCTCAACAGCAGTTCAGTATCCATAACCTTTCCCACCATTCCCACCAGGTACTTACTTGTAGTGAATTGAAAACAGCAAACATATACTGAAATACCAACGTGTGGGTATTGACAGCCAGAATCCCAAAGATCCACGAGCTTCCCAAGATCGGTAAGAGAACAGCAACGGCTTTAGCTGTTAGTCTGAAAGAGAAAATAATGATGGGAAATGTGATGAGACAGTTAAACAAGTTTCAGACCACACACTAGGGAATTTATCAATTACTTCCTGGCAGAAGGGCAGTGTGTCTATGACTTTCTTTGCCATAAAATTTTGCCATAAAATTCTTTTAATGGGCGAGTCTCTTAATTATACATTCCTCATCTATGAAAATGGAGATAACAGAATTTTTATGTCACATGGAATAAAAACAGACTGAGAGAGGCAGTAACTCAGGGTGCTGGGGAAGAGATGGAGAGATAGTCATATAGCTGCTATAGCCATATCTTCAGTCTGCAGTGAACTATACTCCTTTCTTCAGTGAGGAATAATAAGTGTAAGCGTCAAATACAGAGAGCAGAAACTTGGAACAGAGGCAGGATCACATGGAAAACAAACAAACAAACAAACAAACAAACCACTATGTAGTATATCAAAAGTACATTTGCTCAGCTTGACTCACTAGTCAAGACAGCTTGGTATAATTGCTCTTCTAGAAAGCGACTTGGGATTTTTAATCACCACAATTGGGAAAAAATGCTATCTGCCTCTGCCAAACATAAATCCTTTAACACCAAGATGCTTTTCTGCAACCTCCCTTCTTTGTTCAGAGCTGATTCAGAGAAATGTATGCCAAATATTGAAATAAGTGACTTGTGTTTCTTGGAGGTGTCCCCTGATATACGTTCTCTCTGCTTAGCTTGGAGTATTTGGCAGAATTTCAGAAAAAGATGATACAACAGCTGAAAAGGTAACAGCACCGAGAAAATAAGAGGGATTTTTGTTTTAGCCTTAATGAGCTATGTATGGGATGTTTGTTATAATGGAAGATTAAAAGAAATTGTAGTATACCAGAGAATTAAATGATCACAGAAAACTTTCTGCAGCAGCTGAATTCTGAGGATTTAATTCTATATAATTCGGTTCTTGTGCTCATTTTCTGCATTGACATAAACATTGCAAATATCTCCCTCTGCATCAGAATGCTACTCATCCGCTTCCAAGAAAGGTAGGCTCAGTTGATGAAATGTAACTCTCTGAGATTATTGCTTATCTCACACAATTGTGTTCTCCTTGTGAAGCCCTCGGAGCATCATCTCTGATTGATGCTAATGAATTGCACTAAAGAATTATACTTCTGTGTCTGCGTACACCCTGTAATATTGGCTGCAAGAGTATTGTAGTAATAGCCCTACAGAGTGTTCCTAGTGTAATCACAGAAAAAACTAAGACAACAGGATTACTCTAGAGAGGTCCTTGGCAGAGGATGTTAGGTATGTCTGAAACAGATCTGATCACAGCAGATAGTTCTGTCGTTGGTGGGTCAATGTGGCAATTCAGCTGCAGCTGCTAGCACCAAGTCCCTGATCAGAAAGTTAGGAGTTTGTGTTCAGAGAATCACAGAATCACAGAATTGTCTAGGTTGGAAGAGACCTCAAAATCATCTAGCCCAGCCTCTGACCTAACTAAACCAACAAGTCCTCCACTAAACCATATTGCTAAGTTCAACATCTAAACGTCTTTTAAAGACCTCCAGGGATGGTGACTCCACCACTTCCCTGGGCAGCCCATTCCAATGCCTAACAACCCTTTCAGTAAAGAAGTTGTTCCTAAAACACCCCTGGTGCAACTTTAGCCCGTTTCTCCTCATCCTGTCACTCTGCTTGGCTTTTCTAATAGGGATATGGTGGTCCATCCAGTCTAACCCAAGACAACAGTCCTGGTTTTAGCCTGATCCATCTGTTTCTTGATTAAGACAATAAACACCTCCACAGATGGTGTTCACATCTGTTGGAGCCAGTAAAGGCAGGTATAATGTAAGGCAAGGCCAGGTGACTCATTAGGAGTTAAGTCACCACTTGCTTCTCCCAATAAATGCCATGCACCCAGTTCACGGCACTGAGCAGTCACGATGTCTGTCCACTCTTTAATCATGCAAAACTCCTCACGAATCCCACAGGACAAAACACACTTGCTGTCAAAACCCTACTAACTAGGCAGCCCACTGCTATTTTGCCTGTCAAGGATGAATAGCTGTTGAACCTTTGAACAGCCAGGCATCACATTCACAGTGACAGCTATCAAAAGACAAACTCTTCCTCTGTGGCAGATGAGCGCAGTGTTGGTGGCACAAGGCAGAAAGCACAAGGAAGGAAACTGCCCCTGCCCCTACTTTGAAACGTCCTGCACCAGAGATCTGATTGTTATTTACCACAGAGCTTACAAGCATGGACTTAACTCCTGTTGTGGTCCACTGGATTTGAGCACATTCTTACACTTCAATATGTGTTTAAGATATTTAGTGTATAAAGAAGACCAGAAAACAGTAAAGGGAACACAAGCTGGGAGAATCTAAAAGTCAGTTCACACTCAAAAAAAAGCTTCATTTCTCAGAAATTAGAAGATTTTTATTTAGCTAGAAGCCTATACAGGAGAAAAAGTTGTTTTAGGGAGATTAATGTTGTACTTCTGCCTTTTAGCCCCTTGTACAGGTTAAAGTACAGGTTCAGGAGAGAAGTGAATAGAGCTGCATGACAAGAGACCACTTATAATTACAACAAAAGACAAATGAGAGTGTTGTACAACACGATTCAATGAAGCAATCTTTTAATGAAATACTTAGATCCAAGGCATCTCATTCATTTCAGTGACCTGATCACTTCATTATATCCTTGATTAAAAGTGTATGTTGAAACATTGCATGGGATTCAGGTTTATTGGGAAATCTGGGACAGGGAAGAATCAGGAATCTTTTTTGCCTCTATTGATAAGCATCTTAATTTCCTTGGCCATGAATATTTCTGCACAATTTAATTTAATTCTGCAAAGAGTTTGTTCAGCCAGAAAATGAATGAATACAATAAAGCCTGAGCTCTCTTATTTAATTACAATATGCATTTAAGAAGATACAATTTTAAATCAGCCAAGTGATAGAAGTTTATTTTCATGAATCAAGGATGTTTTGTTTTTCTCTGTAAAGATTAAAGTTCATCACCTCAACTGTAACATAAGAGATGTGCTACACTGGGGAACTGCCAGCAGACTGCCTCTTGCAACAAACATGGAGCAGAAAGACAACTATAACCTACAGAGCTCTCGTGCCTTCAGGAAAATGCATCTTCAGATCAGACAGTGGTACATGAACACCCAGAGGATGGATCAGGTAGATTCAGACTCCATGATGGTCTGGAATTCCCCCCTAACCCGATACAGCAGGTGATTGACATGCCCAACACAGCTACACTTGTAAACACTTTTCATTAAAAACCACTTTTTTTTTTTTTTCTCTTTAATTCCCACACTATTTTTATAAAACTTGCGGTTTGAAATATAATCTTCCCTACCTGGTTTGTTGCCAGAAATTTCATTATTTCTTTTTGAGTCAGCATAAAAAGCTTCATCAGTAACTTGTAGTTTGTGGGAGAATTGAGTTACGTGCTCAGCTGCAATGTTCTTAAAATCGTTCTTACAGTTTGGATTTTCAGTAACTTTTAACATCACGAATGTCTTGTGTTTCTTTTTTAAAACAAACAAACAAAAAACAGGTAAAGATAAAGACTGCTCGCTTGCTCACTTTTTATCACAGGTTTCAGCACTTACTCAGCAAAACTACATATCTAAAAAAGAAAACAAAATACAGATGTGTGGGATTTTTCATGCACATGTACGCATGTTTCATAACCACCCATTTACACAAGCAGTCATTTGAGGATGAAATTCTTTTAAGACTATCTAACAGTCTGTTCTGCCTCTGTATCACTTAAATTTCATTGTCTTTTAAAAATTACCTTAATTATTTGCTTGCTTTGAAATTCATCCTATGTATGAAATTATTAGTTTAAGGTGTTTGTTCCTTTTAGTCACCAAGCAAAAGAGTCAGCTCTATTGTTTCTGGTCCTGTTTTATTTTCTTCCATTTACCCCACCCCTCCACTTCTTTATTTCATTTTGTCTTCAAAGAAGAAAAATACTATATATACTAAAAATACTATATAATATGTAGTATTGTATACTATATAGTATATTATATACTATATACTATATATAATAGTACTATATAATATATATACACTATATACAGTATATATATATACTGTATATATATATATACTGTATATATAATATATATAATTATATATATAAATTATATAATATATAATATATAATATATATAATATATAACATATTATATATATTATATATATTATATATAATATTATATACTATATATATAGAGAGAAAAATACTATATAAATACTAAAAATACTATGTATACTAAAATGTAAAATGCTGTGTCAGAACATTATTAAGGCTACAAGGTTAAAAATCACTGAAAAAAAAAAATCTAAAAAATACAAAAGTTAATGTCCCGCTAGGCACATTCATTCCACCACACTGCACATACTTTTTTTTTAATTCCCATTTTTCTTTGCTACATGAATATTTTACTAGATTAGTTCTAGTACACTAAGATATAGAGTGCAATCAAATGCATGTTCTGTTTGGAGAAGGAATACTGCATGACTTAACTGTGCAATGTTAAAAAAAAAAAAAAAGTCACTTCCATCATTTGAGCTTTATTTCGTCTAAAAAACTGGTGACGTGAAGAACCCACACTTTGGGGCAGAGGCAGATCCTTGCAGATATGGGGGTCTAGCTCAAACAAGGTTTCGTAAACCTTGCTAAAACCTTTCTTTGTCCTCGTGACCTAAATGCACTGAAAAGTAGAATGGCCATTGCCTAATAAAAGAACCCTTGAAATTTGTCCTGTGTGCCCCTTCTCCTCCTTTGGCCTTTGAAATCAGAACCATAATAGCAGCTTATTTGTCACATGTCCTTTTAAAAGCTCAGATAATGTTGCTCTTCTGCAGTCTAATAGCATTAAGTTTTGAAAGCTTTTTGTGTCTCTGCATCTGTGTACACTGACTGATCAGCCCTGGGACTAATTAATTAAGAACAAAGCAAAAGCAGCACAAGCTTTCTTTTCTCCTTTCTATTGTTTCCTTTTGCCAGTATATTTTTAAACATATGTACTCGTTATTACTTTATAATATAGAAAACTGTAAAATACAAAAAACTATCTTGAGTCTGATTAAATTTTTATATCTGGTGCGTATGGAATAGCCCTTGGGATATTCCTGGCTGTACACAGCCTATCTATCAAGTCAGGCTACTCTTAACGATATTTCTCACTCTGCCCAGTACTAATGATCTCTGCAGCTGCACTGCAGAGCCTTCTGAAGTGCTGCTCACCAAGAATCACTTTGGTGTGACTTGATTGCATTCTGATTCACACAGCTGTTTATTGCAAAAAGAAAGCAGTGATGAGTTGGTATTGCCCTGTGCCTGTCCTGCCATCACATGTGCAGAGGCAGCTCTGCAGGTGTTGATGTAAGCTCGTACATCATTCCACTCACCTGAGCACTTGTGCATGAATGCAGCTGTGTGGGAGGGCATGATGGAGTCCTAAGAAAATCCTCAGAATTTTTTTTCTGGTACACTTCTTACAAAAGCAGCATTCACTTTCTCCATTAATTGCTAATACTGCGTAGGCACGGACAGCAAAAAAACTCATTCTTCAGGACCTTTGTCAAACTGTCATTTAGCATGTGCTCACCCTTTAAATTGCCCAGTAGAAAAAAAGAAAATGCAATTTTCTTCCTTTTTCTTGTTCTTACATGTACAGTTTAATTCTAGTTCCTGAGAAGTAAACTTTGCTCACCAGAGACCTTCCATTCCAAATTTCTTCATTTGGTTTTTGCTTGATTGCTTTAGTTTTAGCATTTATTTCAGTGTAGGATTGTTATTTTCTGTCTTTCTCAGTAAGAGATGGACTGTCACTCAGTGGTTTATACCAGATGAAGTCCTGAACTCCACATTAATCAATTATTGGACAGAAGGAAGTTTTCTAAGTTGGATAATTGTTGTAGTTATATTGCAGCCATGGTGTGTAAGAAGTGTAGGTTTCAGCACCTCAGAGACGTACTTTCTTCACTAACATCACATAAAATCGTTGCACTGTTAGTAAAGTTTCTATGAACATTTTTCTAAGAGCAGAGGTGGCCCTTACGGTTTTATTGTATTTGCAATTGGTTTGAAATGGCTCTGCTCAATTGAGATGACTCCCTTCCCCTTATTTAATCTCTGCCCTTTTCTGTTATTGCCCTAAGCACACTGTCGATATCTTACACCAAAGCAGAATGACTACACTGACAGCTACAAGAAAGAAATTTCACTGCTTGCAGAAAGAAAACTTTATTACTCCTGTGAAGGGGACCCCTAATTCACAAATCAATTTTATTGGGCATATATGAAGAACTAATCCATTTAAGACTTCTGACATCCACTTTTTAGTGATGGTGCCTGCTGAACTAAGAATTAAATTCAGACCCATAAGCCAAGATTATATAATAGTTGGAGGAAACACTGTCTATAAAAGCAAAAATCCTTCACAACAATTCATCAAAATTGTGACCCGGACAAATAGGCCTTTTAACTGAAATTCTCTCTTGTTTCTGAAACTTCACTAGCCACTGTCAGCAATATCCTTTATACTTTATATATAAAAAAATAAGACCAAAAGCCTATAACTAACATTTCAGACAAACACCGTGAAAAGTTAAATTTAGCCTCAGTTTCTGATTTGTTACCTGTAACGCTCACTAAGCTCTGACCTGACAGCTGGAGAGCTGCTGGGAGACCACGTACAGCAATTCTGGCTGTGAACAGAAATGTTTCTAACTCAGTTCAGCAGCATTTCCAGCACACACCTTGCCTACCTCTTCTGCCCAGCACTCAGGCTCCATGCCCATGGGTGTGGGCACGCCGTGCAGGAGCCTTGTGTGCCATTACTCCCTGGGTGTTACCTGGCTCTCCAAGGAACAAAACCAGTGAGTTAGGTGATGATTTGCCACCAACCTCAGACAGACAAATGGAAGAATACTGATAACAATTCATTTTTTTTGAGCAAATTAGGCAGTGAACATCAAAGAAAAGATTCAGACCAGTCTTGGGCCTGACCCAAAGACTACTGATGCCATATGGATCCTACAGGGTCAAGCTTCCTGTTATTCCTAAATAAAAAACAACAAAGTTGGTGACAACGGCACTGGGGGTGATGTGGGAAGTGCAGCAGGGAGGCCAAAGCACAGGCCTGAGAGTCAAAATCCCAGAGGTCCCCTCCTAACTTACCAACCAATTTACTCTGCAAAATGTGTATAAGTGATGTCAAGAGCAGGTGGGTTTTGTTGTTGCTGTTTTTGTAGTTTTTTTGTTTGTTTTCTTGTGGTTTTTGTTTGTTTGTTTTAAGCAAAATTAATCTCTCAGCTCTGCTAGACATCTCAATCTGATGGGTAGAGCTGTGCTCTCAGACAGGGCAGACACGGATTTTAGTTCTGTGCTTCTGCAAATACACATGCACCTTTTTCTCCTCCTACATTTTGTTTTGGCTATACAGACAACAAGGCTGATTGCCCAAGGAATGTTTTCTAATTAGCAAAAACACAGACTCTAGCCTAATTGCAGATGATTTCTAGGAACTACGACAATAAATTAAAAAAAAAAAAGTCACTGGTGAGTGCAGATGTGCAGACAGAAAATGAGTCCTTTAAATTGCCATTTCCTGTCAGTAAAGTGGAGGCGATGCTACGTGCCCTTTCAAAGCAGTATTGTGAAGATGAAGAAGAATATTTACAGACACTGCAGACCATTAATTTCTGGTTAGTGCTATTTATAAGCCAGGGAAGATGCTAGCAAAATAAATAAATAAATATTAGGCTGTAACAGCAACTAAATCCAGATTGATCTTTATCACATGAACAAGAAGGGGGAGAGAGTTCCTCCTTTTCTGTTATGTGTCACATCCAACATCCAGGCCTCTCACTGCAGACCCTCAAAAGAAGGCAGGTGCTGCCAAAGCAGGGGCACTTCTACATCTTCCCAAAAGCTAAAGCTGCCTTAGCATCCTGTACTTCTGATAAATAAGAAAGGCTCCTCCTTCTGAATTTCCAGCCTATAACCTTGGACTCAATATAGGATTTAAGGCAATCTTGGTCTCCTTGCTCAGTCGGCAGCCGTTGTGGAGGGAGCACTGGCCCTCTTCTACATGCTGTCCTGCAGCCTTTCCCAAGACCCATTTTGTTTTTCTCACTGTGGCTGTCAGTGTTTGGAGGAGTTGTCCTTGGAGCTAGGTACAAGCCCTGTTCTTCAAACAGATAGAGAGAGTTAAGCTCTGACCTTTCATGGGACAGGTGGGATGAGGCCCTGTTCACTGACTAGGACAGTCAATAGAGCATTTGTCCAGAAAATAGGAGGTCTGGGCTCAGATCACTCTCCTGCCCTTCCCATTTTTTTCCAGAACATTTTGACTCCCTGCTTGATGCTCAGTCTCTCCTATTGAACCTGTTCTGCTTGTATTGAATAATTAAATATTCACTGGGTCAGAGAGATTAGTTGTGAGGCACTCACCCGAGAGGGAAGAGTCCTACATAATCCTTGCTTTATTAATATTTCCTATATTATATTAAATATTCAGTGAAGCAGGGACTGAAATTCAGGTCTCCCTTCAAAGCCTCATCAAGCCTGACAAAAATAGAGGCATGACCAGAAATGGAGGTACTGCAGGAATTTAAATGCCAAGAAGGCAATCCCAGAGGCTGGCAGCATTGACTTTTGACTTCAGCCCCTAACTAAGGATTTAGAAATCCATGTCTTCTTAAGGCCTCCCACAGATCAAATCCCACACCATCTCCATCACATCATGATCTTAAAATTGGAAAAGACAAATAATACTTTCCAAAGAAAATCACAAGCAAGTAACTAAAACATGTCACAGAGTCACAGAATCACAGAATTTCTAGGTTGGAAGAGACCTCAAGATCATCGAGTCCAACCGTCCTTCCCCTTGTCTTTAACTCAAGCCATTGAAGGAATATGGAAAATTAAAATGTAATGTCCTTGCAAGCTGGATCTTTGTGGGTGAGGATTTCCCCAGAAGAACTGTACTTGCAGAGGGATTTTTCCAATCTGTAAAAAATCCCTTTCTTCAATATTTTTTGACACTAACTCCCTCGTTATGCTGCTGCTGAGACAGCATTCTCTGCTTCTAGATCCCAGGAGGAAGACTAAAGCTAATTTTCCAATGAACTTTTCCATTCAGTCGTCAAAGAAAATAATAAGTACTTATTCTCAAAGCAGAAGAGTGTTCCACATCCAGCCAAGGAGTATTTAGAATTTATTTTGGGACAGGAGATAAAGATACTACCTGCACTGTGAGTCTTTGCACCATGAGATACCCAGCAGTACATGTATTCATTCCCAAGAGACACCCAAGAGCTCCTCTGTTCTTGGTGAAGACACTTTGATTTCTTAAAAGGTGACTGGGAGTTGTGGCTAGTGAGTCATGTTGCTTTAATCATTAAAACTGCACATTTGTCTGTCTGTGGTGCCCTTCATGTTCTGTTTCTATTGAAGCATCACTTGAACCTCAGGAAGAGCCCCAGTGTAACTGAGGATAGATTTTCTCTTTTCCCCATAATAACATCTAAAATAACACGTAGAATAAATATTTGCAGTTAGATGATTGTTTAAGATCTGCTAAATACGATCACACGCTAGTAATTATACAATCCTTTTACATACAAGCATTTACAATAAATTGGCCATCAATGGTCCTTTTTTCTTTTTTAACTAGAGTAAGGGGCTGTTTATTCCAGTCATATGTTAATTTTTTTTTTTTTTTTTTGGGGGGGGGGGGGGGGGGAAATCTGCTGAAAAAGCTTTTTGTGTTTTTACTCGGTGACAGGAGAAAAAAGGCCCCAGCAGATGGTATTGATGGCCACGGCCAGAAGACAAAATAATCAAATTCTCAGAAATCCATGTGGAAAATGTCAGCCATTTAAAAGAAAAAGGAAAAGAGCAGGTACTGACCCTTACAATTGTCTAGATTTATTAATTTCTTGAACACAAACTATTCATTTCCATAGCTCTTGCAGTGTTTGGTTCTTTCTTGAAAGCTGATTCTTGAATTTCTTTGAGGAAAGCAAGAGAGAACAAAAAGAAAATATTACACGCTTTCACTTTAGGGGTTCTTTAATAATCACAAAAGCAGATTGATTGTGGCATCTGGAGGGACTAATTTGTTGTTTTAAAAAGAAAGTAAATTGTAATGTTTTAATGGGCCAGGCCTTTTTTATATTACATGTAACCATTAAGGCAGGGTTTGTTTCCAGAAGCAAAGTAGTGTTCTTATGTTTTTAGTTTGCACCTTACAGAGCAAGCACTCAGGAAAAGAGCAGCATTTTGTCCCACAACCAGAAAACAAAAACTATGCAGGAGGATTTGTTTATAACACATACAGTTAGCAATGAGCTAGTCCTGGGCTGAAAAGGGCTATGGAATTATTTGGTGGTAGAACAGATGAAAAACAGATATCAAATAATTAATTGACAAAATATGACCATAAAGTTCATTATAGGAGCATCGTATTAACAGGATAATCCAACCTTGGCTGCTCTGGAGGTTCTGCATATGTGAAAACAGATGTTCCTTCAGATACTCCCCTTTCTCTAATGTGGATCTTGTGCCCAGCTCTGCACTGGACTCAGCCCAGGAGAAAGAATTTGTTACGACAGCTTATTCCCAGAAAACTCATTACCTGTCTCTTCCAAGGACAAGGCAATGGAAATGTCCCAAAGGGATAGATTCTGCCGGTCTGCTGGTGGGTGCCAGATGGACCAGGCTACATGTCACCTACTCTTTTCTCCAACATTTGCACCTAATAATTTCTTCCACTGCAGTCTCCATTGTCTTAGCCATTTTCAAAGCTCCCAGTGCAGGACTTCTTCCATCTCATGACAGCTTTCTGTATAGCCTGTTCCTGGGTATTCCCTGCATGAGGAACTGTATTAGCCCAGTGCTAACTATTTTTAATTGGCTAAATCTCCACAAGTCATCTTGAAACAATATACTGAAATTAATCTTATTGCGCGATTTACAGCCATCTGAATCTTTTTTATAGTCCTTATATCATGCAGCGCAAATCTTTGTTTTCCCGGCAGTAAACCAAGATGACAGACCCAGTGCTAATAAAGAGGGATTGTCAAATTACAGAAGTTATGAAAAGAACCTCATAGTATTCGACTTTCCTTATATAACAGAGATTTGATGGAACTATTCATATGACTGGAATACTGATGTGAAAGGGCATGGTTTGTTCAGAAGGGAAACACAGGGAAAAAGAAAGGGTATATCAAAAATGTAGATCTGCTCAGAGAGCCAGAAAATATAGGCAGACAGACCTTTCAGAAACCTCTGTGTAAAAATAAAGGGAAACGAAATGGGAACAGTATGGCAGCATAACATCTATTTTGGCTTGCCAAACCCTGGGGATAACACAGGTGGGGTCTTTTTTTCCTCAACAGTTCAAGAGTTGTCTAAAGCATAGGATTAGGTGTTAGTATGGAACTAGCTTGGTTTAATGATATTGTTCATGAAATGCAAATTTTATAAAACCGTTTTTTGTTTTATTTTGGTAAAACTGCAGGCACTGATGTAATCTTTTTTTTTTTCTTTTTGCCTGCAGTGTCAAACCACCAACACTATCCATTAAAAATATAGATTGCCCCCTATTTTGTGCTCAGTACTGGTGATGCCTGAGCTGGAGCATCGTACTTTGGTTGGGCTATCGTTCTTCATGAACAGTGTGGTCTTTCTGGAAAGACTCTGGAGGCAAGCAACAAAAATGATCAGTAAGCTAGAAAGCATTGCCTGTCCTAAAGGAAGCAGTATCCTAGAAAGGGTTTTGAAGTTTGCTTAAGCAGGGCAAGAAACTATTGCCAGCACCCACTGGAGAAAGACAGACTTCTATTTGTCCTTTCTTTAACTGCCCTTGTAGAAATGTCAAGCTTCTTAAGAGAAGCTAATAGGGAAAAACTTCTGAACCAGCTACACCCTGAAAAGTCTCAACTTTCTATCACTGGAGGCTTTTTACCAATATAAGCATTGTGTTTTACACACTACTCGAAGTGGTCAGAAGGAATTACACAGCCAGTTACCACTTTTCAGCTGACAAGTGGCTACAGACCTCACAGCTTGGTAGTTTTGTGTACCTGTGAATGTCCAAAGAAAGCAGCCTCATGGACATGAGTTTATTGGAAATCTGTAGATTTGGTAAATATTTCTGGCTCTTAGCTTGAAGTCTGTGGGGCTTCATTCAGGATGACAGAGGAACAATCACATCAACCCACACACAGGATTTCTGTAGAATAACAACATTCATCCCCATGAGAATCTGAACTCTGAAAATAATCTCTTGACCTAAATGGCATCAGTGACCCTTAATTATGCAATGATATCAACAGAAAGATCATTCTTCCATTTCCATGGTAACTATCAGAGAACAGCAAAGCTGTCAAGGTCAGGCATATAAACTGAGAAAGAAAAGTAATTTTCTGTGTAATGGTTCATACAAGCTTTAACTCCAGTACTGGCAAATAAATAGCCATATACTTGCTTGATCGCCTGTCTCAAATGTACATAAGGGGGAAAAAAAGAATTGCCGGCATACAACCATGATTGTGCTGCTTTGCTGCCTGGTTTCTGAAAACTGCTTGACTGTTGCTTTGAAGGATAACACAAAATGCAGAAAAGCATTCAGCTGTGTAACGCTGTAATGTGAGGAACTCAATATCTTATTAAATTGGTTTTAAAGAAACTAGGGAACATACGGCTTTTATCATGTTTATCAAAGTTAACATCATAGCTGATGCTGTATTACTTACAAAAATGCCCAGGAAGAGGCCATAAAAATTTCTACAAAATATTTTCTAGTTGTTGAAATCAAAATGTTTTACTAATGGGCTGGATTCCCACCTCTCCAAGGACCTACCTGCAAATGGAAAAGCTAGAAAAATCTGTGTACTTCCATACTATCCTCTTTAGAACATGCAGACTGTCTTGTGCCACCCATTTGAGGGATTTTTGCAGGTTTGCAGGCTGATGGCCAGCTGGTCCATGGTCCCTGTGGAGGTAGATGGCAGTGGGGACCTGCCTCAATGCCAGTGCTTGTGTCTGAAGCTCTCTTGGCTTTTGGGAACTGTCTCAAGCTTTAGTAAGAAGCTGCAGTATTGAGTACAGTTGTCGTCCCATATACATTATGAAATTGAAAAATAGACTCTGTGCTTTTTTTTTTTTTTTAGATTTCTGAGTGTTTTAGTCTGTTGATGATTTGCCAATTCTCTTGGTCTGTACCGGGGGCTCAGACAACAGCTAACGACAAGCTTTTTTATGGTGCTCCATATGTATTTATGTCTGCTTATTGCTGCTTATTTTTTTTGAACAAGTAATCTGACTATTGATATCTCTAGTCATATGAGAACAGCCAAGGCCTCATTGTTCTATTATCATATTCTGACTTTCCTTAGTTTTTTAAAATCTTTATTAAAATTGTGCAGCTAACTTGGGAGTTCTGCTGGAGAAGGTACGTTAGACTCACTGGGGATAATAAGCACTATAAAATTAAAGAACATGGTTCTTCATGGGGCGATTACCTTTGACAATCTGGGAAATCACAATTCCTGATGTACTGATGCTTTCAATCATCATCTGACTACCTTTTTGATTATTTCTAATATTGTTCCAATCGAAAAGTGTGTATTTTTTTGAATTCTGTTTCTTTCACTTAAATATATGTTTCTGCCTCACATCTTTTTCAAGAGAAAAGAATTGGGTATAATTCCAATATCTATTTCCAAAACACCTATATCATATCTGTGGTTAATGGAATTTTATTACTTACATGAGGACAGCATTTTAAAATTTGAAAGGACTTCTGATTCAAAAATAGGACTTTTTCTTTATTGGATTTACTCATATTTTTCATCCATTTTATTTACTTTGTGAGAGCATTGTCAGGAAAATATGTAAATCACACTTAGCTAAGACCTGTGTCAGACTAGGTAGTGACTTACATGGTTGCCTAGAGCTCTACACAAGCTGCATATTTAAATAAGCATTTACTTTATGCAACAGTATAACTATAATATTTGTGTTATTATTCTGCATAAAGCTGACACAGAATTCCAGGATTATAAATTGGACCAAGGATGTAAATGCAGAAGTTCAAGAAAACTCTTTCAGTTATTGCTATTCACAGTGAACTGTACCATTTCATGATGAACAACCAGCATTTAATTGTTACTCTGGTACCAGCCATAATGCAATGACTCACACAACACCATCCTCCTGCTACTGCTATTTTCATGGATTAAAATCAGATGTTAAAGAACTGAAATCTAAAAGCAATTAGGGCATTTTTTTAAACAAAACAAAATGAACAAACAAACAAACAAACCAAAAGCTCTCCAAAGCTCTTTTTCACTGATGATTTTCAAAAGGTAACATTTTCCGTTATTGCAAATCTAACAGGCATCAGGGTCCAAATCCATAGCAGTACAAAGAGTTAAACCCCACCGAAGTCCTTAGACTTATCATGTCTCTTCAGAGGCGTGACTTACAAAGCTGGTAGAGCATGGGAAAAAAAGACATAAAGAGGAAGAGAACAAATAAAAGAGAGAGAAAAAAACAAATAAGCAAGTTGTGACTAGGGTTACACAGCAAGTCACCAGGAGGCTTGTGTCCTCAGCATACAAGGAAGCATCCTGCAAACTATTCTGCTTGTAAATAGCAATGTTCTGAAAGGAAAACAGAAAAAAAAAAAAAAAAAAAAAAAAAAAAAAGAGGAAAGAAAAAGAAAAAAATGCATTTAAAAATGAACAGCTGCTCAAGCAGGTTCCTGGAGCATGTTTATAGATATCAGCGTTTCCAGAAAATTCATTCATGCAAAGCAGTTACAATAGTTTAGTAATGACTGATATGCCAGAAAGATTCTTTTAACTACAATAATGACAGTTTCCATCAAGAAAATTGAGTTTCTAAACCTGGGAGGGAATTTGCACTGGTGCATTAGGTCCTTTGAAAGCAGCAAGCGATTTACAAATGAGACAATTGGCTAGCCACTGATCCTTTCCATTGGATGAAAAAAATCTGTAAAAGCATTGGAAGATTTGCCAGTAAGGCAGCATGAACATCTTCAGTTAATGAAAAATAACACACACACTTGATGCTACCAGCTGAACATGTAGAGAATTTAAGGTAAGCTATGAATAAGTCAAATGTTAAGGTAAAGTAAAGAAATGTGTTATTCTTCAGACATTTGGGGGGAAACAAAACAAAACAAAACAAAACAAAACCAGCTGCGTTGTTCCCATATGCCACAATATCATCTTTGACCCTACTCCAGTGTATGCTGGCACTGTGTACACTGCAAAGACTCATCAGGAACAACGCAACCTTAGGCATGGGGCCAGCCCAAAGTTATGTTCTCATTAAATGCCATATAAATCCCAATTTGACTTAAGGAGGCTCCATCTTGATGTAGTGTAGCCTCAAACTCCTGCAGAGAACAGCTTTCACCAGCAGCAACTGCTCTTAACATCTACCAGAGACTGATAGGGTGGGATCAGGGGATTTATTCAATCATGGATCAATAAGCACAACACAGTTTTCTAGATACTGAAGATGAGAAATAGCTGAACAGTGTCCTGGTGTGACACTTTCCTTCACACCCTTCCCTTCCATTACTGATTCTGTTGTGCTCAGAGCTAAGTTTCATCACAGGGATTTAATAACTACGTTTTAATAAACCTCATTCTATCCTGACATTCAGCTATGAAGACAAACATGCCTAAGCATCCACAATGAAAAGTCTTATATCTTTATATTCAGAAAATCCAGCATCTCTTAAATATCAAGTTTTCCCAGTATTCTTTGTACCTAGAAGAGTACATTATGGACCTTGTTATATAAAACAATTTACATAGCCCCCAAGACTCATTTGTCTTTCACTCAACTACTTTTAGATCCAGTGAGTTGAAGGTATTATAACTGGAAAAAAAAAAAAATCAGAAAGAAATATGTGCTAGCTGTCCCAAAAATGAAAGTCACCCAATGGATTATAGTAGAGATTTCTTACAATGTCTCAAGCCACATGAGGCAGGGTAGAGGCAGGGTAGAACCATAGCTGCTATTTATCTTTTGCTGATGTTGTTGTGCCACGTGTGTTATCCACAAAGAATTTAGACTAGAAATGCCCAAACCAACCCCCCTTTTCAATCAATGTGCATAGGCATCCCCGCCACCTTCATCCCCGAAACCTTTAAAGCAGTTTCAGAGAGGGCAAATAGAATTAGCTGTTTGATACTTCCTGAACTTGTGTTAGTGTTGGACACTTCAGAAATCCCAATCTTATACAGAGAAACCTAACATTCCCCTGCCAGGGGATTGGTGGTACAGACATTAGGGACAGAGACATATTACCATTTTTATCACTGTTAGCATTGCATCTTTACTACCCTTCTTAATACAGAAAGAAAGGAGCACACAAGGATCAGAATTGCTTGCTGCTTTGGAGCCCACAATCAGTAGGCCTTGCTCACCCTTGTGCAGTAAATCCTTTTCAAGGAGAAAAGACAGAAGGAAACCAATTCCCACAAAGGATAATCTTGGCTCAGAAGAAGACAACCAAGAAAAAATTAGCCGTGAAAGGACTCACAATATCATCTTTTCCAGCTCAGCCACAAGACAGGATCATTTGTCACTCCTGGCACCAGGATTAGCCATGACAGACATTTGTGCAACCAATTCTGAAAGCCATTCAAAGACACAAACTCAGCAGCTCCAGGTGATCAACTCAGAGTAGCTTTGCTACTCTGCTCCCATTACTGGAAGCTAAAAGATGCTTAATTTTTTCATAAGTTTAAGATTCTCTCTCTTTGTCCATTTTACTGTGCTCTTGGAGAACAGCCTCCCCTCTGCAGTGATGTTTTATGTACTTCTAAGCTTTCACCACTCCTCCTGAAATGTGATTGAGCTATCACACAGCCTGGAGCTTCTCTCCAGTGGCCCGATTCTTAGCATCTGCGGTAAAACAAGCACTACCATTACTGTCATTATGGTTACAAAAAGGTTAGCACTTCCTCATTAATATTCTTATCGCCAGCATTCAAACCCATGTATTTTCAGTCTGAAACTTGGAATCTAATAAGAAGATACCCAAATGGCATTTGTATTTGTCATATTCAATGAGCCAAAAATTTAATTTTGTTGAGGACATTATCATTGGCAGTAGCACTTCAGCTCTCTAATTGTCATTGCTTAATACTTTCCTTTTAATTATTTCTTTCATTGCCAGTCCCCCTCCTCCTTCCAAGAGCTTCCATGAGGTACATCGCTCACGCTATCTGAAACCCTATTCAATGAACAGGATTTCTTACGCACAGTTAGAAACTGTCAAGAAAAAGAATTGCTGAAGGCAGATTTGACTTGCCAGGCTGCTCTTTCTAACTGACGGCTCTCCTTCAGCAAATGAGAAAAGCTTGTTTCTCTTTCAACAGAGCACACAGAAGCAGGGGCTCCATGTCTCTGGGGGCTGCATGTGCAGCATCTGCCAGCAAGGCACAGAACAGATTTTCTAGCGCTATGGATCTTGAATCCCTGTGGACTTTCAGAAGAGTTTGACTGCAGATTGTAACTTGTTCCTAACCCTTGAAGGCAGGAGGGGAGAGAAAAAGAAATTCTCTAATGGTATTGCAAAGGGGTGGAAGTTAGGCACGTAGGGAGGTTATAGTAGGAGACCTCTCAGGAGAGCTTCAAGTGTCATGATTGACAACTGCATCCTGTGGAAATGAACAGCTGGAAATAATCCTCAGAAAAAGAAGTCTTTGCACTGCAAATGACATGAAACAGACACTGAATCACAAGAACAAAATGCAACTAATACACAGTACCTTGCAGAATAAAGCCTTAAGTTAAAAGCACCAAAGTTAGCAGCTCTAACTTGGAGGAGTGCTATCCGAGACAAAAGGTGACTGGGCTGAAAGGCAGGCACTATGTTTATAAACAAAGAAAAATACTGATTTAGAGTCATGACATGGAATGGATCATTGATTAAATGGATGAGCAATTTGCCACTGTGCATTTGGTGTGCTGCTGGAATATAATAGATGGCTTTGCAAAGTGCTTTGGAACGGTCAATTACACATTTAAACCATACAGATGTCTGCAGCGTCATGAGCTGTTGGAAGACAGCCCTCATGTATTTGTATCTGTCACAGGGAAAATCTTTCAGTACAACTTTTTTTTTTTTTTTTTTTTTTTTCCCAAATTACCAAAGGAAGTAACAGACTTGCATTAAACCCATGTACCCAGATTTCAGTTTCATCCAAAGTTTCATCCAAAGCTACACTGAAAAATGCAGTATGAGCTAACACAATTTACATGACTTGCTTGCCCTGGTGAGCTTTTCTTCACACCCTGTGTTGCTCTTATGCACCACAGCTACTGTGATTTGTTCCATTTTTCAGTCATTAATTTAACTAAACAGAGAAAGCGTTATTCCCTCCCTCGACAGAGAATTCAGAGACTGTTTCATTATTTTACTGAGTGAGGATCAGGCTTTGAGGGATGAGGGAAATGAGTAAAATAAAAGAAAGAATAGGGTAAAAAGCTAAGAAATATTTCTAATTATACTGTAATTTCTTTCTCTGTGGGGATTATGATAGCTATCACTTCTGGTTCACTGGCTTCTGAAGTGTGCACTTTATAAAAATGATACAGATTTTTCCAACTCATTGGGCCATTTCAGAGTAAGCAGTGAGAAAGTACTGAGTAAGAGTTGGAGTTAGCAATTTATTCAAGAAAACGTTAATGAAATTCAGTCTCTTCTACACAATACAATACAAAAGTGAACTAGCTGCAGAAGCACAGTGATATGCACATGATATCTTCGATTCTAGACTAAAATGGCTATTACTGACACGGAGACATGCTTTGCATTCTTCTGCTTTTACAGTTCCTAATAATCTTACTGCAAATCTATGGTCTATGACAACTGTATTATATTTTAACCCTTGTAATTCAGTAGCCAGGTAACTCAGGTAATCAAACAACCTACTTGGAAGAGTTCTTCTCTTGGGTAATAGAATGTGCATGTATTTAAAACACTGGCACATAAGACATCTTTTCTCACTGTAACAGAGAAGTAACTTCCCAAGTAAACACAGCAATAAGGCTTTGAAGAGGTAGAGCAGCAAGACAAAAGCTATTTAGTTGTTAGCCAGAGTACATGAGTGCACTAGGAGAGGAATTAAGATTTTAAATGCAGTGGGAATAAGTAAAAAAAAAAAAAAAAAAAGAAAAAAAAAAAGTCCATAACTCAAAGAAGTACTCACGTGTCTTTTCAAGCACGTGAGCAATTCCATTAAACTAATCTGCTTTAATTGCATTAAGCTCAGAGAGCCTACTCATATGTTTAAACTCAAACATAAGATTAATTATTTCCTTAAATAGAAGTCAAGAAGCCCAGTCAAGAAGAATGGATAGTGCAAACAAATGTGTATATGCATTTAAATTTTTCAAGATATTTGATTCAGCATTCTATAATGTAAAACATTCAAATTAGCTTTTTGGTGGAAAATGTGTTCCACGGATGCAAAAAAAACAGCTCAGAAAGCTGCATCTGAATTAGTAGATTAAATTATTTTGCTGAGAGTCAATAGCTAATCAGCTAATAAAATGTTCAAATATAATCAATCGATCACAACTAAGTGAAACAGCTCATATTCTATAAATTTGTATTCAATATGCTTCAGAAAACAGTGTAAAAAGCATGTTCTTAAGTCAATTCAAAAAATAAATAGGAGCGTGTCATAATTCCTTGCTCATCTCTTACCAGCAAATTCTTCTTGGAGAGTTGAAGTTTCAGATGCTAAAAAAGTGACTATTCACACACACACAAATCCTACGATGACCAACTATTTACTGTCCAAACTGTCACAAGAGTCTATTGGGTATTAATTAGCATCTGATTGTATACTGGTTAATTAATGATTTTTTTTTTCCTTTTTTTTTTTTTAATATATGTATCATAAACTTAACACTTTTATGTTTTTCTTTCCTTCAATTTACCCTATATATGCGTTGGGGATATTGGGGGTATTCTTATTTTCTTTAAAAAATAAATAACAACAACAAAAAAAAGGCATGCCCACACCTGTCTCTATCTCTGAAACTAAAATGAAATGGTCAGGAAGATGTCTGACATCTTCGTTACAAGAAGCAACATCTGAAGCTGAAAAGGTCAACCAGTCCATAATGTACTGTACTTTATTCTGGGCAGAATGTGAATTGGGCAGATGATGAATTAATTAATTTTATGATAAAAAGGAAATGTTGTTAACACCTTGCTGTTCTGTTTTGGCTTTTTAGCACAAAGTTTGGTGGAAGCTGCCTTCAGAGCTGAGCACTGGCTCACCCTGGTGCATGTTCTGTAGCCACATTTGAGTCAGCATTTGAGAGGACTTGTTGCCATATGGAAAATCAGAAACAATTACTCTAAATAATTACATCAGTTTATTGTTGTCTGTTGCCAAGAGGAACAAGTCCTTGTTGGTAATATCCACTGGTGTTGCCAAAGAAATTAATCTTTAGGGAAACCAAATACGCTCCAGAACTAGCACTTCTCTAACAATAAATATCCTTTCTAACTGATATCATCATGGCTCATAACTGCATCTCTGTTCAGACAATTTGCTAAGGTAATCTCTGCTCAGTTTGGGACTGACAGCCTCAGAGGTGTGAGTTATCACACCTTACTTGAGAGTGTGCAGGCTGTCTGAGCAGGAGCTGGGCAATCTTGGCTTCCCTCAGGTTCACTGGGGAGAAATCAGAACTTTTAGGGCAAGTGGCTTGAACAGATGAGATGAATTGCACCCGGCTATCCATCCATCAGGGAGTGCAGGTGGGGGCGGAGGTGTCTGCTTTGCTGAGCTCTAAAGCTTGGGGAGACGAGCCCAGGTCAGGCACTCTCCCACCAAGGCTTCCAGCAGGAGTGGAAGTCCGTCCTCGTTGGGGTGATTAAACTCTTCCTTTGGCAGGAAAGTCTGGCAAGAGGCAATCCTGATGATGGGCCTTTTCTGTAAAACCTGGAGGCTCGGGTTTTCAGACCTGTATGCCTATGACTGCTGATCATTGGAACTGAACAGCTGCTGCAGGGGTGAGGTCTCTTAAATGCTTGAAGACAGCTACAAATATTGGCCTGAGTCACCAAGGAGAGGCAGCTGGTACCTCTCTCACACTCCTGTCACAGGCACTTTCGTCAGTCTCCAACTAGTTTTGCTATTCCTTTCAGCTCATTACCACTTGTAACCTTCAAAACCCCTCTGTTTAAGTACTATCATCGAAACCATTGCAGACAGAAACTTCATGTTTCTTATTGTGCTTTCCACTCAAATTTCATTCCAGCCTGAAAATAATGCATTGAAATCTCTCCTTTTTATTCCGTAACAACTTTATTAGATTGAGCAGGTTTCCCCTGCATAGCTCCTTGCACTGCATTTCTCATTTTCTTTATTCTGTCTTTTGCTTCTTTTGCATTCTGAGACCATGAACACAGCCCTAAAAAATCCCCTTCTGCTCTACGAAACACTTCACTACAGCAAAGAATTATGATATGGTGACAATGTGGTTTCTTGTCTCACCAAAATCACATTGTGCCATTTAAATTTAGATGTGTTTCCAAGAAGTGTTTGATAAATTCTTTCTAACATATTCCCAGTTTTCTCCATAGCTAATGTCAAGCCAACGGCACTATCCAGATGGGATGCCTGACAGGCCCTTTATTTAAGGCTCATCTTACACATAGCAGTCTGTGGTCTTCAGTGATTTCTCCCTAAGCCAATTGCACTTGTTGATTCAAAAACTACCTTGTAGCCCTTGCTGACAGTGACTTGACAGAAACTACAGAGCTTATTGTGTTTTTCTGATTTCTCTCTGCTCTCTGTCACTGATTCATTTTGCTGTGCTTATTCACTCTCACACGTTAACAACCTCTAATCAACATCTAGGGTTCTTTAGTGGTTGGAGGCATTTTCATCTCACTATGAAAAACATTTCCCAAGCAGCTGTCAGAGCAGAAACCACTTTTGTTTTGTTCTCTTCCTTTTTGGAAAACAGGACAATGGACAGATGATTTTACACTAGACACATAAACTTCTCACCTGTATAAAGAGTACCAAGGACAAGAAATCTAGTGTTATAAAGCCTTAATGTTTAACTTTATTCAACAGACAGGCCAGCTACTTCTCCATGACATCCTCTGTACATAAATCTCAGCCTGTCTCACTGCTGCATTGAATCAGGTTATAAACACTTTTTAGGATCAGATTTGGACAGCTATTTATGTTGTTCTCATTTCAGATTTCTTCAGAGGGCTTATTTCTGTAATGACATTTACACAATTAATTCCATGATCATTTTCATATATATCTTCTCATTATTTATTATTTTTCTCCACTACCATCATTATTGTTAGGTCAAAACCTAAAACTATGCTTTACAAATACTTAGTACATAACTCACATTTTCACTATAGAGCTCCACTGTTCCCAATCTATAGCTGATAATATTTACACTAAGAGTATATACTCCCAATTAAATGCATTTTGCCTTATTCCTAGCTCAACCATCCTTAAACTGTTTTACTTTTGTATACATACATAGCTTAAAAATTAATATATATATATATATATATAGTAGCATACACCTTGTGTTGAATCAACTCTTCTTTATAATACAAGTAAGGAAATATCTAAGTACATAGAGATACCAGTGTAGCTATTTATGGAGGTTGTTCCCTTATTTTATGATTCTAATAGTGGATACAAATTGGCATTGACAATACACAGTTATTTGTTTCCTAAGGTTCTATATTTCCTTTGTATTTCTGAAGGTCACAGGGACTCAGCTGAACCTGAAACAGTAATTTTAATTCCAAGTCTTTTCATTTCACTACTATATAATTATCTTATAGATTTTTGTGTAGGCTTATTTACTGTTTTTCTTTTCCTGTTGGATAAGTATACAGTAACTAAACTAACTTCAATTAGGTAACTGTCACCAATATTGAAAATTTAATGGCATTTTAAAAATTACATTAGTAATCGAAGCATAAAAATGATTCTTTGTGACCTCATTTCAGAGCAGAAGTACCAAAGCTTACCACACAATAGTCTGTGACTCAGAAATATTAAACACAGACCATTGTCCCATTTTTATTCTGAGTAACACACTCCTTGAGTTATAAACAGTATATTATGTGTTTGGACTAAAATGTCTTTAGGAGATACAAGATGCAAAATGGAATATTCAGCACTTTAAATTCAATATACTAAGTGATCTTCTCAGTTACCCATATATTATCCTATACGTTTTTTTAGAAATCAGAATTGTCCTTGTGTTTTCAGATGCAGTAATGTGTCTACATTAAATTTCCCCTCTAGTGCCGATACCATAGTATTTAAAAGCCAATGCACTCTCAGAGAGGCCAACATCCCTCGAGGTTCAAAGCACCTTGATATAAAGACACACTTGAATTTAAGAATGCATTTAAATCCAGCATAAGTCTCTGTGCTTTGCATTATCAAGAGAGTCTTAAAGATAAGCATATGCCTAAATATTTTGCTGAACTGGAACTAGAAACAAGGTTTATCCTGTGAAAGAGTGGAATAGCTGCAACACCCAAGTACAGATTAATAATGTTCTGGGGGATTTATCTTTGAAAATAGCAGGGAGAGGAAAGTCTCCATAAATAAAAAGGAAAATCATGAATCAGCAAATTCTGGAAACTATAATAAGCAGGAAAACAATTTAGCTCACAGTGAACCATAGGCTTCATCCTATACAGCATTTGGCTTTCATAAAATATATTAACTGGCTACATTCAAGAGAATGATATGTTGCCTTCAACTTTATTTGCATTTTACTAAAGAGGAATGATATCAGTGTTCTGGGAGAAGTCCATGATTCATGTCCTTACGATATGACATTGCTAGTGTGAGATTATTAACTTGTTATAACAGAATTTGAATATGAAAAACTTACTTGAAGGCATTGGCATCTCCATGCACCTTATAGTTGTCTGCACTGATTCTTGAGATAACTCTTGTGACAGCGATGAGAATACCAATATTGACCTGAAGAGGAAGAAGGAACAAGACTTGGTCAAGAAACCAAACACCAAATGTCAGAGATGCAAACTTGTACTGTGTGTTCTGTGCAAATAAACAGAAAATAGGAATTTTGACTGTTGTATTTATTGGCAAAAAAAGGCCTCCAACTTTGGACTGGTACCCTCCATTGCCTGTGGATTTCTCTGTTCTGAAAGTGGGTAGCTCTTCCACTTTGTGTGATTTTTTTATACTTCTGGAACAGCTTGCCTCTTTAGGATAAAGCTGGACTGAAACATTGATTCACAACTGAAGTGCTCAGGATCTACTCTACAAATAAATATCCTTGTATCTATCAGCATCTGACAAATTAGACAAGAACTTCAGTGAACAGCAGTATATATCTGTGTGATCTTTGGTATTGTGTTTGCATGTGCACAGGCTTCAGAAAACACTTCTCTCAGACTTATAGCCTTCACAGTGTATAATTCATGTTTCTTACCAAAGTCTGCTTGCAATTTAAGCATGAGATTATTTTAAACCAGCAATGAGGAAAATATGTTAAGCCTGAACTCTTCTCTTCAAAAGCTCTATTCTTTTTTATGTCAGGCCCAGCAGAAACATCAACAAAATGAAAAGAACTCCCACCAGAAATCTAGGAAATCTTGAAAAGAGTAATGCTGAAAGGTGCAACAAAAGAAAGTTTGCTCTAGAGTCACAGGTGAAGAAGTAAAGAAAACTTTATCATTTTACGGAGATGTGGCAAAGACCATCTTGTTTTGCAGAGACCTTGGGTTTAAAGAAAACAGAGGGGGAGAATGTGAAGGTGAAAGACATATTTCTCCCTTTCTGTCCAAAGTTACATATCAGCTACAAAGCTGATATTTATCATGGAGTTAAGTACAAAGGAAGAACAAAGCTCTCTTGAACTAAAGAACGTAAAGAAAGAAGAATTCAATATAGTACTATTGCTTAGTTAAAACTCAACAATCGTAATCTATTTTAACATAAATGTTATAATTTTGGGAGGAGAGGGGTTGAGCTAAAGAATGTTTAACTTGGTAATAATCATTCTCATACCATTTTTCAAATCTTACAATTCTTTAAATTTTAGATTCCTAAGGGTAGGTCATCACCTACTGTAAAGTATAAGGGTAGCTGTGATAGTTCATTTCTGCCACAGCTTTTTAGCCCATCCAAAGAATTCTCTGTGGAACCAAAAAACTTTTCAATTACAAGTGTACTCGTTCAATTGGTTTTACAGAGATTAGTAAGAAATGAAATTCAATAGTCTTGAGGTCATTTTCCCTATTCCCAGCAAATCATATCTTGAAAATATTTTTAAGGCAGTAACAAGCTTTCCTGAGAAACCCATTTATGTGCTAAATATGTGCGTTGGCTGAAGGAGCAAATGATGAATATGAACAAGTTACATTTCTCTTTCACTTCTTTTACTTGTCCTCCGAACTCTAATTTTTGCTGCATGTCCACCAAACAATCATCTTCAGTGCAGCTTTTCATGAGGATTTCACAAGAAATGCCTCTCTATACCCTTCACTTCTTTCCTGACATATTATCTTTCATCAGCCTTGTTTAGTCTTTTATCTAAAATATCGGTTTCCTCTACTGACATTTCTTCGCAGATGTCTCACAGACAGCACAAGTTCAACTTGGTACAGTTGCTGCATGAACCCTTTTTCTGATAACTGCAAACAGCATGCTCCTTGCAACCTCACAAGCACTTAACTCCAGCTCTTTATTCCATTCCTAATTCTTTTTACACAGATTTTCCTAGATTTTACTTTCTGCATAGCATTTTAAAAACTATGCATATTGTGCATATGTAATGTGTTTTAAAATACTAAGAAAATAAATTGCAGTGAAGTCAAGACTCCTCATTCCTTACATTCTGAAGTCCCTACATCTTACTAAAGTCAATGAAAGTTATAAATAACAAGCACCAAAAAAGGCATACTCAGAGTCTTGCAAACTGTCAGACTGGACATGAACCCTTGGATGTTGTCATCAGAACACGACAAGATAGCCTTTAAGGACACAGAAACTATATGGTTTGCTAAAGCAAAAATTAAGCATTTTTAGCTGAGTATTAATTTATTATAAAAAAAAAAAAAATAGAAAAAAAAAAAGAGAGAGAGAGAGAAAGAGAGGGAAAGAGAGATTGGAAATTAATTTCCTTTATATTTTGGATTGTCTAAAGTTGTAATTTAAGAAGGCCTTGAGCACCTCTTGCAGCCTGTGTAATCATATCATATCCAGGGTGCTTTAGTTACATGTTTATAAGATGAGAAGGAAGGACTGTGATCTGTCTGCTGATAAAGACAAGGTACTTGTAAAATTAGCAACCAGCCCTTACACTCAGGTCCCAAAGTTCTATGTTTAAATTTCCTAAGCCACTTGAAAATTTTTGTTTAGGTATTTTGAGAAATTAGAGTAATCTCTTGCAGCCTAAATAAACAGATTAGCTATGAATGTCTTCTTTTGTTAATGTTTCAGTAATCAAAGCATGGAGGTATTTCCATTGTCCTTGTAATGGGAAACCAAAATATAGCCACTGAATTGCTCCTCTAGTGATTTTTTGGCATCTGAAATAAATACTTAGCCAATTACTTTAATAGAGGAATTCTTAGTTGATGAAACACTCATTATGTTTTAGCATATATCAGAACATTCAAAGTAGGAGAATAAACATTTAGATAAAAGAAATGTATATAGCTCATATTTCTTACTTTCCTGAAAGGCCAGATTGCCTGACAGTTGCAGTTATTTTGCCCTAAAAGTACACAAGAACATACACAGATTTATTTTTTTTTTCTTGTAGGCACTGACCACATTTTATTTTTCAAAAAAAATATGGCTAATAACAATAGTACATTTCCTAACTCACAGGACTCCTTTCAAGGCAGCTGGTCTGACCTCAGGCACTGGCAGCTCTGCAAAATCTGAAGGAGCTGCCAGTTCCCCTTATGGTAGGCTTGAGGCAAAGCCCACTAGAGCCCATGGAAAGGTTCCAGTGACATCAGGGAGCTCTGGCTTACCCTGGGGAAAACTTCACCTGATTAAATATTGTCAGATCAGGCGAAGAGTTAAATGCATAAAACGAACCTCTTTTATATGTATACTTCTTTTCAATATTTCTTTGGATTAGATTTTTGAACATGGAAAAACACAAAGAGCATGAGCTAAACTTTGATTTCTTGACCATACAGTCCTGCTTAGAGGAGCAGAGAGATGAAAAAAATTAAAAAGGTTTGACCTGCAAGAACTGTCTACAATTGCAACACCTAATTCTATAGCCTTTTGTCAACTGACCCTCCAAGCTGTTGGAGTTGCAGCCCATTACTAGGTCACATCATTATGCATTTCCATACACAGAGATTCAATTAAATTAGAATGATGCTCAAAACTGGGGGAATGGTTTTGGAAAGCCTGATGCCACTCCCAGCTATCCCAGACCAATTACAGACTGAACAGGCTACACTGAGTTATTTTGGATTTCTTGTGCATGGCTTCATGTTAATGCATACAACATTGCTCCAATCAGAGCTTAATAGCAAAGTAAACCTTTGAGGCTGGAAAGAAATACACAACAAAATAAATACTAAATAAAAGATGGGACAGATCCTTGACTTATAGTTTTTTCTGATACTAATCCCTCATTTTTAATTTCTTAGAATCTGTCCCATCATTCTAAAAAGCATTTCATGACTTTCTGTTTGTAAACTGATAAGAAATTTAATTTTAAAATAATGAATACATTCAATTTTAAAATAATAAAATCACTTATAACTGAGTGCTAATAAGAAAAATAAAGAAACTTTGCTACTGTGATCTGTGCATTTGTGCTCTATTCTACCACAGCACTTAAGTATGTACTTGATTTCAATGCCTGAAAAATCCTACTGTTTCAACACCTTCAAATATTATGGGTCAAATCCATCACCTCTTCCATGATGAATGATGTCTAATAAAGGACACGTATTGCCACTTTTAAATCAGTGGGCCTACCTGCAGAGTAAAATACTATTCAACATACAACATTAGCTTAATTCTGCACAGGTACATAAAGGTATGAATAAATACCATCAGGCCAACGGAACTTACTAAATCAGGTATGAGCAGCAGGTATAAAGAGAGCAAATCTTTTTCTGTATATTTAATATTCATAAACAAGCATCAGTTGAAGCCAGCAATGGTAGTCTCAGCCTAGGATCCAAATTCATGAAGCCCCATCTGAAGACACTGGTTACAAAGCTGGTGTCCCCACAGCACAGAATTGCTTCAGCAGTATGCTAATTACAATCATTTAGCTCCATAAAAAATCTGTTTATTAGAAGGACTTGTGAAAAAGCACCAGGAAAATAACAACTTACAGGAAAAACAATAGAAGGAACTTGCTACTACAGCCCAGTCTTCCCCCAACAATGGATTGTTCCCTGTCTGTAGCACACCCACTGCTCTGTGTACACAGATGCTTTCAGCAGAATTTCCTTAATTCTGCCATATCTATGGAAACACACCAAAGTAGCAGATGGTCGAGAACAAACAAAGCCTTCTGCCAGAAGCTTTTACTGTCTTGTTCCAAAAATTCAGGTGCTTTGTCAGGTTTTGTTTTTGCTTTTTTTTTGTTTTTTCTTTGAAGACGTGTTTTCCTAGGCCAATATTGGCTGAGATGAGGTTCGTTTCCAAATTAAATGCAACAATTTTCTTGTGAAGTTGCTGTATGAGATTTGTGTGTTGTGGCTGGGAACAGGGGAGTTGGGGGTGGAGAGTGATCCTTAAACCTTAAGGTGCAGGTAGAAGCCAAAAGACCTACACGTAGAAGGATCTATTTCTTTCCTCAAACTCCAAAGGAAAAAAACACTTTTGGTACAGGAATCCATATAGGGCTGGGAGGTTCTGCGAACTACTCCCCAGAAAAGTATGTGTGAGTATTTTTTCCCAGTCACACTCCTACCACATCACTCTGTGTTAAGTCTCCATGATGTCTGTAGTGACTGTGAGGCTGGTGCAGGACAAAGTAGACCGAGTCTGCCTAGTCTCAAGGGAGTAGGAATTGAAAGGAGCAGTCCCCCTGTTTTCTGCACAGCATAATCCTTTTACTTGGCAGAGAGAAACTGGATGAGAGTAGTCAAAAATGCTTTTTGAGGCTTATTTTCAAAGCTAAACACTGGTTCAAACAAGTAGTGGCTAATTTTCTACTTAAAGAGCCCAGGCACACATGCATGCACAAAACAGTGTTTAGCCTTGTTATTTCCCTAAAGGCGCTAACATATTTTTCAGCTAGCATATTCAATGCCCAGAGAAAATAATTTGTCAGCCAGCTTGCTGCTATTTTGGGCAAAGCTGGGTTTAGACTATTTAACAAATTGCTCTACACGGATCAACCTTGTGAGCTCATTCTTTCTCTTTCACAAAATATTTGTATCCCTACAAGAATATAACTTGAGCTGCACAAATAATATATCTGAGAGCCAGACAGTTAAACCTGTACTTTCATAGCAAGCAGCTACACATACAATTTGTTAAAGGCTGTGCTCCCTCAGGTGAGTAAGTGCTTCACTATCTAGCATGTTTTGATTAATACTATCTTTGAACAGCAGCTGGGAGAGATTTGATTTTTCTGGTTGCATCTCATTTCCTCCTTTGCAGCTGAACAATGGCCAGAAAGCAAGTGCTAATGTGAGAAGGAGATGTTCAAATATTACGGTATGGTAGTTGCTGTCCAATCATCAGTATCTACGTGTCTTTGAATATAAGCTTACAGAAGGTCAAAGGTACAGGCCAACAAGAAATTAAGCTTGGAGGAACAAAGTCCAGAGCTGTTTAGCCAACTCTAATCCAATGATAAGTGTTCCTTATTTGCATGTATATGATTTCACTTAGGTTAAAAAGAATAAATAAAAATCTGCCCTTATTGCACAGCAACTCTCCAGTGTTGCCATTAATCATTTGATTAAAATGTTAACATGAGGTAATTTCTGCCACATCAATATAGCAACAGTTTTCATTGTTTTTATATATGTTTATACAGCCTAATTTTTCAGAGGCTGTATCTTGGGTGGAAGACGCTGGGCTGTGAGAGCTGCTGATTTTGAAGTCTCAAGGCAAATGTTAGGGTGTCAACTCGGCTGCAGCACAAAATTGCTTGTGATGGCACAGGCCAGCCAAGGAGCTACCTCCTGCTTCGTGAATGGTTGCAGAGATGTTCAGCGGCAAACACAAGTGCTCAGTGTAGTTCTATATGTATAGCTCTCCTTCCTTTCTTTGGCTTGCAGATATATTTCTGCTAGCAGGATTTGTGGGGTTTCTCTATGCAGAGAAATTTGGGGATGTGTCTATGCTGTCTCTCTTGGGGAAGTACAAGGCAGCATCACTGGCTCCCTTTGATGTTCCTCCATGCAAGTAGCCAGGATCTTATTTTATCTGACCCTCCTACAATGCCACAGCAGGCACAGACTCTGGTCTAGATTTCAGCTCATGCTTCAGATCTAGCAAAGCTTTAAAGGCAGCCTAATTTCTTTAATCAGTAGGTCTATTCCATGTTCGTGTTGTCACTCTGACATTACAACCTGCAGCAAAAAACGTAGACAACCTGATCAATTATAGTATCGGAAACAGTGCTGTAGAGGAATAATCTCCCACTTAATTCCTGCAAAGACCCCTGACTCCTCAAGTGATAGTCATGATTAAACCACAACTCACTGTAATTTAATGTGTGGCCATAATTAAACTGCTGTGGAACATTTACATCTCAGCATCACAGCCGAAAACCTGCATGCTCCCCAGAGAAGTCACATCCATTGTAGCTGACAGAGGTGTCTGCAGCAGCACCTGATCCCCTGCCAACCTGCCTTAGCCCTGCCTCGATCAGCCAGACAAACTGCCCACCCAACGTTGAATTCCCAATACAGAGGAAGAGCACAAAGTCCTCTTCACTGTAAGAAGGCAAATGTGGAAACTGCTTGTTACCTTCCCCAGAGCTTGCCCAAGGAGTCGTAGCTCATGCTGTTGCTTAAACCCATCCCTGCCAACTGCTTGCTGCTTGCAGTCCCTGCTGAACATCATCTTCACTGGGAGCACTCAGCTTTCCCTGAGAAAAGTGAGCTCTCCACAAGCAACAGCTCCAAATATCAGTGGGATGGAATCAGCTTCTCAACTTCTACAGGTGTATATGAAACAAAACACTGAGCTTCATCTTACGGGGGCCTTTCTGAGATCTAATATACCCCCCAAGATTACTCAGTTCTGGGCAGCTATTAATGGCCCCAACAGGGCTTTTTCAAAAGAAGGCTGCTACAGTATTTTAGGTTGCATTTTATTTTTGGAATAGTGAAAAGAATAGTGTGAGAATTAATATGCATCAACCAATACACAACCTAGTAAAACACAAAAATTGGAGCAGGAATAAAACAATTCTGGACTATTCACCCTGTCATTCAGTAAGTTTCACTGGCCTGGCACAAAGATTGACATCAGACCTCCAGCTGAGCTCTGCTAGGTGGCTGACATCCATCCAATATGAAACAGGAGCCATGGGTTTACCTACCAGAATTACAAACAATGCCGGTGCCACAAAAGCCCAGATTGCTCCGTTCTCTAGTGAAAGCCAGCAGCTGCAGAGAAAAATAGAATGATTTTAGGTGAAACACATGGTCATTTAAATAGTAATGTTCTTAATTTAAAAAGAGACTAAGAGTGCAAAAACACACGTGAATTTTGAAAGCAAGAGACATGATAGGGCATCAGTAAGAAGCTCCTTTTCCCCTCAGACTCTGAAGCAGGATCTCGTTGTGATTTGTGTCTTGCATAGAGTCAGTGACAGCTATGTGCCCCAGCATGCCTTCAAATAGTATTAGGGGTGGAAAGACAGGAAAGAAAGGAAAGGTTTTCTTTGCTGTTTGTTGCTCCTGTATCCTGTATCACAGACACTTCTTTCAGTGCTGTGAGCACTGTCATTGTAATGAGAGAAAAATGTAAGCCCTTCCTGCTTTGCCTAGCTGGGGGTAAGGAAGAAGGCTGGAAAACATGCTGTTGGCTTGATGCTTCTTTCTTACAGTGGTAGGGGTATAAACTAGTTTACCGCACACAACAAATAACCCTGGTTCCCAAACGTTCACTTATATTGTGGTAGTATTGAATCCTATGGTATTTTCTCAGATAAATTTGCTTTTCCTCTTCCAACATAGAATTGGACTTTTTTATTTGATTTTATTTAACAATATCCATTCTAGATCTACAGATGCTTAACTGCAGTTTTCTTCTAAAGGTTAAAAATCTTTTATCAAAGATTATTCTCACCTTGTCAGAAATGCTTCAGTCCCTGCTTTACTCTGTGCGTGGGGTAAGCAGAGCTCACACTGAGTGCCCATTGTAGGAGGCAGTGACCTCTACAAGCAGGCAACCTCCCCTGCTCCTCGGCAGCGAGGTACAGAACTACAGCCCTTCTAAAAGATCTATGCGTTTTCCTCCCCACCACACTTTTCATCCTTATTGCACCTGGAATGAAACCATTTTCATACTCACTTGTCATTTTCTCCATAGCTGTTTAGGGATGATGTTGTGGAAATTACACAGATCACCAATGGGCACCCTGTGAAAAGACAAAGTTGGAAGCAACATTAGTAACAAAAGTGCAACTTCCGGTAAACCCTGCAAATTCAGCTAAATTTGCATGGACAACAGAACAGCTCGGAGCGATTTTATAATTAAGTCTAACTCAACATCCTTCTGCAGCTTTGTACTACAATATGTTTTAATCAATTAATTTTGGACAAACAAAATGACTTTTCAATAAAGCACTAGTTTAACAGGTTAACTGAATTAGTGCTAGTTTCTCTGAGAATCAGAGTCCTTTTCCAGCCTTTTTTTTTTTAATGTAATTTCTCTCTCTTGCCATTTGAGCAGTGATATCCTGTGGAGCAGCATCAAGTTTATTTTTACCACTTTCCCCCAAGTAAGTGCACCTTGCTCAAGAATAAGGAAACAAACTAGGAAATGGAGATGAGTTTCTCACAGGGGTGCATGACTAGCAGGCAAGAAGGTAGAAATGGTGACATTCAGTTGTCTAGAGCATCACACGCAGCAGTGAGAGACAATTATGAATAGAGCAAAGCAAATCAAGATCCCACTCAGATGCCCAACCAAGATTTATTTAAATATAAATATGTAATAGCCCTGCAAGATTTCTGTGCTTAAAGTAGACATTTCCATATGGGTTCTGACAGTTCCAGTACGCAGCATCCTGGGAGGTGGAAGAGTGCTTTATGGGATTACATGGGAATTATACAAAGGCAGATAATTATGGTCCTGCTGCCAGGGGTAGTGGCATGCCGCTGGCCCTCAGTACCATGTTGTGCCACTTTGGCACAGCTTTCCAGGCCAGGAGCTGGAAAAGAAGCGAGGTTTTTTTTTGCCAACAGTTCTGAACATAGTGCAACATCATCCCTTTAAATACTAAATGATTGTCTGTTAATTCCTGTATGATCTAATAAAACTTGAAGGTTTGGGTTTTTATCATCTTATGGAATTTAATAACCAGGTCCCAGACAGAGTATTATACACAATAGCTTGAAGTTTCAATTTTCTTTTAAATTCTTCAGGGTTTCTGCACAAGGTTTATACAAAATTATCTGACAAGTAATTTCTGCTTAATCTTACTAATTATACTCATAATCTTGTTAATTATCTTTGTAAAATTCTGCAAAACTTTCCTGTAATGGGAGAACTATAATTTTTGGAAGAAGTATTTTAGTTCTTTAATGACTGTGGATAGAAACACCTTATATTTATAAAATGAGAAAGGTGCTCAATAATTAAGAAGCAGCACCTACAGGTATTGCTTAGTTGTCCTAGTTTGGAATACATTCTGCAGGGCCGCGTTTAACAATCCCAGAACTTGATTGTGCTCTCACATACTTGTACAAATTAGGAATAACCCATTAGAAGCATATTTGTGTAAAAACTAAGCAAAGGCAAGATTTAAGTTCACTATTACATCTGTCTATTTAAGAAAGGAAAATCCCATATATATCTGAACAAAATCAGCAATAATCATATTCAACAGAGCAATAACACATTGACATAAACCCATCTGCTGAAGCTCTCTTTGCTGTGGCTATTTGAACTACCCTGGCTCTCAGGTATGCCTGCATCTATGATTCTCAATCAGATCTCCAATTGCTGAGCAGAGACAACCTTGTTGATTGGCACTGTTTTTCTTCTGATGCCAGTTGTCTTCCTTTAGTAAGCAAGCTCTACCTACATGTCACAGAAGCAAAAACATTTGTGCCTGACTAACTCTCCTTTATATTTCTAGTCTGCCAAAAGTTGGAAATTCAAAGGATTTAGTGTGATTCTTTGTCAATTTTAAATGGCAGTGAAGAAGAAAATTAAATGCAGAGTTCCTTTGGAAGATAATAAAACTTATGACATAGAGCAGTCATCTGCATAAAAAGATGTGTTAAGCCAGTGATAGTAAAATTTCGTGCACCTAAAGTGCAGCATTTGCTTTCTCTTTGCATTGACAGGATATTAAATGGTAGATGACATTGGAAGCAGCATCAAGGTTTTGTTACAGTGAAATTGAAGTATTTTTCCTTTAAGAAACAATCATTCCATAAATTCCAGGAAGGCTGAAAAAAAATGAGTTTAGCCTAAGGGGATCATAAGATTTATTTTGGACTGAAGAAATAATATGGATTATATATTATACACAAAAGTAAATGTATTTGCTTAATCTTTTGGCAGTAATAATTGCATAAGAGCTGTAAAGTTTAGTCTACCCCCATAACAGGTAATGTTAATGGTGTGCTGGCACTGGTTATCATCCATGAAAGAATTATGGTTATGGTTCTTCACTGTATCTGAATGTTTTCTCAGTTAGCAGATGCTACAAATATGCTCACCAACTCTATCCACAATCACCAAATTTATGATGCAATAGACTGTGCATTCCAGAGCACAGTATCGGATGAAAATGTTGCAGTACACCTTTCTGGCAGCTGAGCTATGGCAGTGGTGTCATCTGTGTCTCTGTAGTCCCAGCACAATACGGAGTCACACTGAAATGGGGCAAAACATCCTACACACATCCCTGTGCTGCTGCAGCATGAGTTCTCCAGGTCCCCAAGCCAACTAATTTAAAGCTACCTTGCAAACCCAGCATCAAAATGCAGCCTGCAGAGTAGGCATAAACTCTGAATAGCTGGGCACAGGAAGCTCAATAACACATCCTTTTTCAGACAGAATTCTCTGTAAATTTAGCCCAAATACAGTCTGAAGTGCAAAGCCTAAAATGAACATCAGACAGGTTACCAGTTTCCCTCCTCTTCTTTGCATTAAACTTTATATCTAATCCATTTTGCTTTACATTTCTGAGGCCCTAATGGTAAATAAAATAGAAAATGCCTGTAAATCTGTGAGCTGTGTTTTGAAAGCTTCTGTATCATCTATACATAGGAAAAAAAAAAAAACAAACAAACAACAACAAACAAACAAACAAACAGACGGGCTTTAGAAACTCTGAGGCAGACAGTTTGAAACAAGCAATTTTAAGACATTAATTCTGCAATGCTATATATGCAATTTATAGAGAAAGATGAAGATTAGACACTAATGAAAATATGTTTCTTTCCAACACTGAAAAGATCTATTTTACTTGATGGGGAAAAGTATATTCTCCCATCTGTTTTGTAGAAGTTAATTTTGTATGATTTTCTTTTCTTTTGCTATATTATACCTTATCTATGGAGAAGTCTACGATGACAGCAAATAACAAAGCTTAGATCTTTGCCAGCTTGGAACAAAATCTCCATTCTAAGGTGCTCCCCAAAGGAAAAGAAATCGTCACGAATAGGTAAACAGGTTAAGGTCAAAGAGCTACAACAGAATCTCCAGTATCACAAACTATATCATCAGCATCCTGCAGATGGGTGGGTGGGTAACATATTATTATGATAATCTGTGTGGGTTATGGTGAATCACCAAGGCAACAGTATTTTTTTTTCCAATCAATCTCAAGGTACTTAAGATAGTTTTAAAGGTAGAATATTATCACCTTCCTCAAATTTCTCTTCTTTTGAATTACAACTGCAGGCTTTAATGCAATTTCAGCAACCTTGGGACTAAAGATAATACCCACAACGTCAATCAGCTCTACGTATTTGGTATCCTGTCTCTCTGATTACTGTTGAATTCATTTTACAGGAGTAATAACCCTCAGAAATCTCAGCAGATATTAGCAGATCAGTGATGGTCAGTGTGGAGTTTGTTGTTCCCATCTCCTGTCAACTTGTGCCTCAAGTTTCAACTTGTTATTTAATAGAGACTCTGCAAATTTTTATATATGTACACAGAACAGATCTTCTGCTTAAATAAGAACAATGTGTCTGGGTTTTTAAATTCAGTACTGGAGTTTGATATTATTCCAGGAACTATGAGTTTGCAAAATTTAAATGTATTCACATTTCAAATAAAAGAATGAAAAAATGAACTATCTGTTTTGACTAACATGAGATGAGACATCCTTGTCTCCAATTTCTTTCCACCTTTTTTTGGTCAGTGCAAGAATTAGCCAATCCAAACTGTAAAAAAAACGTCCATTTTTATTAGATACTGCAATATGTATATCTGTTACAGTCTCAGGATGGCACAAGAATGCTTGACTTTTGACAGCTGTATTCAAGACAAATTTACCCTAATTTTTACAGCCAAACAAAATAATCTTGAGACGATTTTGTTAGTCTTGTTCCCCAGACTTGCAGAACTTAATATGTGGAAATTTTATGGGATTTATATGTAAATTCTCTCTACTGTACTTTCATCAAGGAGCAACCCAAAACTCTACTCAGTAGAGCACGAGCACATACTGCTGCTGAAAGCGGTACTGATACTTGATCTCTAATTAAACATTTCTGTTTGTATTCAGAGTAAATGTACTAACAAGAGAGAAAGCTGGGGACTGACAATAAAAAGAACTTATCAGTGCAGTGAGACCTCCCTCCCCTGCTCCTCCTATTGATTTGCTAATTTAGGATCTGATCTGGCCTAGTGACATCAAAGAATTTACTGCAGTGGGATTAGGTTTAGGGACTATATGTATTAACATTTGATTAAGACCAATTCTCAGTAAGGCAAACTCAGATCATAAGATCACTCTTTTACATATGCTTCTGAATATAATCTTGTCCGATGGTGAAGAAAATAAAAGCAAACAGCTCCTAAATGCTTACCCCATCCAATTCCGTAATAATATAAATGCTTGCTCTCTTCTGACCCAAATACTTTGATCACCATACTGTAGAGATGAAATCCTTCCACCAGCATCCATGCAAAAGCACTCAGAAAGAAAAAATGAAGGAGAATGGCCAAGATCTTGCAAGGCACCTAGATTAAGAACAACAACAAAAAAACATATTACTTCTTTGTGATGGTTTCATATTGGTTTTGCAATTGTTTCTTTCTACATTTATGCTAAATCACTGGTGTAAAACATTCTTAAAGAACAAAGCACTAGAGGACTACTTTTCCAGAGCATTTTGAGATAGATTCAGAGTAAAAAATCCTTTTACCTTATCAAAACAACAACAAAAATCCATTGCCAGACATGCTGTGGAAAGCAAAACTGATTGCTTATTTGTGCATAAAGGATACTATTACTAAAGTACATACAATATTTAAAAATTAGAAATTTGCAGATTCAACACCTGTTGCTGAGTTTGTAGTAAACAAGAAAATGAGACAAGTGAAGGTATAGACACTGTGATGTACTCTGCTTCCTCTTCTATGATGTTCTTCATATTAAAAATAGGATAACACACAGGTTAAATCACATTGCATTCTAGTGTCTGTCTGTCCGGGTTAAAAATTCTGTACAAGTTTCTTATGCTCCTCTATTAGCAACACTGATAAAAATTTTAAAAAATTACAGCAAGCTATAATTAGCTCTCAATTCCTATGGTGGTCATCTAGGTTGCCTTCCTGCTTGAATTCTCAGTTACTGAGTCTGAAATATGCACCTGCTGTATGCAAAGCTGTATTTGACAAGAACACAGTGATTAAGGCAAAGAACTGAAATTCTTCTCCGTAGGGTCCTTACAGACAGTTCAAATCCTCTGTGATAGACTTTTGGAGCACTATATGCCTGCCATCAAGATTCTGGCAATAGGAGCTAGTAGAGAAGTTTAATCAAAAGAAAAATACCATCAAGAAAGTAAGCCTACCCAGTGGAAACTGGACTATCTGCTTCAGTGTAAACTACTACATGTTTGAAATGAAATAAATGCTGCCCCAAAAGAGAGAGGAATGCCATGCCAAAGGCAATGCAGACAGAAGTAAAAATGTCCTCCTGAGTCCTGCTTACAGCCTTACTACAGCCTGCTTTGGAAACGCAGCCTGGGCCTGAGGCCTAGCTTTTCCTTAAGGGCTGTCATAGCAGCTCTCCACAGTTAATCTTCAAAGAAATCCTTTCGAAGAGATCCTTACATCTCTTACAAGTCTCTTATCAGTCTACCTTATAAAACAGTGAAAACTAACCCTTTCTTCTTCCCCACTCCTCACATATTCACACAGCACATTCTCCTTTCCCCCACTAATTGCTTTTCGAGGATGTCTCACCACAAGTGGTTTCCCTCATCATACAGTAATTGAACAGATGTGACTGCCAATGATCTTACCACACGACAACATTATTTGGTTTGCTTTCAGTTAAGGTACATTTTAAACATGTTCTTGGAATGTGTCCCAGCTTTATTTGATTTTTGCGGCTGGTAGCATACTGATGGTGGTCATTCTGCTTTGTAGCTGTAACATCCCTACTATGACACCTCCACAATTTTGGAGGAGTTGCTTGCTTGTGGTCCATAGAAAGATTCTTTTGTCTTCTTCAAGGATTTCCTTTCTCACCTGAACAAGTCACAGTAAGCTAACCAGTCCGGGGGAGCCTGTGTGCTGAGGAAGCATTACCAGCAGAAACCAGTTTGTTGCCATAGTGGTCTTCAAGGTACTAATCAGTAGCTTCCTTTGATGGTTTAGTTTAGCTGGTCTGTGGTGGCATTTTTTTTTTCTTTTTGTTGATAGTTTGGTACTTTGTAGGCTACTGAAAATTAAAACGTTGGAACTTTGCTAGTATAATAAAAATTGAGGCCTTCCAGTAAATTCTCAATTTTACTCAGCTAGTTCTGTGCTAGTAGAGGGACATTCTGATGCAAATCCCCTGTGATTACATGTATTAAAAAGCAATAACTTTAGTTTAAATTCATGTAAGTGAGATCTGTAAGTGCTTTAGTATTTCAAAAGGTTTGGTAACATAAAACTAAACCAGATTTGCTTATTGACAAAAACAGTAAAAACATTTCCAGTTAATTTCTTCATATGGCCATGAAATCTATTTTAATTCCTTTTGATTTCTACCAAAAGATTAGTCCACAAAAATATAAATGCAACATAAAGATGACTTGCAAGCTACTCTTGTCAAATGGATACTTTCAATTTTTTTGAGTAGCCAAGCAATACACATCACAAAACACCAGAAAAATAAAAATAAGCACAGTTGCAGGAGGCTGGTCTGTACATAATTTTGCATAATACTCATTCCACATTTATGCCTTACTTACTACTTTGAAAACATTCTCGAATGACAAAATTACCTTCTTGAAAGAGGCATTGCAAAGCCGAGAGAATGCACATTAAAAACAACTAGGTGACTATCATAGGATGCATGCTACGTATAGTAGGATACTTATAGAAAGACAGATCTTACTGCTGTTATTCCTACACTTGACTAATCGTGAGTCTGTGGAAATAGAAAAATCAGTCCAGCTAGTAGCAAAGCCTGTCATGCTATAGTTGTTGAGAAAGTAAAGCAGTCTCTCAGAAATGCCTCTAAGAAAATAATATTAATTTGTTCATTGAGGACAGTCTTAAAAGCAGGTAGGTAAATTTTCTTGTATTTTCTAAATCCAATTTCTAAGTGTTTTCATTTTGAGTTGCAATTTTATTGCATTTTTAAAAAGCACACTGAAAATGTCCTTCCCTGCAGTCTATATGCTATGCTGATACACAGTCTTGAAATTCTAGAGATATCTATAACACAAACAAAAGAAGTTCATTTTGTTTCTCCAACTACTGATATTAGGAATCAAGAATTTCTATTAAAAAAAAAAAAGTTCCTGAATGTGTTAGGAAGATCAAGATCCTATTGTGGAAGTTGAGTTTTGTGGTTAGTAAGTTAAACATTGATTCAAAAGGAAAAATGCAGTAGTATAAATTGCAAATGATTAAAGAATACATCTGAAATTAACAGGAAAATACTGCATGCTATATCTGGAATCAAAACCTAAATATCCCTAGAAATAGAGATGGCAAAAGATGGAGAGTCTAAAGGCAGTCACGTAAGAAAATGATGTGAGCTCAAGGTCTGTTTATCCAATGCCATTCCTTATTGTACTGCATTTCCTCAAGCAGACTGGTAGCACCTGTCCTCTCAAGCAGAGCACTTATAAACTGTTTAGCACTAAATATACCCACCTTTGGCAGAAGGAGAAGATTAAATACACCTTCTAGCATACATACTGCCTCCCTCTTTTTGTAAACTACCATTTAGCGGTCCAATTACAGCAGCAATTAAAGGTATTAAAACTGATGTCCAAGCTAGTGAGAACAGAGCATTCAGAAACAAGTACACAAGACTAATAAAAGGATGGATCACAACATTCCTGATCCCTAGAGGTTATAACAATAAAACTAAAAGTGCAGAGGATACATACTTCATGCTTTTCAGCTTCAAGATCTTTACAGTATTGTGCCATACAATTATTGCTGTTACAGAGGAGATAAGGCTGAAATATCCAGGGACTCTCTGAAACGTTTAACTTTAAAAAGCCTATTGCATAAAAAGGCTTGCTTTCTGTGAGCTATGGTTTTAAAGGAGAAAAAGTATTCATACTGGTAAACATAGTGGCCAATTCACACCAAAATATAATCACATGGAAAAGATCACTGGTTGGAGAACCAGCCCCTTTGGATGTAAATAAAGGCAGGCTCAGAGAGCTTCTAATTATGGTTTCCCTATGGGTAAACATATAAGAAATTAATACAAGTTTTGATGTTACATGAATTTACCTACACCACTTCCAAAAGAAGTACCTGATACCTTTTGTCTGGTTTCATAAAAAATAATTTCAATATAAGTGAAGTCAGTTTTGAAGAGGTTTAAGAGACATTAAAATATGCACCTGTTAAACTGCAACATAAGTCAATGTGAGTGCTTCACAAGCTTAGCTACCTGTTCTCAACTGAACAAGCGAATGTCAGTGTAAACAGGGCATGCTATAAATGCAGGTGGACCCTGGGATAGGACTCTGAAGAATATGAGCTCTACCAATATCCAACTAAAAGCAGGAAATGCTTTGTAGTATTTAAAAAGGCTGGAGGTGATGCAGGCTTGATAAGGTGTAAAGAAGCTTTTACAGCTTATCAGAAGTGGTTCAGCTGGATTGTTTGAAAATCTGGATTGGCTACAAAAAGAGAAACTGTGAGAATAAAACACCTCTTATGCCCAGGGAACATTTATTGCCCTCCAACCTATGTTCTTTCAGCAGAATGTTAGCTCTATACTTACTTAGAGAGGATTATTTTAATACCTGGCTTACTTTGTCTTCAGGTTTAGGTTGCATCCTTTGTTGTTCTCCACTGTCTCAATTTCATCTTTCATATAAGCCATTTCCTATTATTTTCCCCCTTACACATTATCTTAACTCAGGACCTACCTGGATGTTAGGGTTGTTCATACCTGGAGGAGTACGAACTTACATAGAGTTTGTACATCCTCATGGAATAATAGCCTATGTAAAAGCAGACATTATTTATAAACTTAACAGAAGCTCAAGGTATCCCATTTGAGATGAATATAAATTTAAGTAGCTATTGTATTGGTAAAATTAAAAGTATGCAAACTTCTTACTTACTGGTACTAAGAATGAGAATAAGAAAAGATTAGTAGAAACTCCTTTTTACTTGTCCAAAATAATATGGTGCAACAGCTGACCAGAGAAGCAGCCAAGTTTTGCCAATTACACAAACAGAACATGCTGGAAGATTATTTGAAAATCAGTTTTTGTTTCTGCCTTTTTCAAGTGGGACATTACATCAACAGATCTTATGTGATTTAAAATAGCATTTTTTATTCCTATTTTTTAACAGTGGAAACAAATCATTTTCACTAGTGTGTAATACAATTACCTTGGCATACTCATCTTAATTGAGTCTAATTAATGTTTTAGGTGCCAATTCTGATGGTTTAGACCATGGCACTCTGCGTAAGAATTCCCACCTACAGTAGATCTATAAAATCAGTCTGTAATTTAAAGTTCAGGTCATCATGATATGGCAGAAAATGCCTAAACTTGCTTAAAGCTTAAGTTCCAGGTAAGCAATATGAACATGTATGTCATTTGCTTAAATAGTTGCCCGAGTTGCTTAGGAAGTATACATGTGCTTTGCAGTACTGAGGATCTTGGTTTAAACTCTTAGCAAAACCTAGAGGCAATGCTTTCTGCCACCTCTGGCTAAGTAAGCAATGCTTACCGTACCTTTCTCATTGATTATGACTCAGGTCAAATAAGCATGAATGATATTTTAAAAATATCTGAATTTCCAGAGTAGAGATCATGAACAATAAATTGCTATTCAAAACAATAGCATATTCTACCACATAAACAAAACTTCATGAATAACAACAACAAAAAGACCTTCTGTTTTGCAGACCAAGAAAGCAGAATAAATTTTGAGTTTCACCAGGAAGCTCATTACCTACCAGCAAGAATAAGATGACTTTTTAAAATGAAGAAAAAAAAAGGGGTTGGGGTGGGGGTGGGGGAGGAAAGAAAGAAAGAAAAATCAATCACCTAACAGAAATACAAATGAACTACCACCCTACCTAAATACAAAATTCATACAACCTTCTCCAATACAGAATTGTTTTGCAAACAGACGTGGACAGATACTATTATAACAATACTGAACTCACAGAAAGCTTTATCCAGGTTGTGAAATGGCATTTTTGGCGAAGGCATGTTAAAAATGGGAGATCTCACCTGCAACAGACACTTTCTTGCATGCAGCAGTCATACCATGCAGATGCCTTCCAAAAACACAGCCATTCTCTGTCTTGCACTTACCGTTCCAGGGCTGAACTGAAAACTGGTGAGAAGCAGGATCTGAGCTACCAGGACAGCAAAGGACAGATTCGCATGGATATGATAGCGCTGGTTGCGGATGGTGCTCACAGACCTGGCAGAAGACAGAAATACACTTTAATAAGACGGTATTCCAAGAAACATGAACACATTTATGATTTATCAGAAAGCATTTTGTTTGGCTTTTGGTCTCTTGCCCTGGTGGGGTTATCACAATGTCTTCTCAGCACTTTTTCTGCCAGAACTGACTGGTATCTACCTGGTTTCTTGTTTACTCTGCAACCATTCTGAAGGCAGCAGCAATCTGATTTTCACATTAACTAGCTCTGCTAATGACTTGTGATGGAATATTAGCAAAGGGCTTGATTCTGAATGGTGCTGAGCTGTCAAGGAGGGACATCAGATCTGCACTTCACAGAAAACATTCAGCACCTTGCACCATCTAGCCCAGACTGTCCCACAAAGTTTCCATTTGTATTTTGTTGAGATTTGCCTGTATTCAAAATAAGTGAACTTGAAATGGATATTTTTGACTTTACCAGTGCCACTTCTTAGCACAAGAAATATAGCTGCTTACACATATGGGCAATGCCCGTCTTGATGGAGCACTGACCATGATTACAACATTATATGAACCTTGTCTCTCTTGTCTTTACAAAAGCTGGCAGGAAATCTGACAAGGACATGGTTTCCTGGCAGCCTTCTGACCTTTTG
The DNA here is from genome assembly GCF_963932015.1 of Anas acuta. Lineage (NCBI taxonomy): Eukaryota > Metazoa > Chordata > Aves > Anseriformes > Anatidae > Anas > Anas acuta. Next base: position 13,242,891 of record NC_088995.1, read on the forward strand.
CTACTCATCCAGAAATAGGAAGTAAAAACCAAAAACATATATCTGAACATTTCAGGCCTTTTGCATAATTTTATTATTTTCTTTAAAATATAGAACAGTGGTAATGACTACAAGTTTTCTCTTTCAACTCATGCTGCCTGCCAGTCCCTACTGGCAGTTTTAATTGTTTTGGGAGACCTGGACCGTTTGGCTGCATGAATGGCAGCGCTTCCTCTGCACAACAGTACACACTCCCATCTTTCACTGCATCACGCTGCACTGTGATGATTTTTACAACAGCTGGTGATACATTGTGCACGAGCCCTTCAGCAGGATGACACAGAGTTGATGATGCAGATGATGGCTTGCTATCATCCCTGCTCTTCCAGTGCTGTTTCTGCCAGAGTTCCATTAGAAGGGAGTGAAGAGGGAGTCTAAAAAACGCATCAATGTCCCAAAAGTAACCCAGAGGCAGGTTGCACTGCTTGGTGCCAGTGGCTTTCTAACAAGGAGCTTCATGTGGTTACAAACTGGAGTTGTCATTGCCCAGAAGGCAATCAGGACTGCCCCCCTGAGAAGCAGCGGTCCTTGCCAGGGTGCAGAGTAGCAAAAAACTTGCCAGATTCCTCTCCACTTACCTCATGATCAGCTAACGCTACATTGCAAAATCTCACTTCAGCTGTCTAATGAGGCCCCGCTCTCCAGTGAAAACCTAATCAAATTATTTTTTTATTGGCAGTTTGAATGATTCTGTATATAGGTGGGGTGCTTAACACTGTGATAGTCAGCTGGGTCCAAACTCTCTTTCCAAGTGTGCTGTTTGCCTCCAATTTCTCAAGGAGTTTTCAGCCCAGCTGCAGCAGTATCAGCTTCTTTTGCTCATTTTCCTTTCTAAACACTCTAACAATAAGTTTTGTGCTCAAGACAAAAATGGAGCAGATCATTCCCCTTAGCCTAAGTATGTCAATAGCGCAATGCCAGATAGGCAGACATCGGACTTGTTTAGATTGGATTTTGCCACACATTGCACACTTAATCCAAGTATGACCAACACAGATCTTGAGACTTGGAAATAAGTCTTTTGGAATAAACAAACATTGCAATCAGTTTATTGGGTTTCAGCAAACCCTTTTTCCTAGAAACTGGCCTCTTAACAGGACATTCAAAAGACAAGTTTAGGCACAGAAATCAAAACTTGAACTCCTGAGTAGGAAGAACATGGTTTAGTGCTTAACAAGAAAGGAGACAGGAATCACATTCCTTGTTAAGATCCCAATCTGCTGCGCAATCTTGGGTGAGTTATTTCACCCCTTGTCAGATTTTCTATTTTTTAAACAGAAACCTCTATAAAAGCTTTTTTTTTTTTTTTTTTGCTTTTTTTTTTTTTTTTCCAGAAATGTTTGTATCAAGCCTAGCTGGGCCTCAAACTCAGCTGTCACTACTGGAACATAAACAGGCAAAGAGGCCGTAAGTGCCCACAGCAAAAACCTTCCCAGTGCAGAAAGCACAGCAAAGGGGTTGCTGTATAACAGGTGTGAGGATGCAGGGATCTAGAGGATTTAAACACGAGAGAGAGTGAATTTCACACTTCCTATAGTGTCCTTCATCCTCCTAAAGGAACAAAATTAGTAAACTCACCCAACAGAGAACAGAAAGATACTTGAAAATAAATGTGGGTTATATGATGCAGTTGTAGCCAATCCTTACAAAACAGAAATGAGGCATCTAATGTTGACTGAGCCTTCCTGTCCAGGCACACCTACATGGCTTATAAATATACTGCCTTACAGAAAAGATGGTTGCAAAGCAGAAAGAAGTACTGCTCGTTTCACTCCGAGAAATTCCAAGAAATATCTAGTGGGGAGAGTGGGTGTGATCCTGCAGTCCTTGCTGATAGCCTTGAGCTCCTGATCAAACACTCTACAGCCTCCTCGCAAGATTCCTGAATTATAGCAAAACATGGACATTAAAAAAAAATAAATTAAAAAATCTAAAAATGCCACATAGCATGGAAATAGCTTGCTATATAGAGACCACTCCATTTCGGGAAATTAAAGTAATTAAGAAATAACCAACCATTACAAATACATGTGCAGGATCTAATTAAGGAAGGTTGTAGAATTAATAGCCTTTGTTTTATTCTGAGCACCTAAAAGGATCCAAATCAGTGGCTTGAAATGCATTGTTCGGCTTTTCTACATCAAAGTTCTCAGCAGGTATTAGGTTAAAATCACTCACGACAACACAGCAAATGTGACCAGCGTGATCGTCAAGCAGAAGATGGACAGAGCACAGCCGATGTAAGTGATGGAGGAGAGGGCCACCTGGTGTTCTCTCGTTAGCTGTACACAAATGAGAAGGAAAAAAACAAACAAACAAAAAAACAACCACTATTAGTTGATTTGTTACATTACAGAACCATAGGTCAGCCGCCCTGCACGTAGCTTTTCCTCTTCCCTTGTCCCCATATATAAGGGGTTCATGATCATTCACTGCTGTGTCTGATGTGCAAAATGAAGAGCTGTCTGAACTGTCAGTCGCACAGCCAGGGCATCCACATGCCTGTGGCATTTTGGTTCCCTCTTGCACTTCATAAGTCAGTATTTCCTCAAAACAAGTTAGCTCCTCCACTGCTGTGATAGCATCAAGCCTGAGATTAGAGCAGTTTATTGGGCTGCACAAACAATGTCAGCAATGGGATATTTCACAGCTCACGGGGCACTTTGCTAATGCTCTCACACTGCAATAATTTACATCGTTGTGCAAATACCAGAAGTGCTTCACATCAGTGAGAACTGACAAACCAAGATAACCCATAAATCACAGGCCATTTATAGCCCACTTGTTTTGTTTAATGTATCATGTTTTCAGTGCCTGTTGAAGGAGGTGGACTAACATCTACAGAATGGAAAACCAGAAAAAAAGACCCAGCAAGAGCAGCCAGAGTGTAAACCTCTATGTTCAGCCTCCGTTTTTATGTACAGGCACCTTTTGTAGAAGTAATTCAATCTTCATGAACATTTAGTCTGTGACTCTACAGTACCCACTACTAGGATATATGTTAAAACCTGGAGAGATTCAAAGGGGGAGGGACATTTTGTTTTGTCTCTTCATCCTAACTTGATCAGAAAGTGTGCTTTAATTTTCCATGCAAGTTCACATACAAAAATGACAAAAAAGCCACACCTAACAAAGGCAGCCAGACAGTATTAATATATAATAAGTAGAACAGAACTAGGCAGGAAAAAGTTTTCTCATCTCAGAAGAATTTTCAAACATATCTCCTGACTTGAATTTTGATAGAGCTGACATTTTCATAAACTATGCATCTGAAAACAAATATGTGGTCAATCCAAAAGTTTTGTTTATTATTACTATTATTATTTTATTTTTTTTGAAATGCTATGCTTTTCTTTCAACATTTATTTGCTATGCATTTAATTCCTGGCTGAAAACTCATTCAGAATATTTATTAATTCAAAAAAAAATACTGAAAAAAACCAATATATTTTCCTGTTTATTTATTTATTTATTCTACAGTAAATCTGTCTAATATAAATAATCCATCCTCACAGTTTCGGATTTTACATTATTTCCACAAACACAATATAATTTCCTGCCACACAAAGTATTTCGTCAAAGATTATTGACCCCAGCAGTTCTACTGATAAATTTCCCCTTAAAATTCCTTTTAAAGGAGAGAAATGAATGTCATGTGTTTCTGAAGAAAATAATAATAATAATAATAATAATAATAATAATAATAATAATAATAATAATAATAATAATAATAATAATAATAATAATTTCATATACAGATAAAAATGATACACTGTATATGTCCATTTTTCCTGTAATTATCCACTAACAGTACAGCTCACGTGCAGTCAGTTTCACAGCAGAACCGATTCTGGCTCTCCCAGCAACCTGAGCACTATCAAGCAATGCAGCAGCAGTGCTGAAAGACAACTGTTGCTATGGTGTTACAGTTCCTAGGAAATATGATGCAGCTCTTTTTTCCTCTTACTTTTTTTTTTTTTTTTCTTTTTCAGCCAAGGACACATTTCTTGCCCCTGACTTGGATAGCATCAATTACAGAGACAAAAGAGTTCTGTATGCTGGACCAGCCTAAAAGGTCCACTTGATTTCTACGAAAGAGCTTCTGTCTCTCATCATTGCCCAGAAAAGCCATGTATAGCTTTCACAGATTGTTCCTGAAATAGGAATAACTTCCATGGTAAACTGGGCAGTTTTGAAATGATTTCCTCATCAGGGATATTCACGTCCAAAATGTGTGGACCTCATTTCCTGATTGCTCTGATACACATCCGTTTCTCTTGCTATGGTTGACATGCAGTTCTCCAGAGAGAGGAGGGGAGCAGAGGAAACTTTCCCAGCTTCTAGTCATCCTGAAATCAGAATTTCTCATCAATTCAAGGCTTGCTTTCACTCTTTTCACTCCCAACACCTGCAGCCAGAAACTCTCCTTACAGAGGTGAAAGCTGCTCAGCACTCATTTCAATTTCCACTGGTCTATCACAGTGTTTGCATTGGCAAAGGCGGATAATGTCTGCCAAGGAAATGTCTTATGATCACATGCAAGGACAGAAGATGCTGGGGACCCATCTAGTGGAAACAGGCAAAAATCAAAAGCTTTTCTTTTTCCAGTATACATGAAAAAGAAGATAATAATCACACAGATTATTATCTATCATAACTTTTCTATCATGACTAACTAATTTCTATCATAAATAACATGCCTCTAACAAAGTCGCTTCTCTGGGCTTTAGCCCAGTCTTCCTCCAGAAAACCCTGCAGGGCAAGACAAGGCATGAGTCAGGCACTCCCAGGTGGAGCCCCTATTAGTTGGAAACTGCAAAGAAAAAAAAAAAAACACTCCTAAACAAAACATAAAAAAGCCATTCAAACCTAAAATAACTTACATAGGTACCCACATCTGTGAACTGGAAATCACTCTTGCCTCTGGTAAACATGACCAAAATCTGACAATGCTGATGAATGATGTTCTTAAATCAATACCCCCATCTGTATGCTAGCAACTGTTTCAAAAGCAACATCACTGAAGTTCACATTATCATCTTGCCTGGTGTAAGGGACAAAAATCTTGTAGGTAGTTCTGAATCGTTTTTTATTAAGAAAAAGGTAGAGCCCTCTGATAGCTGTTCTCAAACTGAACTGTCAGGTTGGAGTTGCACCAGAGAGCAGTCCCTGCTCATATAGCCTCCCTCCACTGCAACCAACTCCTTTTTGTGGATGATATCTATTGTAAGGGATACAGCACAAAGAGGCCTGGAATGATTCCCAGCAAGTGCAGCCTCATTTCTAAAGACAGGTATATGATGGGGAAGAGAACAGAACCTGTACTTAAAATACCAGGTCTCTACTAACTCCTCACAACCCAGCTGTTACACCACAGCTATATGGTGTGTGTCTGTGCTCACACTATACGCATGCAGTTTTTTGTAGAAATACCTGGACTGACAAAACGTGGGGCCTCATCAATTCAGAAAAAAAATCCCATAAATCCCAGTGCTCTGATAGGAGCTGATTTCATCTCACCTCCGCTTGTCTATTTGCAGTTTTTCTGACTTAGTTCATGACATGGAATACAAGACAGTAATTTGGGATGATCTTGTAGTCAGCACAAAAATGCTAATCAGGCTGTAATGTTATTACTAAAGAAAATAGCATTAAAGAGTAGCAAATAAAACATTGAGCAATCTGTGAAGTAGTCCCATGAGGATGATTCTCACACTTGTCCCAATCTACATTAAATTATTCTTTGCTTCTAAAAGATTTTGTTTCTTTGAGGGTATAAGGTCATCTTCTAAAGTCTTCAGCAAGCTGAAACACTAGGAAACAAGCTCACACAGACATGAGTGTTAGTAATCATGAACACTATAAAAGACAGATGTTTCTTCGTTTCAGCTTTGAGAAACACTTAAATCAAAAACTCATACTCCATATAAAACTCCCACCCTTTTAGTTTAGCCTGTGACAGCCTTTACCTTGCAAGTGTCACTAATAATGTGGACAAAGATCTGACAGATTCAGCAGTTACACCCATCTAAAATATTATAGTCTGTTGTCTTACCCTACTTCTAACTCATAAAAGAAGTTAGTACATTGCTCAACAATTTTATTTTGGAAACTCATAGGCAACCGGATGGCCTGAGAAATGATCCTGGAAACACACCAGAACAGACTTCAAATGTATATTTTTCTTTTATGATGTTGTTAATAACAAGAAAACGAGTGACATCTAACTCCTCAGTTTAAAAATAACTGCACAGGAAAATGAAAATATATTATTATAATGGGATGGTACTTTTCATCTCTGGAGGATCTGGAAAAAGTCAGTTGAAGCTGAAAGGTTTGTTTGGAAGACTGTACTCTAAAAATTGTTAACTGTATCTAGATCAGAAAACCTATTTATTTATGTAATATTAACAAGCAACCATCTCACACAGCACAGCAATCCATCAAAAAGCTAAATGGTCAATAGAGACAGAAAATATCAATGGATCATATCAGAGCATCTGTCTGGGCAGCACAGATCTGTCTCTGCTCAGCATCCAGGTATTCCCTTCTTTTCTCTGAATTCTGCACTCTTGTTGCTGTTATTCCTTATTCATCTCTCCATCAGTTGATCCCTCGTCTTCTCCTTTGCAGAAGGTGTGCCTCTGGTTTTGTCCGGAGAAGGGACATTTTGGGGGAGTGCTAATGTAAACTTTTCTTATTTACATAGTGCAGAATATTCTTACCTGTTTGCCTTTAGAGGCAGCACGTCACAGGGCTGAGTTCAACTACTTAAATCTACATTTGTCATAGATTAAAAGGGTTGTTTGTATACCAAATTAATGTTGACAATGTAGCCGTGAAGGAATAATTTCATTTTCTAAACTCCTTTTGAATCCTCTGTTCTGAAATGCAATTACTTAAAAAAAAAAAAAAAAAAAAAAAAAAAAGCTAGTTTTGAACCAAAAAACAGTTTTACAGCCTTAAGAAATGAAGCCTGCAGTCTTATCCTTTGCATCTTAGAGTGTGCATTATTGGTAGAATTCAGAATATGATATTTTGCATGTGTTTAAATAGTGTAAACATTTTATAAAACCAGTTATTTGTTTACCAGTGGAAATGTAAGACATGACAACTGTATTTTGCCCTAAGTCTTAGCATAAGAACAAGTGATATTTTTGTGTCTCTTCTGGCCAGCTTGCCATCTAAGAGCAGCATTACTATCACAAAGACAATTACAATGACGTATGATTTTTGCCCTGTTTACCAAGCTGCCTGAGATCTGCCATGAGTTGATCAGCTGCTAGCTTGGCCTGAAATCTACTCTCCAACCCTTCTACAAAGGCTTGAAATGATTTCTTCTGAGACATTTCTTGGAGGGAGGAAAGGGAGGAGAGGTAGGGTTGAAAAATTAAGGTTCAGACAACCCTCTTGATGCTGCACCTTTAAAATGCAATCTGAATCCAATTAAGAAAAGGATGAATAATTAACTTTGGCAGCCTGAGTGTTTCAGAGACATTAAAATGCTGGCCTTGGCTGATGAAGCTAATGGTTTTAATTGCCTCCAGAAAGGCTGCTGAAATTCAATTTCAGCCCAGTGAGGCCTTTATTTATATATTAAATAATAATAACAATACAAATCACTGTTTTCCTTCAGCTTGCCAAGCACTTTGTTATGTACATAACATTATGTGCCTCTTTTTTTTTTTAACATTAACATCTGTGTTTCATTCAGGAGGCTCAGTCTACTCACTGAGACCACAAGTATGATTTTGGTGGGGCCACACCTAATGGGGCTACACAATCACTACTCATAGCAAAAAAGTCTAACTCTGTTCAGAGACACTTTTCTCAATCCACAGTATAACAGACACCTTCAGAGGAAAAAGGCCTCTCAGAGTCATGTTTTGCAGCGCAATCATCTTTATCAGCCATTTCCAGCAGAACTGCTTTTGAATTCCCATTTGTTATGAACTCCACATCTCCTGGAGATTAGCAGGGAAGTGCTACAAAGGGGACTTACTTTTCAGGCATTAAAGGAACCTTTTCCTCCAGCCAGCCCAGCCCGGTGGTTGCTATTTAAAACTTTTCGCTGTGACATGAAAAATCTAGAATTTTCCAAATATCTCTGCCAAAGTATTAATTAAAGCCCACATTGCCTTTTAGAGCAGTTCTGGGCAAGATGTCATCAAACAGTAGGTAATCTGCTCATTACAAACCTCACCCAGCAAGTTTCTCGTTCAGATGAAGCCTAAAGGAAGCATGGCAGGGCGGAAGGACTCAAGTTGTGAAGCAGTACCAATTACAATAAAGTTTGGGGATCAGAAAAACAGATTTTTGCAAGTCTTTCCTCATATCTCTGTTTGTGTAACACAGAGCAGTGTGCTTTTTTGGCTTCATTTCAGGCCTAAGACCTGCAACTTTCTCGGAAGAAATGGTAAATGTATTTACAGCAGATTATCCTCTGTGAAACTGAAGGAGCTACTTTTGCCCATACACCTCAGACTTCTACATCTGTTCTCTACTTTCTGTTCCAGCAAGAGCAGACTCATACTGTTCTCCAATTAACAGACAAACCAAAGTTCATGAGAGAGGCCTATGAGGAGAGGAAAACCCATTGTGGGTCCAGCAGGCTCTAGCAGGCAGAGAAACAATGGTCTCCTGCCAAAATGAGCCTTAGATCTTTCAGAGCAGTTGAGGATAATTAAATACCCAGCTCCCAGCAAAATTCAATGAAAATGAGTATGTCTGCTTCCCTTCTCCCCGGTTTGGGCTCTGATTCAGAAATGTCCATTTCGATTCAGGACTGTGGCTAGCTGTGGCTTGCGCTGCAGCCAGGACTCCCCAGGTACCCAGCCCTGCGTTTCCCCTACAGCACGCTTTGGGGAGAAAGGGCTTGAAAAGGTCAGCACCAGAAGCAGACTGAACCAGACAGTACAGAAGGACTAAGTTTAATGATGTTCAACAAAAAATAGTGATGGGTGCAGTACCATTAGATTTTTATACTGCATGGGGAAATCCTTTAGCTCAGCACTTTCATTCCCATCATAGAAAGGGAGACTATGTTATTTTGCTAAGTGTTTTGATTAAAGCAGAGTCCTATTTCATACTCTTTTGACCATTATAGCGCTGTTAAATATTTGTGCTTTCCAAAATAAAAAGTAATTTTTTGTTCTGTTCTGCTGAGTGAAATTCAGTAATTGCCAAACAATTCTCCAAGAGATGTCAGGAGTTTAGTATTTTGCAGCATTAGTCCAACTTTTTTCTGTGTAATTACATGTATATATGGGGTTAAGGACAGGCCCAGAGAGTGTCCTATTTCCTCCTATCAAAATTAGCAGAGCTGTACTGGCATATGAACAGAAGAGCAAAAGCATGAACAATGGCTCTAAGTTAAAATTTTCAGGGACCATGGGTGTAGTACAGACAAAAGAAATACAATTCAAATCACAGAGTGAGCACATCAGTGAGGTCCTCTATGGGGGCAACATTTACTACAATAAAATGGAGGGGAAAGCAGAGAGAGTGAGCAAGAGCAAAGAAGAAAATTTACAAAGCAACCCTAGCATAAACACATAGGCTGATTTATCTTTGTTCATCTGGTGGGCAAGGGCTATCTAAACTGTCTGCAGAGATCTCTTCAATTAAATAAACTGTCAATGGTAATAAACAAGGGGAAAAAAATTGCAATGCCTATCCAATTTTTAAATATTCATCACTAAATAAAAATTACTGGACTAAGGCACTATTCTTTTCATGTTCCCAACAATGAAAAACATGCTGAGAAATGTAATTATATTAGAATCACGAAACAGCAGAAATCAGTGAATGTTACTTCCATTTCATTGTCCCATTACAGCACATAATCTGAACCTCAGCTGGCTGAAAATTTTAAGAACAAAAGTTCTCATTTCAGACTGCTATTTTGATGTCCTCTGAGTGCAAGATTTGATTAATAAATGCAAAATTTGATTTAGGAAAATAACACACCAAACTTTCATATTACACACCTATGCCCCATATTTTTTAATATTTGCTAATATTAGCATATTTTTAAAACAGCTTTCAGAAACACTAATAGATGAACTTAGCTATAACAGTGAAAAATAACATAAAAACACATATATATCCCAAAAGAAGATGTCCTTCCTTTTGTAAATAGAAGCCCTCAGTCAAATCCCTAAGTCTCTTCAAAATCCTGGGCTCCCTAAAGATGTCATGTGTTGCCTATATATCCAGCTGCAAGACCAAAAAGTTTTTAAATATTTTGACCTTCATAAACTCTTCTCTGCTTTCAAGCCCATTGTTCAGCAGCTTGAAATGCATTGGTCGTCTCTTCTGAATTATAGAACAAGAGCTCCTTTCTGGTTTTAAAGATGTAGAAAATATGTTTAAAAACCTGAACAATTTCTGCCAGAGACTGTATGACACCATTACTTTGCTGAAAACGTCCATCCACTTGTGAGCTTTAGTGCAGTCAATTTTACATCCTCACAGTCAAAAAGACAGAAAGAGCAAAGCCCCACAAGAAACCAAAAGAGAGAGAGAGAATTGGAGAATTGTCTACGAGCCATAAATAGTACTGCTTTGTCCTACATTGGTCACTTGCTAGATGGGGATCCAAACAACCTCTATTCTGCTGTGGGAGACACTGATTTCCCCTCTAAAAGGATTTGGATCTCTAGGTCCCCAGGTGTCCAGCATCCTTTTGCTGAAATGACATTTATGTGGCAGATGGTACAAATAGCCTGGCATGCTTCATAGTTGTTGGATCACTATAAAAATAAAAACTGCCAGATGGCTGGCATGTTTGCTGGCAGTAGCACAGGACCCCACTGACTGATGAGAGGAAGTAAAGCTGCCCAAAATGAAATAATAGTGCCTGAATTTTCTTTGGAGTGCTTCTGAAGTGTGGCTTGCTCCATGTTGGATTTGACTCCTGCTGGCTAGGAAGGAACTTGTGACATCCCTTGATCTGACTGTGCCAGAGGAACATCGCCTACATCTCTTCTCCTGATTTCATCTGTCCTCCCCAGCCGGGGCACGGGCCCTCTCCACCAGCCATTTCCCCTCCAGCAGGGGTACCACCAGGTGCTGTGTACAGGAGGTTGCGTTGTGGGCTGAGATCTCCCCAGGACCTATGCAAGTGGATGATATGAAGGATACGTACTTGAGGAAACATCTTATATCCCATCCTCTGCTGTTCCTATCAAGGTTAAAATCTGCTGCATAGTGAGGACTGTTGTACTTAGGAAAACCACCAAAGTATGACCCTGGGTGCCCTCTACTTGGACTTTTTCCAGATGAAGCAAACATAAACCAGTTTAAACATGTCAAACTAAATGGATTATTTATTTTTCCTACCACAGCTATATTAATGCACCATTATCTTCCTAACTATAACATTGCAGGGCAGCTGGCAGCACAGGTTTGTTCTGACTGCAGCGAGCTGTGGCTGAGGTGAAGGCCAGAACACAGTTCTGTGAATCAAGGAAGGCGAAAGACAGGAATGAACCCCTGAGATTAGAGCTCCAGCAAGGATTTCCTATTTTTTACTTTATCTGTTTCCCCCATCAGAAAGGGGAACATGATCAGAGCAATGAGTTTCCCAGAGGATGGTGCACCAGCTGGTTAATACCTGCACAACTGCTCTGAACATCCCATGGACATATTTTGTTGGGGCAGTACATTTGTAAAAATTCTCAGTTTTACTCACCTGACCAGAGTTGTGAAAAGGCTTCTCTACTGAGTTTACAAATTCTGATGGTGTCCTGACCTTATTTATGTCCATGCAACCTCACAAAGGCAATCAAGGGCTGAACATGTCCCTTTGGAACATGCACGTCTTTGGTCACATTTTACCTTGGCCTTATTTATTTATTTATTTATTTAAACAAGTTGATTGCCAATAATCTCCAAAATTCCAAGCAAATGTTATTATTTCCCAAGTTAAAATCTAAACAAATCTCAGCAAGCAAGCCTGAATTCAAGCCAGCCATGATACAGACATAACAGCAGAATGATAAAGACACAGATAATTTTGGCACTTCACATGGCCAGTTCATCAGCAGGCTAACAGGTCAGTGCCAGCCTCACATCTGAGTGCCACATGGTTGTAAATTTTTCCAAGATTGTTTTTTCATTCCTGAAATAAACTTGTTACAACTGTGAATCCCCTGCATCACTGAAAGCAGCTAAGCTACACAGACCTCAGGCTCATCAGCAGTATTGTTAGTACCACTCTTTCACAATCACTGCGGCGTTACTGCAGTCAAGCTGTTACTGAAACTAATATAAAATCTGGAGTAGTGTTCAGCTCTGCTTGTAATCCAAGCTCAGTTTTAGCTAATTCACAGCATTCAAAGAAGTTCTTTTCCACACACTTTTGTATAGTGCACAGATATCAAAGTGGGGGTTCACTTTCTCACATTTAAGTTAACATTCCAGAATTTAAAACTTTCCCTCATGACTGCTCTCGTTCAATTTGTTTCTCTGAAATACTAGGATAAAAATTATCTTACATCTCACGGCTGCTTCCTTACACCTCTCTTGCATTTCTGTGTTCCTTGGAAATCAGGGCCACCTGACAGTCTGCCCCATAAAACCTCTAACAGTTTGTCAGCATTTCTGGTCTCACAATATTTCAGGTTTTCAAAAGAAAGTGCTGCCAGATGCTTGGTATCCTACAAATTTGTTCATAAAAATGCCTCTCTGAAACAAAATAAAATCCACATGACACATTGTGATTCCTCCTCAAGCCAGATACAGAGTATGAACATAGATCTGTACAGTATAATAAAATAGCAATGACAGAGAATCTTGAGAATATATAAAGTCATTTGTGCTCACAAGAAAGGTACAAACTATGCAAATATAGAGAGAGAGCTGCTGGATATTGGCAAAGGTGCGGAAATAAGCTGGAATGGTGTTAGCAGGAAGTAAGGCACTAGGGCAGGTTCCAAGTGCATCAAACTGACAAGGTCTGGATTGTGCTATGCTACAAGTGGAAAAAGCCAGACTTGACCATGGGAAGGGACAAAGAGTTAACCAAGGAGATTCTTGCTCAAACTTAAGAGAACTCAGAAGAAAAAGTCACCATCCTTGGCAAACAATTATCATACAAGCTTACCTCTCTGGACATTAGAAATGCTTACAGGTATTTATGTGGCAGGTTAGTTCTGAGGAAGCTCACTTATTTTCAGTCTTCCTTGCTTACACAGAATCACACAGAATCACACAGAATCATCTAGGTTGGAAGAGACCTCCAAGACCACATAGTCCAACCTCTGGTCTAACACTAACCAGTCCTCCACTAAACTATATCACTAAGCTCTACATCTAAACATCTTTTAAAGATATTCAAGGATGGTGACTCCACCACTTCCATGGGCAGCCCATTCCAATGCCTAACAGCCCTTTCAATAAAGAAGTTCTTCCCAATATCCAACCTAAACCTCCCCTGGTGCAACTTTAGCCCATTCCCCCTTGTCCTGTCACCAGGCACGTGGGAGAATGGACCAACCCCCACCTCGCTACAGCCTACTTTAAGGTACCTGTAGAGTGTGACAAGGTCGCTCCTGAGCCTTCTCTTTTCCAGGCTGAAGAATCCCAGCTCCTTCAGCCGCTCCTCATAAGACTTATTCTCTAGACCCCTCACCAGCTTTGTTGCCCTTCTCTGGACTCGCTCGAGCACCTCCATGTCCTTCTTGTAGCGAGGGGCCCAAAACTGAACACAGTACTCGAGGTGCGGCCTCACCAGAGCCGAGTACAGGGGGACGATCACCTCCCTAGCCCTGCTGGTCACACTGTTTCTGATACAAGCCAGGATGCCGTTGGCCTTCTTGGCCACCTGAGCACACTGCTGGCTCATATTCAGCCGACTGGCTCATATTCACCATCACTCCCAGGTCCTTCTCTGCCAGGCAGCTCTCCAACCACTCCTCTCCCAGCCTGTAGCTCTGCTTGGGGTTATTGCTCCCCAGGTGCAGGACCTGGCACTTGGCCTTGTTGAACTCCATGCAGTTGGCCTCAGCCCATAGGTGCAGCCTTTCCAGGTCCTCCTGCAGAGCCTTCCTACCCTCGAGCACATCGACACACGCACCTAACTTGGTGTCATCTGCAAACTTACTGAGGGTGCACTCGATCCCCTCATCCAGATCATTGATAAAGATATTAAAGAGAACTGGCCCCAGTACTGATCCCTGGGGGACGCCACTGGTGACCGGCCTCCAGCTGGATTTGACTCCATTCACCACGACTCTTTGGGCCTGGCTATCCAGCCAGTTTCTAACCCGACAAAGGGTGTGCCAGTCCAAGCCACGAGCGGCCAATTTCTTGAGGAGAATGCTGTGGGAAACGGTGTCAAAAGCTTTACTGAAGTCAAGGTAGACCACATCCACAGCCTTTTCCCTTGTCCAGCCATTGTGTCACTTTATCATAGAAGGAGATCAGGTTCGTCAAGCAGGACCTGCCTGTCATAAACCCATGCTGACTGGGCCTGATCGCCTGGTGGCCCTGCAAGTGCCGCGTGATGACTCTCAAGATGATCTGCTCCATGAGTTTCCCTGGCACTGAGGTCAAACTGACAGGCCGGGGTTTCCCAGGTCTACCTTCTGGCCCTTCTTGTAGATGGGCGTCATGTTTGCTGGCTGGTAGTCAACTGGGACCTCCCCCGATAGCCAGGACTGCCGATAAATGATGGAAAGGGGCTTGGCCAGCTCCTCTGCCAGTTCTCTCAGTACCCTCGGGTGGATCCTATTCAGCCCCATTGACTTGCACACATCCAGGTGCTGTAGCAGGTTGCCAACCATTTTCCCATGGATTACGAGGGCCACATCCTGCTCCCAACCCTTCCACCAGCTCCCACCAGTACCCACCAGGCTACTGGGTATCCAGATAGCAACTAGTCTTGCTGGTAAAGGCTGAGGCAAATAAAGCATTAAGCACCTCAGCTTTTCCCTCATCTCTCATCACTAAGTTTCCCCCAGCATCCAGTAAAGGATGGAGATTCTCCTTAGTCCTCCTTTTCATGTTAGAGACACGTTGTCTTCATCTGAACTTAGAGAGTGTTTCTTGCTGCCTGGTTCCAAACAGCAAACTCTCTTTAAATACCTGTAATGTCTTGATGGAAAGTTTATGCATTTTTCTTACACAAAAATAAAATCAATCTCATGAGGAAGTGCTGAGAGCATCAGAACGCATATCACACTGAACTGGTCTCAAGTGTTCATGGATTTCCAAATCACTGTTGGTCTCTGCTGACCAGTGCATTATGTTAAAGGCTGTCGTGGTGCCCTTGGAGAGGATGTCTGCCTGTTTGTGCTATCGTAACAGCTGCATTTATCAGTATGATGAAGAGAAAGGCAAAATAGGAGAATAGAAGCAGAAGGCACCCAAAAGAGAATTCTGGTTAAGAACAAAGTCACCTCTTTGAACCAGAACACAGCCTTTCTTTAAAACCTCTACAGTTTTCAGGCACTCCACTTCTGATAATTCACTTACATTTTCCATTAAAAGAAGACCCCCTTTTGTAAGAAATTAAATCTAGCATATATATACATATAGTTCACATGGAAAAATTTCATCCAGTTGTATTTATATGACTGTAAGTATAAAATAGCTATAAAAATAGAACTTCTTTGATGTGAATGTGATGTGAATGATGTGATGTTTTGATGGCAGAAGCTTACCCACTCTTTTTCTAGTGAAACACTACTTATAAAAAGAAAAATAAAATATTCAGAAGTTTAAGATCTAATATAACATCATCGTAACAATTTCTTAGAGCATTGACAATCTTGTATTCAAACTGGTGATTTATTTGGGCCCTTTGAACCTTGGCTCATGAATTTCAGAAAGTGGTGAATAAACATGTATATATGTGTTTAAAATCCACAGTGTTTTGACATTTACTTAACAGGCTTCCAAGGACACCAGGGAGAAGTTTCCAATTGTGTAGTTGATTCAGTAGGATCTATTGCTTAGACATGTGAAGCAAATGTTTTATGAATTTATAACTGAGCACAATCTGCTTGTATAGCTCAAAAGCCAAGGGTCTGTTTTCCCCAGATCTTAACTTCATACCAATGTCACAATGAAAATACAATTGTTTTTTTGTTTTTTGTTTGTTTGTTTGTTTGTTTGTTTTCCCCACTGGATAAAAATAATACCTTAAAATAATCCTAAACTGCCAATTTAAAGTGTCTATTTTAGTCAAAGATTTGGAATGAGATTTTCTAATGAACTATGAGAGAGGCACTACATAAAAAACAAACTAGAGGAACATGAACTTAGGCAAATCGAAGGGATGACATCCTTCTTTTTCATGGCAGCATTATCCAAGACTCCCCCTGTGCCCACTCTCAGTGTCACCTCCCTCCAGCAGGAAGGACAGGGCAAGGCCAAGTGCTAAGGTGCAGTTCAAGCTCATTGCTGTGTGGACCAGTGAACAAGGATTTCTCTATCCCACAATACATTTTTAAATTCTGCCAACTGAGGAGCAGGTAAAAAATGTTTAGCTGAAAACTTTAAAAAGTCATAAATGAATACATATTGTCTTCCTAGCCTGCACAATCTTCTGGTGACATCTGAGACAAGCTTTCCAAATCCTCGTGGATTTGCAGAATGAAGATAGGGACTCTCTACCGGAAATACAACTGCAAGGCAATTCCTCCCACCGTGCAGCATATCACTTTTCCTGTCAATAATGTATAAATTACTTTCTTCTTCAGAAATAGGATTTTATGTGTAAGGGGTTAAAATTATAATAGAAAAATCCATGAATTAAGTCTAATTTAAAAGAAAAAAAAATTACTTATGATCGACTTTTCCAGTACTGCATCACATAGAGAAGGATTTTTATGTGTCATGGTTCCCACTTGCGTTTTGTTTTCTAAATTATCATAAAGAAATAAAAAAGCAATTGAAAAACATTCCAAAAAAAACTGTGGCAGATGCAAATTAGAACAGACAGTTAAGAAGGGAGAAAATACTAAAAGCAGAACCATTAAATGACTGTAAGAAACTGGACAGTGCCTTCATGTTTCCCAGTTAAGCATTTCAGATCTCTTCAAGAAAGTTTGACTTCAAATACTTTGATATAAAACGTCTTTGATCTCTAATTACTGATACTGCATGATATTAAAACTTATTATAGCATCTCATTAATCATAACAATCTCAAATCTGTTCGAAAGTTAGATATTTTAGAACTATCTCCAGTGGAAAACTGAATAATCTTCCACCAGCAATTAGTTGGTGAATGTCCAGTTTAATCCTGGTTAAATCATTTAATCTCTGTATATGGCTCTTTAAAACAGTTTTAATAACAGCGTATTTCTGCCATCCTATTTTTATCTTACAAGTGTGAAGCTCTGTAGGCAAAGCAGCATTTTATTATGAGTACAAAGAGTTCCTAGGAAAATGATACTTGGAAACAAGCTGTGGTAATTAGGCAATTTACAAATAGGAAAGACAATAATGGGTAGATGAAAACTGGGTTACCCAAACAAGCTACTTTCCATCTTCAAATGGCTCTACCAGTACGAAGGGCTCAGGAATTAATTACATTATTTGGATAGCAGACCATGGTGTTCTACACCATAACCCTGCCTTTGATGGCATTACAACATGTAACTGGGATTGCCGTGTGAGCAGTTGTGCTAACAGCGTTATTGAATCATTAACTCCTAATAGCAGTTTGGGATCATTCATTCCTCAAAAAGACTTCGCTGCAGCTCAGTGGGATAACCCTGGTTATGGTTGCCTTATGCTCCAAGCTGACTTGTGTTTCTATCTGCAGGAACCTCCGTGCTGCCATCACGAGCACATACAGCCCATCCTGCACAAGTACCTATCTCAGGGCTAAGATAAGCTTCTGTCTAAAATAAAGGCAAACCCAACAGTCAAACCAATTAACAGAAGCCTGAGACATGGCCTCATATGCAGTGCACCCAGGCCAACAGATCTAACAAAAACCCTCTACCTGTACCAGAGAGGACACCATGCTTGTTAGTAGCCCACAGGGACAAATGTGATAAAGACTCCTAAGGTCCTAATGAAGCTCTGCTCCTTCTGCAGCACCACAAGGTATCATGAAGACAAGAACATATTTGGTGGGGAGAGTGTCATGTTTGTCATCAAACTTCTTCTGAAGACAGAGATGAGCATAAGCAGCAAGTAGAAGGTCCGAGTCATATTCTGGCTGAGAAGACGTTTGCTTGTCAGCTCTTTGGATAAAGAAACTGAGCACAGAGAAACTACAGTTAAGGGGTTTCAAATCTAAAACTGCCATTTCTTTCTCCTGCTTCTTCTACACAAGTCTCTGCTTGGCAGCTAGGTGAAGGAAGAGTAGCTGGGAGGCTCTTGCAAGCTGGCACAGCAAATGACAGGGACCAGCTGGCAGCAGAGCTCGCTTCACATGGATTTCAGTCTCGGCTGTTCATATTCCACAAGTCTAGTTACCAAAAGCCTTAAACAGAAACATCTCAGCCTCCTGTCTTGAAAATTAATCGTAAAAACCAGGCTGGTCTGTACTTGACAAAATCAGGCTAAAAAGGTGAGTATAAAGTACCATGCTTCAGGATTCCCACCTACAGTACAGACCCAGTACACACAGAGGTGTTTCACTCCATGCTCCATTTCAGCTCCCAAAAATTTTAGAAAACATGTATGGTCAAGAAATAGCAATACAACTTCCCAGACAGCAAGTTGTGGAATAAATCTGAGTTAGGCAAAAAATGAGCCAAGTTACAATCACTTACTGGTGTGGCGTGAGGATGCAGCTGATGCATTTTTAACAGACAGTTATTCCTTTGCTTAAACTCACCTTCAGAGGCACCACTTGCATCAGAATGGCGAAGTTAGTGAGGTGGTTACAAAGACACACTGAGTAGTTGAGGTCCCCACTCTCACGCACACAACCTTCATTAGACCAGACACCAGTTCCATTGCTGCAAAGCACAAAAAAATGGAACATAATCTCTATCAAAATGCATCTTATTGAGGTTAATTCGACATGCATCGTACTGTACAGGAGACATAAAAGATTGAAAGCCATCTCAGGCTGGTGCATTCACAAACACTCTCAGATTCTTCTCAACTCCATCATAAAAATGGTTAACAAAAATATTGACTAGAATAGGGCCCAAATCAGACCCCTCTGTGAATGTCACTAGAGATTTCCTCCCAGTTCTATAACTAGTGAATAACTGTGTATTTTATTTTTTTTTCATAACATTGTGCAAACTGTTTATAGCATTTCAGCTAGACCCCAATTTCTACACTTTGAGAACTACCATACTGGACATTTCAATAATCCTGCAAAAGTCAAAGCATATCATATCTGCTGCCTTCCTCTTATTCACTGTCCCACTCATCCTGTCAAAGAAAGTAATTTAGACTGATTGAGTTTGATTTCTAGCAACCCATCCATATTGACTGCTTTTTGTCACTTCATTCTCAGGGAGACCAAGAGCAGCCCCTGCTCCATTGAAGTTATGGCTGGCCTGGCCACGTGGCTTAGTCCCAGTGCTGTGCAGGAATGTGATCCTCATGGGATTGCTTATTCTTGGAGCTGGGAAAACCTGGAAACCCCTGTGCTGACACAGCCCTGCCACAGAGTGGGGACACAGGAGCCACATATTCACAACTAAGTGGAGTTCCATGCACCATAAGTCTGTCTGTTTCTTAACTATGTATTATTTTTTATATCATTTTGGGTCCTCAGGCTAGACTGAGTGATGTTTTTATTGGTACTTAATTTACAGACAGGTATTACCTCACCTTTCTTCTGTCCTTTGGAACCTCTTTGAGTTCTCAAAGGGAGTATTCTGTAGGTCAGAAACCAATTGCGTATTCTTTAACTACCATGCACTAGGGAATAAGACTATCCTGACACAAATAAAACCCATGTGGAAGGACAGATTTCACATTTCAGTTTCTATCCCAAGGCAAAGCCTCAAAGGCACAAGCCTCAGTGGAAAAGCATACAGGAACAATGTCCCAACCATATTAATTTGCTTCATTAAAATCTGTTTCTAATTTACCATAATTTGTGAGTAACCATAACGATGAGTAACTGCTAACAGCTGGGACAGTTCAACATCCCTGAAACAAAACTTCAGTAAAACAATTGCAGTGACTTTCCCATGTGCATGCTGGATAGGAGGGACCACAGCATTGCAGGCCATTGGCATATCAGTTAAACTTATATTATTACAGCTCAAAACCAGTTAATCCCCATGAAATTCAAAATTCACTAATTGTATTCTTTCTCAATTAACTCAGCAAGAGCAGCATGCTTGGAAATCAAAAAGAGGTTAAATATATTCAGAACTAAAAAAAAGTAATAGTAACTGCTATTTTTCCATAGTTACTATTTCCTGAGTGAAATTTAGGGTGACATTTATTTACCTTTTAGTCTAATTTGCATTCAGGGCATAATATTTCTTCATTGCATGCATTGGCCAAAACTCACAGCTCTTAAATACAGATCTCACATGGTATTTTGAAACAGGCACAGATCCACAGAAAACAATGGTTATGTTGGAGGCTTGCCATCTTAAAACATCCAAGTGTCTGCCCAAATGGATATATTCATAAACCATCATAGCATGATCAGTATCAGTCTGCATTTTAGTTTTGATTCCAACACTTTTCAATCTCTCAATCACCTACTTAACACAAAGTCAGTGAAAAAAAATGCTCCTATTTATGGTAAAAAGTCACAGTGAGATTGCATTTCTTGTAAAGAGTTTCATTACTTTCATTTACTTCCATAAATAAAAGAGAACAAGAAAGTAGGTAATATGTAGCATCACAAACTATGTGCAATTTGATTAAATCAAGTTAAAAAAATTAAATTATGTAACATACCTATAGTCCAGAAATGCACAGTAAAGATGAACTCTGTTACTCTTATTTAGTGCTAGGCTGTATTGTTTGGGAGTCTGCAAGAAAGAAAAGAAAAGCCTTGAAGGAATGTTTAAAAAGAACCACAATCCATTGTTCAATCAGTTCAAATTCCTATTATTATAATAACTTCCCTAGACATTATAGATTAACCACCTTACTGAAAGCAAATTATTTTTTTTTTTCAGTTCTCATGGTTTTATCACAAACCCCAAACATGCAAGGGCTGCTATTGTCTAACGTTTACATGCTGGAATTAAATTCACGTCACTTGGAGTGAGAAATTGGCATCCCATTTAAGTAATAACAAAACAGACGTCCTTATTGTACATAAGCACAAATATATGTGTTAATTTTTTCAGCATATATTTCACTTCTTTGGGGTTTGTTCACATTAAGTAATAAAAATCTCGTATTTTAGGATTAATAACACTGAAATATGTGCATTACAATGACCAACTCACATACATTTTCTTTCCACCATAGTGATTATATTTAAATATATAATCAAACTGAAAGAGCAATGCTATAATCCAAGATTTTATTTTAACAGACTTTGGCAGTATGGTGACATAATTTTTATCTTTCACAAACAGATTTGGCCACATTAAGTCTCCTCCATTCAGAAAGGATTGAAACCTCATTCTCCACTCTATTGCATCAGTTTCGTGAGAAAATGATTAAAACAATATTGGAGTGAATTATTAGTTCATTATAGACAATATATGCAAAACAGAGGTTTCCAGTATCTGTTCTACCCTTTTTAATATAAAAATCCCCCAGATCTACTCTGTGGTAGATCCTACCTTAAGGCTGTTTTTTTTTTAATTACTAGAATCTTCAATAGAAATCGTGAATTAACAGCCCTCGGATTATTGCAACACAAAGTCAATATTTCTGTCAAACCAGAAAATAACAGAGCACTGTCCTCTTTGTTTTAAAGAAGAAAGAGGTAAAAAACAAACAAACAAACAAAGAAAAAAAAAAAAAAGCACGCTGAAATTCAAGGAAGTACAAGAAGTCTCTGCAATTTTCTTCCTCTTCTCCCACAAGTTTGAGTGTCAGGCACAAGGTAGTACAGTTCCCTCCTTACCAACGATGATAAGACATTTCTAACCCAGGACATTCATGCTGGATTTCCACATACTCCCAATAGCTGTGCTGTAGATAAGGCCATTTATATCTTCTTAACTCACACCTCTGGATAACATAAATGGAATTTTCTTATCTACTCGAGCAACTTCTGGATAAAACTTCTGGTTCCCTGACTGAGCCTGGTTTTCCTAAGACTTCATCATAGAAACAGCTGAGATTGCAGGCTGGATAAGCCCAGAAGTGGAGTTTAGAGAAGACAGACTGCCACTTATCTGCTGAGGGTCTCTATTTTCCCCCTCAGCTCTAGTCACTTCCCGTAGCATTCTTCCAGGAGGGGATCAAAGCAAACAGTAAAACTTAAAGTGTCTGACACTGAAACTGAGTCCAAGCAGGTGGAGGAAGAAGAGCTGGCTGCCTGCTGTTTCTCTCCCCAGTGCTCATTAAACAAGCTGGCCCCTCTGCATTTTAGGAAGTTACTACTTTGTACCTATTTGTAATTCCAGCAGTGTGGTCTGATGGCAGAGTGCCCTGAACAAGAAATCAGTATCCCTGCCAATATTCATTATAACCCCAGCTACACGTGGTCCTCATGCTGATGGGGGACAGGGCACAGAGCTGCTGACCTTCCACTCTCACGAGAGGATGGCACCATTGAAGTGGCAATGGGACAAGCCCCCAGATTACCTGAAGATGTCTCACTGATATAACTCCAGGTCCAATCATGCCACTTTCTTTCCACACGTGGTTACAGAGATACAGTAAGCCCAACTATATGATGTTGATTAACACAGGGGAGTCCTTCCTCATCTTTGAAAGCCCTTCACTATTTCTGGTTGTTCTCTAAAGGTCCTGCACAAAGCCCCAAGAGCTCACTGGTATGTTCCCTGCTAGTTCCATCAACTGTGAACTTCCCATTCCTTTCAGAAAGTACCCTGTCTTGAGCGTGACCTTTAACTACAGTAGGGGTCTTGCACACCATCCAAACCACATATGAAATATGGAGTGCCTTGCAGAAGCTGCTTCTTTCCCTTAATCCCACCTTTTGCTGTTCAGATTACTTTTGAAGACTGCAAGTTCAGAAACTGCAGAAGACTAATGATATAGCCCATGGCTGGAAAAATGCCTTCTGCAACTTCAGTTAACCTAGGGTTTTATTGACAGTTCACTTTGTTTTACCAGCAACAAGGGCACATAGCATAATGTTTGTCCATTATGCTATATAATGTTACGTCCATCATGACATAGCTTTCCTGAAGTAAGCAATTGGAAGAATGTCAGTTTGTATTGCAAATTATTTCACTTTTATGAGAGTAAAGCAGTGGCTGGAAAAAAAAAAAAAAAAAAAAAAAAAAGTGAGATCTGCTCTAATAGCAGCTAAGATTATAAGATTATACAATAACTGTTATTTCTGACTTGTGAAATATCTGTAGATAAATCTTGATTCTTAATGTACTAAATGAAAAGGGCACTGCAAGGTCAGGTTGGAATAAGACATAATACTTCAGTTGTGTATCTTTTCACACAAATAAATCCCAGATGTATGTTTTACCCTCAATTAAGTATCTCTGGCAAGGGATGAATTACTGTTTTTCTCCATCTTTGACTCTAAACACAGATGTCACTCATTAGACAAAGAAGTACACCAAGTAAAGCTATACAGTCCCTGGACTATGTGCTATCCAGAACTGTATGTAAACCCACATGGAAAAAATACATATAATGTGTATACAAAAAGAATCCATACCACTTCAACTATTTAATTTTCTCAAAGGCTATGTTCTGTGTTTTTACATGCACAATGCAGGCATCACAAGGCTTTTTCTGTGCTATTCATGACAACTGCATAACAGTCATCTTCTCGGAATTCATTGAAACTCTGTAATAAAACTGTCAACAGAATAGAAACCCACCTAACATATAAGAAACTGGCCACAGTGAGGAATAAACCCTCACTGATCTTCCACAGCTCTACTTTAAATTACTCAATGAAAAACAAACTGTCTCAATACTGCATTTCTTAAGTTAAACTATGTGTGACAGCACAGATGTGACTTGGATCCTGTAGCACTGAGGATATTGATTTAATGTCATTGATAACAAAGAACTTAATATACAAGTAGGCTTTTACACTAAAATAATAAGTCACTTGAATGTTTATAAAAGCCTATGAAAGGACAGTTTATGCAGTTTTTAGTAGTATGGAGAGAGAAAGTGCCAGTATGTCTAGTAATGCAGGGTCTGTTTGTCAGATCTTCTCCCTAATTTCAGTTCTTTTTATCCATTCTTCTGCATGGAGAGGGCTACGTGTTGTAGCTTCAAAAAGAATTACATTAAATGAAGCAAAGGGCAGGCCACTGGCAAGCAATAGCCAGGAACACAACCCATGTTACTGAAAAACACAGTACAAGCTCCATGTCTCTATTTAGACCCCCAGCAGAAATAGAGCGGTTCAGCATCCCTTATTCTAACCACTGTTTTTTGGTAAATTAGTAAGACTTAATGCAAGCCACAGAAACTCCTTCTATGTGTTGAGGGTATGTAGAGTGTGATGGGGATACGGTACTTAAACTGCTGGGAACTAGGGACAAGGCCATGGTTAGTGGGGGGAGAGGCCAAAAAAGGGGGGTGAGGGGCTAAAAGGACTGCTGGAAACCTTCAGAAAAACCTAGTTGCAGGAAATGTCATGAACAGAATTGCAGAAGAAAAACAGCCAGCCAGCTGCTGCTGGGGAGTTCTGCCAAGGAAGAGAAGCCAAGCAGAGGGTGGGGTGAACCTTTGTGAGATTAGTTTGTTTCTCCTCTCCTCCCCTGAATTTAAAAAGCAAACAAATACTTAGTGGCCACCAAGGGAAGAGGGTATGCACTTTCTAATTAAATATATGTTTTTCTCAAATGTGAGGAAGGAGATTTCTTTGGGCCAGATCTGCCATTGGTCTAAACTCAGTAGCTCCAAGCCCAAAGGTTAATGTTGGACTTTCTCTTATTCAAAGCACTTGATAATTTAGTTAAGATAATTATTAAATAAATAAATAAATAAATATTAAGATAATCAATAGACTAGATAATTAAGTTAAATTTGGTGTTAATTTGACTCTGTTTACAAAATACATAATTTTGTTTAATTCAGAGATTTTGAAGCCTTGTCCTCTGAACATCCAAACACAGTGGATTATTTTGAAAGTGTTGAGAAAGGGCTCTACTGCAAACCACCACTTGTCAGTACACTTCTGTCTTTTGTGCAGTTCACAGCCCCACTGAAAGATTCTTAAAGGTCTGGGAATGAACCTTGATTCTCATTAATGGAATAAGTTAGAGACTAGTCTTATTAATTTAACGATTTCATCTCCACACTGTGACATCCTAAATGTTTGCATGACCTATCCAGGACCACATGACCACTGACTTTTCCTTCTAAGATACTCTACTTCTCTTACTTACTTAGAAAATAAAAACTTTAAGATACTTTCATCTACTCAGCTCCCTGAAAAAAAAAAAAAAAAGAAAAAAAAAAAAAAAAAAAAAAAAAAAAAACAGAAGAAAAGAGAAAGAAAGACTAACTACCTATTTCTATATTGGCTGTATTGTTCCAAGCTGTGAGAAGACTGCATTGCAAAGGACCTGGGACCAGGTCACCCAACCATTCTAATTTAGAGTCTGTTTGACTGATTCACCCTAAGATGTAACTAGCATGTGTAATGAAAAAACTATTACAAATTATACGAAAATGAATTTATCTTATCCACAAGGAATTATACAGTGTTGTGCATAAAAGCCAGACCTTTACCTGATGTAAATCAACAGTTCCATTGTGGTCAACAGTGCTATGCCAGCACACGCTTACTGAAGCGATGCAGTGAAATATGTAGGCTCCCAGGGTCAACATGAAAACCCTTAGAGCATATTTCTTAATGGAACAAACATACAGGTGTGGTGCTTTGTTTTTGTTTTAAAAAGCATGGTAATACAAAGAGTGGAGGACTTTAATATAATATAAAGGAAATAAACAGTGAAATATCAAGTCCTATAAAGACATATAAAATCTTAGCAGGTTGGCATATGTAATTGAATATGGATTGCTTTTTAATCTTCCTTCACCTGAGGTTAAAAAGAGTCAACATATCAATTTTCTGCAAAAATATTTTTAATCTAATACTACAATAGCTTTCCCTAGCTTTCAGAGCACCCTATTCAACAGCTGCTTTATCAGGCAAGCAATGTGAGAAGAACAAAACAAAACATTAAAAACAAACAAACAAACAAACAAAAAACAAACAAACTATGAGCAACAGACTGAAAAATATCTTGGCAGTTCTATTAGATCATAGTTTTATAAAGAGGGAAAGAAAATGAGGAGGGAATGGATGAGGAAATTGTCCTTGGTACTTCTTTTCTCAATTACTGTGCACAGCAAAACAAACAAATAATAATAAATAAATAAATTACTTCTGAGTGTGTACAGCATCAAAAGATCCCATCTTTCTTATGGCACTGAGCAAGGGGCTTCATGGAGCAGCTGCCAAGACAACATCTGAGCACTTGCAGATCTCAGTGCAGCTGTCAGGCACTGTGCATCTGCAAAATAGTTGCCTGTGGTATATAATCATTATAGCACATATATACATATGTGGTATATAATCATATATAGCACATATATAATAATCATTACAGCACATACAAAAGCTGGGGCAATGATTGCTAAATGTATGCTAGGTGCAATGCCTTGACAGTGTTAAAAAGGTAATCGCTCTCCTCTTTGTTTTTGGGTGCTAAATAGTATAAAAGTCAGGTTTTCCCAAGAAGGCTCAAGGAAAGCTGCTGAACTGTTGAGCAATTTTGGCAATGGAAACTGACTGCAACCTTTGAGTTAAGATTACAGTCTCTCTAAACAACACATACATAGTTCCCAAATGGTCTTTCTATAATTTCACGCCTAAAAAATTCCCACCCTAACATAGAAGATATATTTATGTAGATCCCTCAGGTAGTTGACAAATTATGGCATCAGTGGGTCAGTAGTGAGGTCCGAACTCAGGAGCTTCTGAGCAAAAAGTACCATGATCAGCTTCACCAAGCCATGGATCCTCTATGGACAATGCTTGTATACACTCCTCAATTTCAAAGATCTCAAATATGCAACAATATCTTTCTTTCCTTTTCATTTCTTGTTGGTCCGGGTGCACAGGGGCACTATGATTGCTTTGTATGTATTTGTTAACACTGGGCAGAGACAAGCAGTTGCATGGTAAATTCTTTCAGCTTGGAAGCCAAAACTATTTAAGACACAGTACTGCAGTGTAAAAGCATGCCAAACTCCCATTGACTGCAATCTGGATTAATAATACTCACAATATTGTTGTAAATCATGGTAATAAATGGAAAGCACAGAAAGGCTGAAAAATAGCCATGGAAAGGAGAAGGCTCATTTTCATTAGAGATGCATAGAGTTGCACAAATAGAAACTGCAGGATAAGGACCTTTGAAATTCAATTTGGGCAGCAACCAAGTTACATCAGTAAATATTTGATGTTTAAAATTTTAAAATGCCAGTCAGTGAGAAATGGGGCCTAGCAGGGCAGCCTTTCCTTATATGAGTACCAGTAAACAGAGGATTGAACTGATGTTCTAAAGCAGCTTTTATGCTTAAGTGAAAAAATGATTTCTCATGCCCCTTACAGCATTGTTCTGTTCCAAAGAACTACAAAGTGAAAATATGAATGTTCTTGTTCTAGAAATAGTATCATTTGATTAATTACTAATTTAGCAGTCAGCTGGTTTTGATATGTCTTTACAGTTAAACAGTTATATCCATGTGTGAGTACAAAATTTATCCATACACAGCCCTATAAACCAGCATGTTGTTTAGATATCTAAAGATGGACAAAGGACTGCAAAGCTAAATCACTGATACTAAACACTTGGGACATGTTTTTCTCACTTCTTTAAGTTTTAGCACGTCAATTTAAATGAGAGCAAGGGAGAACCAGTCTCTTTCCCATACGTTATTGATAGAATTGTTTACGCAGAGCCACTGCCACCAAACTCTTCAGGACACTGCACATAGCCTCCACCTGGCTCAGGGCATAACCTCCAACTGGGTATTACCTCTCCAGAATTAATGGATGAGATCTGGTTCCAAACAGATCTAATTTGAATCAGGTAATTGAAAATGCAAGTTATTTCACTCAGGGTGCCCATGTTGAAGCAGTTACTTATTGCTCAAAAGACCTTATTCTGTTTTCATGCAGTGTTGCTAGGGTACTCTGGCAGCAGCAGTAGCAGGATGTGTGGGCACAGCCCTGCAGAGCACATTTCTGCTCTTCCCTTCTCTCCCCTCCAGCACACACTCAGAGCAGCCAGAACTTCATACTTCAGAGAAAAATAAAACCTTTCTGATTGTCAGGGACAGAGTAAAATAGTTTATCACACTGGCAAGTAAATAAATAAAAAGAAATATATCCCTCTTTTTATTTTTAGACCTACCTGAAGTGGAGTTTGCTGAGAGGTCGTGAACACAGAATCCTAAAGGGCTGTTATCCGCTAACCACTATCCCCATCTATATCATTTATGCTCTGAACTGTATTAATGTCTGTATTAGATGGGTCAATATGAAAATAATATATCAGGACAGATAAAAGAATAACAATAAAAAAGCTAACAATACAAAACTACCCCAAACCTGGGCATTTGGCCTGGTTCTTCCAAGTAATTTTGTAAAACACCACTTCAAATAGTACAAAGCGAGACTGATTGTTAGTGCAACTTTTTGCCACGGTCATTCATCTGATCCAAGATTATGTTGCTTTTGCTGTTCCTGCATACTTATGCCCCTTAAGAAAAAAAAAAAAAAAAAAAAAAAAAAAAGTTTTTGTTTTTGTTTTTGTTTGTTTGTTTTTTAATGTGAATAAATGTAAATACTTACAAAGATGCCTGTGCAACCCATCCACCAGTCCTGCAAGATTCCAGTGATATAAGGTGCGAGAACCTTACTGGCCCTTTTTGGACAGATGAATGAACTATCATTTCAGTTTTCCCCCACCCAGCTTACAATCAACATACTAAAGGAGAGTTTGTGGTCATGCTGATACAAATCCATGGTAACTTTCCAAAATTGCTTAATGAAATGGACAACAGTGTCTTTTGGTATTTTTTGTTTGTTTCTTTCTTTTTGCTATGCCTCTTCCTGCTACTATGCATTATTACATTAAAAATGCATTTCTTTTATAAAATGAGAAGCAGATGTCCTGTTCCATATACCCTTTTTTAGCTCCCTCTGATTTTCTTAACTCATGTGAAAGTACTGCTGAAGGAAAACAACTGGTTTGATTCATAATAAAAAGACTATTAAAAATGGACATCTTTTCTAATCCAACAGAACCACAGTGAAAGAGATAAACAATTGATTTTTCCCCCCCATTCACCTATAATATTTTGACATAGGCAGAAATATTTCCCTTTGCTATACAACTATCCAGGCCTATTGCAGAGCTCTGTAACAGGAAGCAATGTCTAGGCAATGACAAGAGCTGTGACAGGGACCAGAAGGCAGGCACAAAGCGTAATCCTTTAAAGGGATGCACAGAGTAGAATCAATTTTAATACTTTTCCTATTAGGTAATATTTCCACAATTCTTAGTTTCCAAATCATTGCTTAGGCTTTTCCTCCTTATGGCTTTTTTTTTTTTTTTCTTTTTTTAAGAGAAACATTTGCATCTGATGAGAAACATTCAAGACACACAATTTAACATTTAAGCTGCAGCTGTGATTCACAATCCCTAAGTAACTTCAGCAGAGAGAATTTAAACCAGAAACAAGAAACTGGGAGAACTCAGCACGAGCTGGATAGGTGCTGGGCATGCTGCCCACTGCGGGGCAGTGCCTGTGGGAGGGAAGCAGGACGGAGAGACGGGCAGTGCCTGCCTGCGTTTGCTCCAAGGTCTGCAGAACAGTTACAGTCACTTGTATCCCAAAACAGACACGCTTGGATTGCTGATAAGTAGATTTCACAAAGCTCAGCTGAAACTGAAAACCCTTGAAACAGAGGTTCAGTCCCTACAAATAACATGCACCAGCACCAGCAAGAAGTTGCCCTGAATTCAGAAACAACACAAAACTACAAAACCCAACAGCAAGTCCCACTGGGATTTTTTTTTTTTTTTGTTTAGGTTTTGCATACTTCTTTGCCAATACACAAATGAGGGCTGGATTAGCAAACATCTGTTGCTCACAAGACAGAAAGTATCAATTATAAGATGAATCAATCAATATTTAGTCATATTTATTATGGAAGAGGCTTTAGACTCTATTAACACATTTTTTTCACACAATGAGCCACAGTAGTTAGCCCAAAACTACCAGATTTCTAAGTGAAGAATCAATATATATTGCCTTTTCTAAGTACACGGAAAGAAAAAGCACAAATATGCCCTGCACAAAGTCTGTGTCCTTATTTTGAAGAGCACAAGGACTCTGACAGCTTAGAGCAGTGATCATTAAAATTTCATGTACTCTGCATGGTAATAACAGGAACAATAGACTGTTTATGGAATTATTGGGAATATTGCATTTATCTTTCTTTGTGAAGACTTCAGTGCCTTGTACTCCACTTGCAAGGACAAACTTAGCTACTGGGAATGGATAGCTTTGGCAGCCTGTGACTGCAAGAGGTCTGATACAGCCAAATGCTGCACATGAAGCAGGACTTGGTAGTGTTAGGTGATGGGTAGAATTGATGATCTGATGGGTTTTTTCCAATCTAAATGATTCTGTGTTTCTTTGGCAAGGGGGCAAGGGCTGCTGGTCCCAGGAAAGGCTCCCTGAGTCTCCCTGGGGATCCCAGCTAAGCTAGTGAGGTTTTGCCCAGGGCACCAGCTGAAGCACCGTCCCATCTCCCATATACACACCTGCATAAGCAAGGGCTTTGTAGCCCTTGGCAAGGTAGAACAGAAATGAGAGCAATTCAACAGGAGTTAAGTGAGCACCGAAGGAGCAAGGTCTTCAAGCCACGGACACAAAGCTTTTGGTTTTCTGTGTTTAGCACATACTGGAACTCTGGTTTATGACACAGATACCCTAATATGGAAAAAAAATGTACTCCTGAAGGAAAACGTCAGCTTCTTCAGATTTCTGGAGAAGCTCCTCCATGAGTTTCAGTGAGAATTTGATCAGGTCTTTGTTATGTCCTTTAAAAAAAATAAATAAATAAAAAATGATTGTGTAAGATATTCAATTGGTTCATCATTATGTATTTGTACTGTCATCTTTGCTAACATTTCTGTGCAAAGGCCTAGGTTTTAAAGGGCAGTTTGAAGACATGATTTAATGAAAGCTTTAGGAGGAGTTTTAATAGTTCATGTCAGAAACAGAGTACCAGGCTTAATTGTAAAAATATTTACCACTCAGTATGCCCATTGCTAATTTTTTTTTATAGGATTGGATTTATATGTTAGCATTTTCCATTCTCATTAAAATCCTGGCTATGCGAATGTTGCAAATGAAAAGCAATGCCTCACATTCTTTGTGAATTATATGTGGCAGGCTTTGTTTTATATTGACCCTTTCAGTTCTTATATCCCTTGACTAGCTACTAATCATCATTTATCCTGTCCCTGACTCTGCTAATCTCTGCAGAGCGGGTGAGACAGGCAGTCAATGGAGGCGATGGAGTATAAATAATGACAGAGTACAATAAACATTCCAATTGCAATGCCACATCTCATGACAAAGACTTTCAGAAAGATACAGTGCACAGTCCTTCTACGATAAGGCTGTTGTAACCAGATTGGGAAATATTGCAAAAACTTTATGCTTGCTTAAGCTTCAAGATATTCAGGCCCACTAGGTGAGATAAGGGAATGTTTATTCTGTGTAATCAAAAAATCACTTGGATTCAGGATACGTGGTTTTATTCTCAAATTCTCTTTCCTCATGTGACTCTTCATTGGTTCTTTCCTGATTCAGTGTTTGGTTTCATGTCCATTATCCTACCTATTTAGTCTGTAATATCTCAAAATAAAATACATCTTCTCAATCTTGTTATGCTTTACACAGTGGGAATCCAGATAACATCTGCAAAGACCACTGTAAATGTATGTGTTAACATACAGCCTAATACTGTGTCATTTTCTGATAAGCAGCCCTGGATCATCTGAATATTTCATTAAGTTCCCAGTGAATGCAGGGACTTTCTTCCCCTGACTTCTCTCTCCCCAAACTCCAGGTGGAAGACATAAGCCTGCTACTTTATTTCTTCATTTGTTTCATTTCTAACAAGCATCCAGCCATACAGCCCCAGAGTAAAACTGACCTGGGAAAAAAAAAAAAAAAAAAAAAAAAGAACCCCAAGAAAAATGCAAGGTTTCTATCACATTAAGATGCTAAAGCTCTAAAGCTGCTGTCTTAAGCAACACGATCAATAAATGAGACAAGGAAGTGCAGACATGGAGCAAGATTGCTCTCTTAGATACAACCCAAATCTGTACCACATTGGTTTTAATATTAATCCTCAGACACAGACAAAAATCCTTTTCTGCAATGCTTCTTGAGCTGCAGAGCAATGTAACAAACACTCTTGCAAGGCTCTGTGAAAGACTTTTTTAGACTGTAGCATCCTACTAAGATATCATACTGTCCTGACTAGGTACTTCTAGGATTAATTTCATGGCTTTCCATTGCTTGCCTTTTTTCTTCCTTCCTTCCTTCCTTCCTTCCTTCCTTCCTTCCTTCCTTCCTTCCTTCCTTCCTTCCTTCCTTCCTTCCTTCCTTCCTTCCTTCCTTCCTTCCTTCCTTCCTTCCTTCCTTCCTTTCTTTCTTTCTTTCTTTCTTTCTTTCTTTCTTTCTTTCTTTCTTTCTTTCTTTCTATTGTGGAAAAAAAATCTGTCAAGAACATTTACATTTTTCTTCCTCTGATTTGAATCTTTTCTCCCATTCCTGTACATTTGCCAAATATGAGTTGTCTTTTAGTCTGTTGCATGAATGAGAATGAAGCACACACAGCTATTAAGTTCAATGTCATTTTTCACTCACAGGAACTGTGAGGGTGCCAGAACTATTTGATTTGTGCATCAGCCACATCCAGTGAATCGAGAACCACTCGAATTAGGCCTGCTCCATTAGCTCTAGCTACAAAGTTGAGTAACATGAGACTAAGCCATTGAACTCATTTTTTTTTTTAATGAGAGAATGGCAGCTAGTGGAGCTTCATGTACGGCTCTAGACATAATGCAGATAGAGCTGCTGATTCAGCAGTGACAGAGCTGTAGCTGGCTGCAGTTTAAATCAGGGCCCCTGGCTCTGCTGATGGCTTCACCACACAAGGACAAGGGCTGGCACAGCCGCAGCCTTCAGGACCGCAGGAATACGAGGGCAACTTCAAGGCTGTGCTGGCAGAACAGCGATAAATGATGCACTCCTGAGGAGCTGAGGCACTCAAGTTTCAGTGATTGATTTCTTTTCAGTTTAACTGGGATTAAATTCTTAAAATAGGGGTACGTTCAACTTTCAGTCTTCAGCCACATTGTGAATGACACCGAGTTTTCCTCTTTTCCCTTAGCTAAAAGTTTACATGAACACCTGATCAGAAGGGTTGTGTGCAGCTGAATCGGTGGGGTGAAGCAAACCCAAAGCGCACTGCTGCAGGCTGAGGAAGAGAAGCAAGCAGCCCATTAAGGTGTTACTGCCTGCTGGCTGATGATTCATCTGGGCACAGTGCAAAGTGCCACATGGTATGGCAATTTATGGCATCTTCTGCCATAATTCAAATGCCTCTAAAATTACTCAGCTCCCAGTTTGCACTGTTTGTCTGGAGCTCAGTTTTTCCATGTGATTCCTGAAATCAGCAATGGGTCCCTCTGGAGACTGAGCTAATGGTTTGAGGAACGTAACTATGGTAATTAGAGCTTGGCAAAGATTTTTGCAAAATCTCCAGGCTCACTTGTTGATTACTTAGCACAACAATTTAAAACAGGAAAAGAATGAGAAATCTCATGTTCCTGCCTCATTAGAAATGCTGCTGCACCCCCTTGCTTTCTCTTTCTTGCACTTCAGTGAAATGTCACCTTTTGGTAACCTGGATTTTTAAGCATCTTAACAAGATGCAGTGGCCAATACTTAATCAATATTCCAGAGTGCCACATTCCAGTAAGCTGCTGAGACACGGCACCCTGCACATCAATCGGCATCCTCTCTTTTCTTCTTTTTTTTAAAGTAAAATACATTGCATAAATTGGGGAAATGCTTTTAGACCTAACAAAACTATAATCATATGCAAACAGAAATGGCTGACTGCACAATTTAATTTACTCGGATAATTCTATATAGCTTCTGAAACAATTACGAACCAAAAAGCAAATGCCTTCAGCAAACTGCTGCATGACAGAAGCTCTAAAGGGCTCAGAGGTACCCAGTCTGTTCCCACTGAACTTAGGAAAGAAACTCCCAGTAACTGCAGTAGGTACAAGGCACAATATTTCTGTTCTGCTGTGATTAAGAGTTATTAAAAAGAAAGACAGTCCAGCTCTAGGAACACCATGTCTCAGAACATTACAGCAAATATTTCAGTGTCATCTGAGTGCTAGTTAGGGATGCTTTATACCATGGAGCATGGAACTTTCATTTGTTCACTAAACATTATTTTTGGAAACAGTCTTGCTTGTGTTCATGGGAATATATCCAGTGGGGCCACACTTAAAATTAAGACATCCCTTTTATACTTTATAAATATTTCAATAAATGGCTGACAGACTTAAAAATAAATGTATTTTTTAATAAATGGATAATGGTTAACATGTCACAAAATACAAATAAACCAGGAGATTCCTTCCAACTATTACTTACAACCTAAGAACTTTTAGTATGCTTGTATGCAACAATGACACATGCTACCCACATCTATCCTATGTCCATATTATCTAATGCTCCTTTAGAAATCCTTAAAAAAGGGCTCATTAAAACAATGCAAAGTCTCTCTTTTTTTCTCTCTCTCTTTTAACACAAATTAGATGTTCTTTTGCAAACACTCATGGTAGGTAATTCAAAACCAAGTATTCAATTCAAGTATTTCTAAAGTCAGAAGAGAAGAAAGAGTAAAAAAATCCTTCCCTAGAGAAGTATTTAGAATCTCCTCAGCATAGTAGGTTGGCATCAATGCTGTGACATCTATGCAGTCACTGGAATTCTTGGACTACCCTGCACGCTTTGCCGTAGTTAATGGGAACAAAACATAAACAGCCTCAGAAAACTGTACCATCGGGCTGTAATTTATCTGGTGGGGACCAAGATCACTGCAGGGTATAGCTCAGGTTATGCTGACTAATAAATCATGAGTTTAAAGCACCTGAGTGAAACAGCCTTGAGCCTCAACACAAAGCAAAGGAATATAATTTATATGCCGTCTTAGAGTTTATGGCCAACCTTTCACTAGGGTCTCCTAGTGCTACACAGAATCAAAGGGCAGAAGAGCCTGGGGAAGGGTAGGAAGATGGGATGAGGGAAGGAAAAACACACCTCTTTCTTCCTCTTGGACTCAGACGTGTACAAAAACAAGAATTTATAATCTGTCTAAGCATACTTCATAAGGGAACAAAAGAAAGTACAGGTCTCAAAAGCAGCAAAATCCCATCTGAAACATTATTTACCAACAGGATTATCACTGATGTCTCTTCAAACAGTGCTGCACAACAGCCAGCTACCTCTGGTGTTACCCAGCATGTTAGGTACGTTTTAAGTAAGATGTACCCAGTGCACAGAGAATAGAATAGAATAGAATAGAATAGAATAGAATAGAATAGAATAGAATAGAATAGAATAGAATAGAATAGAATAGAATAGAATAGAATAGAATAGAATAGAATAGAATAGCTCAGGGACTCTTCTGAGCACTCACAGCATTCACCTTAGGACTTCAGTAATGCAGCCAGGACTCTTATTTCCTTTTTTTACAGTAGTGATTCATTTCTGTTTATTTCCCATCAGCAAAGTATTGATCCAACCAGCCCTTTTTTGGAGTTTTGAACCCACTTCTCCTCTCATTGTTTGCTTTAGCAAACTCCTAGTTGTTACCACATTCACCCTCTGGAGAGCAGGAAAAGCACCAAAACCAAAGGCCATTTCCAATGGCTTAGGTAAGTCAATATGTTTCAGGAACGTGTAATCTTTAATGTTTGCTGTCAGTTAAAAAATAAAATTTTGATCTTTAAGGAAGTTCAGCATGACTTCTGAATGCAAGCTTTTGAAATGTAATTTTATCAATGGATCTGTCATAGTCATGCTTAGTTAGTCTTTTTATGTTGCACTGGACCTATAAGGAGCTTCAGGGTGAGCACTGAGAATCAGGATGAATTGTATGCAGTGCCTATCATCTACAGAAGCTGTTTGCTCAGTCAGGGCTTAGTGCTGTATAGAGGGAGTTTCTCCATCAAGATGATCAGCAGCTTTACTGCTCAGCCCTAGACCCAGTCTGAGGCACATTGTCAAGGGACTCTCCTAACAGTAATCAAAGCTTTGTTACGGGTTCACATCACATCTTCCAAGTGTATATTCAGCTCAATCTGCCTTTGAAGTGAGTTTCACCACAGAATTTATGGCTTGATCCCAAGCCCATTTAGGCAGGTTAAGGTCTTTATTTGGATTTAAAGGAGGTTTGGATCATTCTTTCTATTATAAGGCCAGCAAAATTTCTCATTAACACCCTCAGAGACTTCAGATACTGACAGATTTCATTACCTAAAAGTATCTAGTAAGAGCCTTCCAGACTAGAGCCCTTTACAGCACAGAGGTTCAGCCTGCTTTAGGAGAACATTTTACTTTTGTACTTTTTGTTTGTTGTTGTTGTTCCAGGTTGCACTATTTTCTAGCATTTTGTTCTTGATTGACCCAGATACAGGCTGCCCCAAGGCATATAAACATGAGCTGCTCTGTTCAAAATGGAATTTGTGCCAGGAAATATTAAGGATAGGAAAGCATTTGTTGTGTGTGATGGCCCTGTTCACTCCCTAATCTCCTTCATGGGTTTCCGCTGTATTCTCTTCCTACAAATGCAGTCTAATTTGCTGTGAAGAGGAATTTTCAGTCTTGCTGGAGAACACTTCAGCCACCTGCGCTCTGCCTAGGCATTGTACATCACAGAACAGAACCCTAGAGACGGATGCTGTATCACAGAGATATGAGTATCATTCCCATCTGAGTCTCCCCACAAAAGGAAGGGGCGACTCAAGCGATCAAAATTACACGTCCTTTGGTTTGCACCATTGTAAGGATCTTCTTAATTATTTACAGACACTTAGGGAATGCAACATAACTAAATGTCATAAGAACTTTCATGAGAAAACAAAAAGAAAATATATAGAAGACATCTGAAGGCCAAATACAAACATTCAGGCATACTCAGTAACTATCTGATGCAATATTGAGGGTTATTAGATGTAATCTGTATTGCAGAAACATGTCTTACACTTGAAGAATTGAGGCTATGAAAATACTATTTCTTCCTATATCCACATCCCACTTGTTCTGCTTTTGGCTTCTCTTTCTTCCCAGCCCTCAAGGACTGAAAGCATAACAACAATCACATTATTTTTTAACTTAATAGAAGGAACAGTGAAACTAATTCCAGCCTTGGGCAGTCCAGACAGCAGAAATCTACTCTCATCCTTGACGTACATAAATGAGATTGCAGTTAGATTGCAATCTTACTGTCAACTGCACGCCGAGGAAGTGGTATGCAGGGCTCTTCTCTGTTCTTTTCACTGGGTGCCTAATGATCCCTCTATCTCAGTGGGAACTTGTTAAAATATTGAAAAAAATCTCAAGATAAATTTAAGCATACATAGTAACACGCCCCATGGAATAGAATTAACCTAGATGGCTATATATGTTATGCAAATTGCAGCATATGACTATGTGGTAGATGGATATTATAGGTTACAGCACTCGCTAGACTTGGATTTGTTGTCTTCAGCTGACAAAAAATGACATCCCAAATACCTACTTTTGTCTTTTCCTTCCTAGTAATTAACACAAGCAGCCTTTAATGTATGCTACACCAGGGGACTGCCATCCAACCGCTAATAACGTACACAAGCCAATGAACGTAGCAATCATGAGACTCTGACATGGCAGTCTCCAGCTCCCCAGCATCAATTACTAACACAGTTCCTCTGACACAGGCTATATAAAGTGGTTTGCTGGCATGCTGAGGGCTGAGGCAGGGTTTAAAATATCCTCACAAAACTATCTAACGTGTGCAGATTTCCCACAATTAAAAGTAAGGGTTTTTCTACTTGTTTTGATTGTAGCCTTTACAATATTATTTCTTAAAAAAAAAAAAAAAAAAGTGGCTGACTGTATCTTGTTTTGTTCTGTCTTTCAAGAATGCTTTTCTTAGAGGGTCGTTTAAAGCAAAAGAAAATGATTCTTCCCCCCTACTTGTTATGGTGACAAAAATTTCTTTGGGAGAATGCTTCCATTTCAGGCTGAAACAGAGTGTATATTACTCAAACAGAACTATTGGCATCTAATTCTAGCTTCGCATATCTATGCGAAGTGGTGTTTTTTACTATTCCCTAAGCTAAAAGACACAGCACAAAATTGCAAACTAAAATACATTCTCTGGACAATGCTAGTGGTATTTTGACTGTGGTTGGAAATTACGCAAACAAGCACATGAACACAGGAGGGAGAGAATCTCAAAATACATTCTGTTCACAGAACAAATTCACTGCGATTAAATTAGACTTAAGTTTATCTGATAGTAAAAAGGGATCATA
Organism: Anas acuta; assembly: GCF_963932015.1. Taxonomy (NCBI): domain Eukaryota; kingdom Metazoa; phylum Chordata; class Aves; order Anseriformes; family Anatidae; genus Anas; species Anas acuta. The sequence goes on from NC_088995.1 coordinate 13,281,673, forward strand.
TCCAAAAAAGAGCCACAGATACGGATGTTGAGTGCACAAACTGTGCTCAAACATGATGATATAAAATTACTTGTTGGGGAAATTTAACTTTCTCAGACACAGACAGAGATAGCAAAGAAGAAAATCACATGTATACCTGTCCATTATTTTATTTTATTTTATTTTATTTGTGATGTGAAATTCTCCATTTCTAAGTTCATTCATTAGACAGAAAACCTAAAGGTTCATGAAGAATTGTTTCTTATTTTTCCTGAAACTTCAGGAAAAATAATTTCTCTTTATGCTTTGTTTGTATGTGGATGGAGTTGTTTAAATTTTTTCTGTCTTTTCCATTTTTGGTGTAACGTGGGACTGGAAAAATAAAAATGTCAGGAAATTTTAATAATTAAAATATGGAAAATTGCACCTTTTCTATACAATCTCCATACCATTTCCCCCACATAAGGGAAAAGAAAAAAAAAAAAAAAAAAGACTACTTTTTAAAAAAATTAAAAAGATTTTCAAAACAATTCAATTGTTTCTCTCTCAGTCACATTCTCTTGGTTTTCAGCCTATATGTAACAGGGTAAATTATTAAATTCACTCACATTAAATCTCTGCCTAGAAAACGTATACTGGTATCTGGGAGGTTTACACAACTAATTTGTATTCCTCAGGGAACTGACATAGGAAACATTACAGACCAGAGTATGACAGCACTGCTAACGTTTCTGGATGGCATATGTTAAAAATCCTGAAGCTGTGTTTATCACCTACTTTTCCAAGGACATACTTTTATTTTTGCATGTTTTCCCTATTGTTATCTTACTGCTTTTCCCAAGATGCTTTTCTTCCAGTATTGGGAGTTCTTTCACCAATTTTGGTGGCAAAAGGAGCAGGCCCACCGAATCTGTGTAAACCTAGATCAATCCTACTGGGGTAATGACTTTAAGAGATATTCATTAGAATAAAGAAAAACTAAGGCTAAGCATTGGGAGTGCGGGGATTGTTGGTTGGAGGTTTTGTTGTTTTTTCTTGTTTGGGGAATTTTATTGTTTTAGAGTATGACAAAGCATGGCCTGAGGCCAACAGTGTCATTTGTTTATCTAAGATTTGTGTTGTAAAGAACTTGTTTTCATTTTACATGAAAAGAAGAAAAGGAAAAACAATTTTATTTTGAGCTTGCTTCTAGTATTTCAAGCTTTAACTCTGAGAACAACTTCAAGGCCAAACTTTAGACACCTAAAATACAGGGTTTCTAAAGAAAATGCTGACAGCCTCTGAACTATAAAAGTTATAGAGAACCCTGTAATAGTAATAATAATATCTTTCATTTATATACAGTGCTTTTTCTCCTAAAACGTCTCATAAACCATAAGTCAAACAATCTCATCTGTGGCAGTAAAAAGGACTAAAATAAGAAGTATTGTAAACTTCTGGATTGGAGAAAGCTTCCACTACCGGTTCAGTTGCTGGCTATGATTACCAGTAAAATTAAGTTAAACTAAACAAAGTAATTTTGGCGGCTCACCTGGTCACTAGTGCCTTCCCTCTGAACTGATCTGTGTGACAAGAATGAGAATGAGCACAAAGTAAGAGCAGATGTCCACAGACTCCTGTGATGAAAAAAAGATTTCCCATAGGGCTCTGAGTTCTGTGCAGCCTGTCACAGACTACAGCATACAGGCTGATAGCTCTGAAACTCTAGCTCTTGAGATTTCCCTCCAGAAAGCTCAGGAAGGAACAAGTCACTACTATAAAATATATACAGGATCCTTATCTGGGTAAATAATATTTGGGAAAGAAAAATAAGACACATTTTTCTAGGAGAAAATAGTTAAGAGTGCAATGGTGTTTCCAGTTTTAGTTAAATCTTTCTGTTGACTTCAACAGAAGAATAAATTTTCTCCTGAAGTTTCTCCAAGAGACCAAGGTTATAATACATAATAATAATAATAATAATAATAATAAAGTAACACATATGTGAATCCTATATGAATCATAGAAACTAAGCACATAGCCACTTGGGGAAAATTGAGGCCATTTCTTTGATGCATGCAATTTTCTATCACAGTACATGGCATAAAAGAGGTCTTAGCTAAAGAAATAAAATGATTAAGAAAATAACTTCAGATAGAAATTTGATTATTTATTTATTTATTTATTTATTGCATAACAGTTTCTTCTCCAAAGATCTTACTATCAAGTTGAATAATGAATGTCTGATTTATGATGAGAAATGGACACAAAACAAATAGTAAAATATTTGTGGCATATGGGAGCCAGCAACTATGTGAACTGCCCAAATTGTTTTCATTTAGTTTGGCTTGTTTTTATTGAAAAAATAATACATATACATAAACAGCCAACTCCTGGTCTCTGTGAAGTCTGGTAGAAATTTCACTATTGTCTTTAGCAGGACCAGAACACGGCTTTCTTGATTATTATTTGGAAACTAGTGGTGGGAAGTTGTTGGGGTTTGTTTATTTGTTTGTTTTAAATATGTGCATTGAAACAGGAAGACTTCTAAAAATACATCATACATTAACTTCTAATTAATTCCTATCAATGATGCAGCTCTAATATATACTAAAATCTGTTCCAAGTGTCTATTTGTGTTAAGTCCCAATATGCCAAGCACTGTCTGTCCAGTTTCATCTTTGAAGACCCAAATACCTAAACAGAAAAGATTAAGAACAAAAAAGTTGAAAGATGAACATATCCACTTCACAAATGGGAAAACTGAAGCACTGGAAAATTACAGAATCTCTCTGTTCTTGATATAATTCATCATACTAATTCTTATTTCATCTAAGTGAAGCAAACACATTTAAATACTCTGTTAAAATTAACAGAAAGTAATGCCAGATCCAAAAATCAATTTTAGATGTCAAACGCTTGGTCAGTTTAAAACTATCCTTTTTACTCTCCTTTTATAATTGAAATCACCGACTGCATAGAACTGTAGTGCCCTAGCATAATGATCAGGGGTAGCACAGCAGCCATAGTCCAGGACAGTATAGGGATGGATGGAGTAAATATACGGAAATAATATTCCTATACAAATAGATTCGTCTTCATATTTATCCTTACAGAAAACAGATTTGGCTATTTGGGACTGTAATTATGAATGATAGCAATTTATACATTAATTCGACAATGCTCTGGAAAACAATGTGTAAAACAAATAAAAATAAGTGAACACTGAATAACTTTGACAGATCATCCATGCTTTTGTTTCTAAGAATTAGAACAAACCAAAGAGACTATTTAAAGTGTTACACTTCATCAGAAAGATACCAAGCATCTGGTTTTCTCTTACAGATATCAGGTTTTGTATCACAGGCAGGCCCCTAGAGCCTGCTTAGAATAAATACACTCACATTTTCTGATGGCTCAGCTTGATCAAACTATATCACAAGGCCTTTTTAAAACTGGAGTGGGCAGATCACAAGAAAGGGATAATAATGAACAGTGGTCCACTGGAAGAAACTACCAAAACCAGATCATTTCCAAACCTTTTTTTTTTTTTTTTTTCCTTATTTTAAATTTAGAAAGCTCAGAAATCTGGGACACTGCTCCAAAACTGCATGGCTTACTCATAGCATATCTGAAGACTGGCCCACTAACTGCGTCTTCTTCAATTTCATGGGAATGACAGTTGCATGAGATTCCCCATAGTGCCTGGTTAGCCATGAACCAGAAATGCCACATGAAAAGCTTTTTTCATAGTATTTACATTCAGTTCCAACACAAATCAAGAAGTGCAGAGTCTTACAGTGCATTTTAAAGCATATAGCATCTTTTTTAATCTCATTAAAACTTAGGTGCTGTTTAGTTCAGAGTCTGAGTAAAAGTTTGCATTGTTTTTCATTTCTATTAATTGTATTCAAGTTACTAGAGTTTTGTTCTTATAGTTATTCCTTTAGGAACTTAAGAACTTGCCTTATTCCACAAAACCTTCAAGGTTTTCTTGAACAGCTGTGTTTAAACTTTACCCTTATAATTTAACTTGCTGGCCAAAAGTTCTGTTTGTTTTAAGGTTTTTCTATCCAAATCTTTTTTTGTACCTTTCCTAGCTTATAATAAGACAGTCGTTTGTGTGTTAGCTTTTTTCTGTCTCTCAGTGTTCCAGCTCACTAGATGATGATGACTTTCTCAAACAAAATACTTTGACATAAAAATACGTATATTGAAGAGAGTATGTCATTAATGTATACCACTAAGCTTTAATAAAAATCAGGATTAAACAGAAATTTAAAGGACAAGTATAAATAAATAAATAAATATATATATATATATATATATATATATATATATATATATATATATATTTACGGCACTGAAGATGAGCCAAGTCTTGCAAAGGCACAAATATCCAGAGCTTCTTCTAGCCATTTTTGTATGTGCAAAGCCAGGCTCAAATGCTACTGAGTAATAAAAGACCTGTGGCAGTGTTCACTGTGCATAGCTGTAGAGAACAACACAAAGCGCAAGGCAAAAGAATATAAGATCCATGTTATCAGCTCAATCTGTGAAAGCTGAATTGTTCTGAATTCAACAGATTTCACAGCAGTTTACACTCACTCAGCACCTTGACCCTAGGGCAATAGATCCGGTAAAATACTGCAGACTGTTCTCAATTGGGGATTTTACCCAGATGCTGCTATCATTTACCAGTCAATAGGGTAGAAATTTGGATAAGGGAATTTATCACTACCAGTAAATAAAGAAGGCAGTGTGGTATGAACACGCTGAGCAGTTTTCCTTTTGCCTAGGTTTTTGGATGCAATATGTCAATATAGTTTGAAATAGTCAAAAACAATACAAAATCTCATTGTGAATAAGGCCAGACAGACAATGAGTAACTTACACATATGCACTTCTAACACCCATGAGTATAGGCTTAATGCTATGTGCAAATTCCTTTTATTTTTCTCAGAAGCTATTTTAGATTAGCTAAATGAGGTTTCATGATTAACTATTTTTAAAATGTGGAATATGAAATGAACATGTATTCTTTTCTAAAATGAAAGAGCTCCATTTTTTATATCAATGTAGATCATTTAATCTACTTGAAAGGGCAAATTACAGCTTGATTGTAGGCCAATTATTCTGGTGGAGATCACTTGAATGACTATAAATGTATTCTCTTATTGGAATTATTTTTATATTAACGCTGATGTTGTTTAATTAAAGGATACAAAACATCTCAGACATTTCAGGTCAAAAATTCATTGAAATCACTGTACATGTACACTGTTGCAGTTTTCTGGACTGGGTCTTTCAGACTTTGAGGCTTGAGTCTCACTTCATTTACCCAATAATGAATAGTTCTGTTAATACTCTTGGAGCTACACAGCAAAAAGCACAGGAAAAAATGCATGGGGTCCTCTGGCTGAAGCAATTCAGTAGGACTCAAGTAATTCCTTGATGCACCCATCTGCATGGGCTGTATTGCACCCACACTAAATGGCTCCCAGAAATGACTTAGTAACAGACTTTCTGAGTAGGCTCCCATGTTTGAGTGTATCAATCACTCAGTTGTTATAGATTAGATTGAGGTGAAAACAAAATAACCGTGTAGAGTTTAAATTCTTAACAATAAGCTCTCTCTCAAAAAATGTTGTACCTAAGGAACAGGAATGTAGACCTCATTATCAAGATCTAATTAAGAAGACTGAACCATGCCCTGGGTTATTATAACCCAGTTAGTATAATAACCCACTTTATCTGGCTCCGTAACAGGTTCAGTACAGATTATCTTGAATACTTCAGCTGGTTGTTCTAACCCACTGGGAAGTCTTTCTAATTGTACTGCCTTACATTCATGTAAAATCATAGATTCATAGAATCATATAAGTTGGAAAAGACCTTCAAGACCACCAAGTCCAACCATCAACCTGACCTACTGAGTCCCATCACTAAACTATGTCCCTGACTGCCATGTCCACACATCTCTTAAATACCTTCAGGGATGGGGGCTCCACCACTGCCCTGGGCAGCTTGTTCCAATGTTTGACCACCCTCTCTGTGAAGAAAGACTATTTACATAAAGGCCCTTTCAAGATTCTATAAACCATACAACGTACAGGTAAAAGAAATTGCTTGAGCCTGTGTCTCAGAAGTTGTTCTAAGTTTCTGAATATCACAAAAATACCAATGCCCTTCACCATCACAAGGCACATTAGACAGTCTAACACAGAATATCGATTTTGTGTATTTCAAAGTGATGTGCAAATGCTGATTAAAAAAAAAAAAATCTGCTGTCAGCATACAAATTCAGTATATTTGACTAAAAGATGTACAATTGTTAATTTGAAATAAGACTGAAATTCTGTTTGGGGGTAAAATTTGAATTCTTGATACCTGTTAAAGGTACTGCTGTTTTCGTTCACTTTTTTTTTTTTTTAGAACTACATTTTGTTTCTGAGTGA